>NC_079198.1:96183889-96507639 GCF_029499605.1 Hyla sarda | reverse complement strand
AGCCCGCTGGCCTGAAGGGACAAATGGGGAAAAGAGGCATGCAAGGCATCTAATATTTCGGCAAAACAACGAGGGTCAACTAGGTAGAGGATTGCGGTAGTTGGGATTGCGAGAGGTAGGAGCAGGGGCAGGTTTTCTAGGCAGAAGCGGTTCACGATCAGGGGGAGCCGGCCAGGTGGCCAGCTCCTTTACAGCCTTTGTCATTGTTCAATGTCCTGCCTAACAGTCTGTAAGTCTGAGGCTGTAGCAACTGTCAAAGTAGATGACACTGGGGTGTGGCGACAGATGACGGTGGTGGTATAGGTCTAGCTACTGCCTCTAGTGGCTCTTGGATAGGTGTAAGGGGTGCACAAACTTCCTCTAACTCAGTCCCAGACTCAATCACTTGGATAGCCAGTCTTTTGAAAGGGTGGAATGACATATTTGGGTTTTGGACTGCTAACATTCTCAGCTGGGGTTTGTTCCATTTGTTAAGGGCTCCATCAATAAATCTGTTCATTAACACCTTGTTGCCCTGCTCGGGGGTTATACCATCTCATTTTTGGATAGGGCATTCTGCAGGGTTAAGGCATATGCTCTAAAGGTCTCACCTGGCTTTTATCGCCTTTCATAGAGCCAGAGACGTACCTCTGATGGAGAATGTGACTCAAATACATGGCACAAACCTTCAAAGATCTGCTCTACAGTCACGTTCTCGGAGGCTGGCCAGGTGCGGACTTCCTCTAACGCTGGTCCCTGGAGGTGTCCTGTGAGCAATTGCACCTGTTGATTAGGAGGAAAAGAGTAAAAGACAAACAAACTCTGGATCCTCTCTTTGAAATTCCTCAAGGTGAAGGGGTCTCCATTGTGGGTAGGGAGGACGTGGTGTAATCCAGAATGCACTTGCTAAAAAAATAATCGATGAGAGTAACAAATATGGTGAAACGGGAGTTGCCAGACATTTTGTTGAACAGAAACACAGAATTAGTGAATTACGGTGGATGGTATTAGAGGAAGTACAGGGTGTGACAGAAGACAATGTAAAGAAAAGAGTGTTACAACGTGAAGTATATTGGATTGAGATGCTGAATTCATTGAGCCCTTGGTGATGGGAGCATGTTAGGGATACTTGTAAAAGGAGGCGTGGTCTCAGAATGGTCGTAAGTGTCGACGCAAGCTCCACTCTGTTCCCCTACGTGAGAGGAAGGTTGTCCTGCTAAAGGGAGCCCAGATATGGGCTGAAAATCTCCTGCAGCTCGAAGAGTTTCTAGCATGTCCGCAGAAGGTGCACCTTGGGTGATTTATTTTTGTTATGTTTTGTATACTCTACTTTTTGGCAATGTTTGCCTAAGAAATTGTGAATACATACAAAATAATCACTAAAGCAAAGATAAGCAAGAAAGTTGAGTGTGGCGTTTGATTTTTATTGCTATAGGGAGGACAGGGTTCCCCATGAATACCGGTGCAGATGCTGGAACACCAGGACTGTTGATGTTGACTGCAGGCAGGGCGGGCAGGGTTCCGACTGCTGGGGCAGGTGACCTCGCTGCTGGAGGTGAAGGGGCGCTGTCGCCTGGTTGATCTGGAGAGCTGGGTTCTGACATCTTGTTGATTTTTGAGTGCGCTGTCGCATTAAGAGAAATAAGGTGCGTTCTCCTTTAAGATGCTTACTGTAGCACTGTAGCGGCTTTAACTTGACTAATGGGAGTACTGTAATGCATGCTCCCCCTCTATTTTGCGGGCTCCCAGTGAATAGTCTCGCAACCAGATTTGCGGGCACTAACGGGTTAATTCTGACAGCTACTGGCACCGGAGACTTAATACTGACAATCGTTGGTGTTTGCAGCGGGAGTCTGGGTTGCAGCGGGTGCTTGACAGATAACAGTAGAGACGAGCACAGCAGCCAGATTTTCCAATATGGCTGCGCCCAGGGAACCTCCGTCAAAATCTTCCCTTGTGCAACACAGGGCGGCTCTTTGGTTCCTCCTCGCTGTACTGAAGAGGCGTCACCCCTAGGGACTGACGGGGCAGAGCTGCGACCGCTCACGCGCTGGAAGCACTGGACCAAGTTAACCCTTTCAGGTACCGACTCTCTACAGTTCATAATGGTAAATAACAGTCTTTTCTTCAACTCCCCCTCTATTTCACAAATGCCTCGCAATAAACACTTTCCACTGGCAAAGTCCCATACACTTTCTGGTGCAAATTGTATTCGCATGGGCATGCGATTTTCTGACAATGCTGGACACAGTTCAGACTGGGGGGGGGGGGGTACTTTGGACATAAGGCGCCCGCCCGTATCCTGTTTGCAGGATGCAAAAAGTTGTAGTATGGGGTGTGATGCAGGGCAGATGGAATTACCCTAGGGGCAGATTACATTAACCCCTTGTATTCATGACGCTAGGGCGTGGTTTATCCTCAATACCACCCGAAGGTATACCACTGGATCCTGGGCTAGGCAGGGCTAGGCACGGGGGCATTAATGACTCTCACGTCAAGTTATGGACAACGGTAGCTTTACTGAGTTTAGACAGGTGGAAAAGTCTATACAGTTCAGCCAGGCCCACTGAGGTGACCAGTGACTTCAGAGACCTTAAAGGCTTGCTGGGACTTGCAAAGGTTTTAGACAATTTAGTGCAGGCCACTCTGACTTGATAACAGATGACAGTAACTGACTTGACTTGACTGGGGACTGACTAAGCTGTGACTGTAGCTTACTTGTAGACTTGTAGCTTGTGGCTGCAGGACTGACTTGAGGCCTCCTATGACTCCAGACACACTCTAGTACTTGACTGCACTGCAACTCAGCAGAAAGAGAAGAGACTCCTCCCAGGGCTTTTTATAGGGGAGACTCTTGTGGGGTACCATAGGTCACCCTTAGGTCACTGATACCTCCAGGGTTACACTCACATGACAACTGATGATCACATGTTAAACTCTCTTAAAGTAATGATGCTTTCTATATGCATTATACAGTATAAACAATATATACATAAAGGGGACAGATGTAAGGGGGCCCAGGGGACACTGCAGGGAGGCTGCCTGACAGGGCAGCAAGGGTATGGGGTTACAAATCCCGCACTGGGCCACCACATTGCCATGCAGGGCTGGGGACCTAGAGTCAAATCTAACCAAAGACAACATCTGCTAGGCATGATGTTCTCCCTGTGTTTGCGTGGGTTTCCTCCATGTTTTCCGATTTCCTCCCACATTTTGGAACATATTAGTAGGTTAATTTGGAGTTAATATACTTATAAATAAAGGGAATTATTATATGCATTAAGGCATTTATGGGCACCTTGGATGTTTGTGTCACTGACAATAACCATATCAGATATGTACCATGGAATACTTTAAAAGATAATTCAGCCCTCTTTACTCAACTAAATGATAATGTCTATACAGTGCAGCTGAATATGTCAGAGCTATATAAAAAAAAAAAAAATTCCTTGTGAGAAATGCTACCAGCCATGAATTTGCTTCTAATGCATAAAAGGGAATCTGTCAGCTCTATAGCATGCTCAGAATTGCAGACATGTGAAGATTGGATGCATTTTGTTTTCTACTGTATAAACAGAGACATGGCAAGGTAACTGATATGGAGATAAAACAAAAGATGCTGTCATTTAGCTGATGGCTGTTTGCAAAGTTTTCAAGAGTTGTAAATGCCGTGCTGAGCTGCAGCATGCACACCTCCTCCCTCCCCTACTCCTCCATTCCCATGATTGATATACAAAGCTCAGTTTAGGATGCCAAACTCTGTATATCAATGGTACAGAGCTGCAAGGGCTTTTATACAAGTAAAAAACATTATCCACTATCCACAGGAAAAAGGACAAATGTCTGATTGTGGGCAGTATAACCGCTGGGACCCCCTGTGATCTCCTGTCTGGGGCCTGACTCTCGCCCCTTGACTCACTAATCCCCTGCGCACTCTGTCACCCATCTTTGGAGACGCGTTGGTGCTGAACAGTAGTGATGACCGGCTCAGCCAATCACTGGCTGAGATGGGACCCAGTCAATTCTGTTCAGCTCCAGCGTGTCTCTGAAGGTGGGGGCTCTGGCAGTCACTGGCAGAGAAGGCCATCACTACTGTTCAGCACCAGTATGTCTGCAAAGGTGGTCAGAGTGCTCAGGGGACAGGTGAGTTGAGTGGTAAAAGCTGTGCCCTGTGCTGGAGATTACATGGTGTCTCAAGGGATGGACTCCCATGATCAGACACTTATCCCCTATCCTGTGGAAAGAGGATCTTTTTTTTCGACAGATAAAGACTCTAAAGACTTTTCAACATCAGCTATCTGCCTATTTCTGCAGCTCTGAGGGTGATATAGAGCTAATACAGATAGGGGTAAAAAGTGCACAACTGGGCTCTGGTCCCTAATTATCCCCCCAAGACCCCTTAACCCCTTGGGGACGGAGCCCACTATGACCCTAAGGACGGGAGCATTTTTTGCAAATCTGACCACTGTCACTTTAAGCATTAATAACTCTGGAATGCTTTTACTTATAAATTTGATTCCGAGATTGTTTTTTCGTGACATATTCTACTTTATGTTAGTGGTAAGTTTTCGGCGATACTTGCATCCTTTCTTGGTGAAAAATTCAAAAATTTCATGAAAAATTTGAAAATTTTGCATTTTTCTAACTTTGAAGCTCTCTGCTTATAAGGAATATGGATATTCCAAATAAATTATATATTGATTCACATATACAATATGTCTACTTTATGTTTGCATCATAAAATTGATGAGTTTTTACTTTGGAAGACATCAGAGGGCTTCAAAGTTCAGCAACAATTTTCCAATTTTTCGCAAAATTTTCAAAATCGGAATTTTTCAGGGCCCAGTTCAGGTTTGAAGTGGATTTGAAGGGTCTTCTGGTTAGAAATACCCGATAAATGACCCCATTATAGAAACTGCACCCCTCAAAGTATTCAAAATGACATTCAGTCAGCGTTTTAACACTTTAGGTGTTTCACAGGAATAGCAGCAAAGTGAAGGAGAAAATTCAAAATCTTAATTTTTTACACTGGCATGTTTTTGTAGACCCAATTTTTGAATTTTTACAAGGGGTAAAAGGAAAAAAATCCTCTCAAAATTTGTAACCCAATTTCTCTCGAGTAAGAAAATACCTCATATGTGTATGTCAAGTGTTCAGCGGGTGCACTAGAGGGCTCAGAAGCGAAGGAGCAACAATGGGATTTAGGAGAGTGAGTTTTTCTGAAATGGTTTTTGGGGGGCATGTCCCATTTAGGAAGCCCTTATGGTGCCAGAACAGCAAAAAAACCCACATTGCACACTATTATGGAAACAACACCCCTCAAGGAACGTAACAAGGGGTACGGTGAGCCTTAACACCCCACAGGTGTTTGACAACTTTCTGTTAAAGTCGGATGTGTAAATGAAAAAAAAATATTTTTCCACTAAAATGCTTGTTTTTCCCCAAATTTTACTTTTTTACAAAGGGTAATAGGAGAAAATGCCCCCCAAAATTTGTAACCCCATTTCTTCAGAGTATGGAAATACCCCATGTTTGGACGTCAAGTGCACTGCGAGCGAACTACAACGCTCAGATGAGAAGGAGCGCCATTGAGCTTTTAGAGAGATAATTTGTTTGGAATGGAAGTCGGGGGCCATGTGCATTTACAAAGCCCCCCGTGGTGCCAGAACAGTGGACCCCCCCCCCCACATGTGACCCCATTTTGGAAACTACACCCCTCACAGAATGTAATAAGGGGTACAGTGAGCATTTACACCCCACTGGCGTTTGACAGATCTTTGGAACAGTGGGCTGTGCAAACAAAAAAATTACATTTTTCATTTTCACTGACCACTGTTCCAAAAATCTTTCAGACCCCTGTGGGGCATAAATGCTCACTGTACCCCTTATTACATTACACGAGGGGTGTAGTTTCCAAAATGGGGTCACATGTGGGTATTTATTTTTTTGCATTTATGTCAGAACCGCTGTAAAATCAGCCACCCCTGTGCAAATCACCAATTTAGGCATCAAATGTACCCGGTGTGCTCTCACTCCTGAGCCTTGTTGTGCGTCCGCAGATCATTTTACGCCCACATATGGGGTATTTCCGTACTCAGGAGAAATTGCGTTACAAATTTTGGGGGTCTTTTTTTCCCTTTTACCTTTTGTGAAAATAAAAAGTAAAGGGCAACACCAGCATGTTAGAAATTTGTAGTGTAATTTCTCCCGAGTACGGCGATACCCCATATGTGGCCCTAAACTGTTGCCTTGAAATATGACAGCGCTCCAAAGTGAGAGACCGCCATGCGCATTTGAGGACTAAATTAGGGATTGCACAGGGGTGGACATAGGGGTATTCTACACCAATGATTCCCAAACAGGGTGCCTCCAGCTGTTGCTAAACTCCCAGCATGCCTGGACAGTCAGTGGCTGTCCGGAAATGCTGGGAGTTGTTGTTTTGCAACAGCTGGAGGCTCCGTTTTGGAAACACTGCTGTACAATACGTTTTTCCTTTTTATTGGGGGGGGGGGCAGTGTAAGGGAGTGTATATGTAGTGTTTTACTCTTTATTAGGTGTTAGTATAGTGTAGTGTCTTTAGGGTACATTCACACTGGCGGGTTACAGTGAGTTTCCCGCTAGGAATTTGCGCTGCGGCGAAAAATTTGCCGCAGCTCATACTTGAAGCACGAAACTTGTTGTAAACCCGCCCGTGTGAATGTACCCTGTACGTTCACATGGGGGGGGGGGGGAGGGGGGGCAAACCTCCAGCTGTTTCAAAACTACAACTCCCAGCATGCACGGTCTGTCAGTACATGCTGGGAGTTGTAGTTTTGAAACAGCTGGAGGCACACTGGTTGGAAAATACTGAGTTGGCTTCTGTTACCTAACACAGTATTTTCCAACCAGTGTGCCTCCAGCTGTTGCAAAACTACAATTCCCAGCATGTCTGGTCACAGAAGGGCATGCTGGAATTTGTAGTTTTGCAACATCTGGAGTGCTACAATTTAGAGACCACTGTGGACCTCCAGATGTTGCAAAACTACAACTCCCAGCATGCCCAGACAGCAAACAGCTGTGTGGGCATGCTAGGAGTTGTAGTTTTGCAAGATCTAGAGGGCAGTATAGAGATCACTGTGCAGTGGTCTCTAAACTGCAGACCTCCAGCTGTCTGGGCATGCTGGGAGTTGTAGTTTTGCAACATATAGTGGTCTCAGACTGTAGCCCTCTAGATGTTGCTATGCAACTACTCACCGGCTTCCGTCGCATCCGGGAGCCGTCCTCTTCTGCCGCACGCCGCCGCAGATCTCCGTCGCCGCCGCCGATCCCCGTCGCTCCGCTGCCTCCGGAGGGGTAAGTGGACGTGGTCCTCTTCGTTTTCCCCATTCTGCCTGGCCTATTGTGGGAGGGCAGGACGGGGAAAACGAAAGTAAACCCCTCCGCCCCTGATCTGCTATTGGTGGTCGCGTCTAGACCACCAATAGCAGAGATAGGAGGGGTGGCACCCCTGCCACCTCACTCCTATCGCTGTAGGGGGATCGTAGTTGTCTTAGACAACCGCGATCCCCCTTCTATTCCGGGTCACCGGGTCACCATAGACCCGTAATGACCCGGAATCGGCGCAAATCGCAAGTGTGAATTCACTTGCGATTTGCGCCGATCGCCGACATGGGGGGGTCTAATGACCCCCCTGGGCATTTGCACGGGGTGCCTGCTGATAGATATCAGCAGTCACCCCGGCCCGGTCCCCGCCCGGCGCGCGGCGGGGGCCGAAATTCCCACGGGCGTATGGATACGCCCTTCGTCCTTAAGTACCAGGACGCAAGGGCGTATGCATACGCCCTTCGTCCCCAACAGGTTAAAAGTAGACACTAAAATTATAGTTAGCAAGTGGTAAGTGGGAGGTTGTGTTACATACCCACCATGTTACGTATTTTTGCCTACATACTAGTCAGTAGATAGGTCAGGTGACAACTAAGCTCCTTCCAGGGTGGGAGGGGATGTGACATTCATTGATACATCATGTGATTCAAGTATTCATTGATTCAGCTAATCAACTCGCTCATCACTGCTGTCCTGCAAGAGGGGCATCGATGTAAAATGATGGGATGACTGGAGGTGGGAAATCAGAACAAAGACAAAGCCTTGAGCTAAGGCTTCATGCACAAGGCCATATTTTGGATTTCAAGTGTAGAATCTGTCATATAGTACCCAAAACTGTAGGCACAGATTCCATTACAATGTATTATGCTAGTATTATCCCCTAAAAGCTTTACAATTAGGGCACCATACTGCACTCAAGTACCTTGAGGACCATAAAATCTCTGTTTGTCCCTGTACAGGGTCCAAGCACATAGGTTCTTGCATGTGTCCTCAGATAACTGTTAACACACAGTCATACTTCAGGGAAAACAACAAGAATATGGTGAAATATTAACTATGTGAATCATAAAACACAGTCTAAACCAGCAGATCTTGAGGTTATTGACGCATAGGTGTGGGATTACTGATTTTTCTGAAAAATATTTATTATGTGGCTACAATTGCGGAAAAAAAAATTATACTCAAACACTTAAAACAAGAACAACAAGGGGAGTTTATCAATAGTTTATGTCTTTATTTTGGTGTATATTTTTTGCATATTTTCTTGCATCTGCCATTTTGCAAAAAAAAATAAAAAATGTGTACATTGTCAAAGAGGTATTCCAGTGAAAAACATTTTTTTTCTATCAACTGGCTCCAGAAAGTTAAACTGATTTGTATATTACTTCTATTAAATCTTAATCCTAACAGTACTTATCAGCTGTTGGAGTTGAGTTGTTCTTTTCTGTCTGATAACAGTGCTTTCTGCTGACACCTCTGTCTGTCTCGAGAACTGTCCAGAGTAGGAGCCAATCCCCATAGCAAACCTCTTCCGCTCTGGACAATTCCTGAGACAGACAGAGGTGTCAGCAGAGAGCACTGTGGTTAGACAGAAAAGAGCAACTCAACTTCAGCAGCTGATAAGTGCTGGTAGGATTACGATTTTTTAGTAGAAGTGATTTACAAATCTGTTTAACTTTCTGGAGCCAGTTGATATGAAAAAAAAAAGGCTTTTCACTGGAATACTCCTTTAACATCCCTGTATCTCAAGATGTTTTTTCAAAGCTGACCTAGTAGACGTTTTTCACTGGTTGTCTATTTATTGGTCAGAAATTTATGAAGTGCAAGTTTTGTGAAAATTTGCAAAAATACAATGCAAATGGTCCAAGCAGAGTTCTAAAAAAAAAAGGCGTTCAATAGGCATATTCTGTATAAGTCACTTATTTTCTTGGTAAACAGGCACATGTGATTCCCCTCTCCAAATCCTCTCTAGCGTACATCGGGGGAACGGTGCATCTCACCCGGGGGGAACAATGGCTTCTAATTTGTAATTTCTGGTAATGTTACAACCATTTTCAATCAGGGAAATAATTAGGACTTCTTGAGATTCCTTTGTAGTTAATGAAACTACAGGGGATAAGTGACCGATCGACACATCTTATATATTAGGTTTCTACTGTGGCAGCAGACGCGCAGACACAAGATCATTTTTCAGTCTTTAGTTCATGTCTAATGCATAGTAATAATTTTTACTGTTTGGAAGTTTTTTTATATGTATACTGGGCATTTGTAGGAAAAAACGCCTTAACACATCCATTGTTGGAAGGAAAAATCTATATGATTAAATTAAATACAGCTACATGGAAATAGTAACTATGGAATGATCCATGTTACCATTCTAGGAATACCTAAAATATAACTACAAAGTCTTGATTATGATCTTGATATGTACACAGCTCCTTTACAGTACTATGTATCTCCATGGTTACAGACTACAAACACTGATCCTGCAGTCAGGTACTTCTCCCCTCTCTATGCCTACTCTCACTATCTATCCATTACCAAACATCAAGCTCATAGTTGAAGACAGGCCTTCACATTTGTGTCCAGCTGACTAGAAACACAGACTTCATCATTATTTGGTCATAACGGAACTGGATATGCTGCAGGCAGGCTGGCATTATCAAAAGTCCACCGTGGGCAGATGCCAGCGCTACCTCAGTTTTGTGGGGCGAATGGAACTCTGTCCACAAATGTAAATAATGGGTTGATGTCAGAGCCGAATTAACTTTGATTAGCAATCTGGTAAACATATTTGTCGGCCATGGGCAGATGCAGATGCCAGAGCCACCTTAGCTTGAGAACCCATGGCAATCTGGTAAACATTGCCTACATCTGTCAACCATGGGTAGATGCCAGAGCCAGTTTAGCTTGGGAGGGGGAGGCATGTCAAGCTAGGAAACATTGTATACGTTTGTCAACCATTGGCCGATGCAAGAGCAGATCAAACTAAGCTGGGGTGGGGGGCAAGGATGGAAATTTGGTAACATTGTCTTTGTTTGTCAACAATGGGAAGAACTCAGCTTGAGGGAAGGGGGGGCATGGCAACCTGGTAGACATTGTTTGTATTTGTCAACAGTGTGCAAAGCTAGAACCAACTCAACTTAGGGGGCCCATGGGAATCTTGCAAATATTGTCTGTTTTTTTTTTTGCCAAAGATAGGGTTGACTGGGGTTCCACTGGGCCTACAGGCACCTAAAGCTGATCCTGCCTGCCGGTAACCCATGGGTTCCCTCCGTCACTGTTCAGGACACTTGATGTAGCAATAGCCCATTGCTTTGACACTAAACATATAGATAAAAACAAAAAGATATGTAATTAACATCTATAGGACTAGCTATCCATAGTGCGATATCTCGAATAATATAGTAGTTAGGAGTAGCCGTATTAGTCCAGTGATGCAAATGCAAAATCATAGGATGTTGCAGTATCTTGCAATATCTTTTTTATTGGACTAACAGTATTTTGTAAAGACAAGCTTTCGGGATTCCTCCCTTTTTGACTTGATAAAGGGAGGAATCCCGAAAGCATCCTATGATTTTGCATTTGTTATTCTAGTGATATATATTCCTAATATTCCTATTCTAAACACTGTTCTTTGACTTTAGATCTCCATGTCTAGCTACTAAACAAGTCTGGGCAAACAAAACCAAGCAGTTTAATAACAGGCAGAGGGCACTGCTTGTCCAGAATGATGCATTTCCTTTGCATTCAGCTTGGACACCTGTAGTAGGCAGTGACTTTGTTGGATTATAGCCATTATTTGTGGGTCAGAGAGTTCTTGTCTGCAGCGAATGGCACAGACACGGTCGTGCTCCTGCTTCTATTATTGGCATCTGTTAATTTGCTAATGACTAAGCGGAGTGTGGAAAAACATGCATTGTATCTTGTGTGCTCATCCTGACTGCTCACTAATCTATACAGGAAATTTATGGTCTCTGCTCAGGATTAATAAAGTTTCGGTGTTAAGCAACATGTCGTCCTGCAGCCGGCGTCTCCTGACAGCACAATTACTGACAGAATTAGCCGCCTGCCTCATTAACACCTCTCATTCCAAGCCTCCGTGTTGTGAAAGCAATCTGTGGAATAACAGGGAGAGATACTCTGCATAAGCGTGCCTCCTCTCTTACATGGAATTCATAATGTGCAATATAAAGCATGATGTGGGTCAGATCATATGATAGGGTAATATCAAGTTCATTCCAGGTTTCTATAAAGACAGCCGTCATCATAGTGTGTGGTTGTGGAATTGCAGCTTGAAAGCAAAGGGTGGTGGCAGGGCGGTGTACCTTTCCGAACCACCGATTGGGGAGTCCAGTTTCCTTGTAGTACACAATGTTACCACTGCACCTTAGTCATTTTTACAATAGTAAATAGGTGTAGCAGTCGGGTACTAGGTTGGATCAGCAACCTTTCAGACATTCTTAAACAGGAGAGTACCTGGGCTAAATGTTGCATAGGCAAGCGAGATATAGACATATGTAGGATATTCCATGAAAAATTACTCACGGACGTCTTCAGACGATATCTTCATATGCCTTTATTTTCTTGATTTTTCACAATCCTTACATGACAATACAATGCCAAGGTATCACTGGTCAGTTGGTGAAACAACCTAAGCTCCAGCCTGCCATACGGTTCAGTTTTGGGCACCTGTCCATAAAAGGGACACTGTGGAGCTGGAAAGGGTGCAGAGACGCGCGACTAAACTAATATGGGGCATGGAACATCTTAGCTATGAGGAAAGATTAAAGGATTTACTATTGTTTAGTCTTGAGAAGAGACGTTTAAGGGGGGATACGATAAACGTATATAAGTATTTAAAATGGCCCATACAAAAAATATGGAGAAAAACTGTTCCGGGTCAAACCCCCCCCAAAGGACGAGGGGGCACTCCCTCCGTCTGGAGAAGAAAAGGTTTAGTCTTAAGGGGCGACACGCCTTCTTTACCATGAGAACTGTGAACTTATGGAACAGTCTACCTCAGGAACTGGTCACAGCAGGAAAAATTAACAGCTTTAAAACAGGATTAGATACATCCCTGGAACAAAATAACATTAATGCTTATGAAGAAATATAAAATCCCATCCCTTCTCCAATATCGCGCCACACCCCTACCCTTCAATTCCCTGGTTGAACTTGATGGACGTATGTCTTTTTTCAACCATACTATGTAACCTCATCGGTAGCATTTCAGGAAACTCTGACACCTCCTCCCCTTGGGGTTATTTTTCTGTCCCTTGTGTGTAAATGCTGAGGAGAGGTAATTTCTGGAATACCCCTTTAATATAGATATGGATATAACATTTGATGAGCCCATGTACTGTTGTCTGTAATGTGACAACTTTGGATGACTTGGATATGGATGTATAGATATGGATATATATCTCAACTGGCTCAAGAAATTTAAACATATTTGTAAATTACTTCTATTAAAAAATCTTAATCCTTTCAGTACTTATGAGCTGCTGAAGTTGGGTTATTTTCTGTCTAAGTGCTCTCTGATGACACCTGTCTCAGGAACTGTCCAGAGTAGAAGCAAGATCCCCATAGAAAACCTCTTCTACTCTGTGCAGTTCCCAAGACAAACAGAGATGTCAGCAGAGAGCACCGTTGCCAGACAAAGAAGAACAACTCAACTTCAGCAGCTGATAATTATTGGAAGGATTAAGTAATTTACAAATCTGTTCAACTTTCAATATATAGATATAAATATTTTTTTTTCCTGGAATACACCTTTAAGGCTTATTTCTAAATGCTGCATACTCAACCATTTTCCAAGCTTTCCCTTGAACCCAGAAGAATTGCCTTCGTGTTGGAAGGAGCAGATGTCATCTCCGTGTTGTGGGACCCACAGTGGTGATTATAGAACTAGTTTGCAATAGACACAGACGACGCATGGGATCGTGACAGGGAACTTTTATGCCTATTAGATCAGTCCCTTGGGTTGGTATGAGATAACACTTGAACACTTGTCTTAAAAAAAACAGCTAAACATTGTACATTTCACGTTAACTACAGTTACAATATTTCAATATGACAATACATTTTGTATTAGAAGTTGTCTACTGTGATATGAAGAAACTTGCAATGGTGGATATTCACCACAGTACTTAAAAGAAGCTTGTACACTAACCACTTCATATATTACTTGGACATATGGTTTCTTTACCCTGGACAGGACACTTATGTTTGACCATTCCTTCACCTAAAGGGGTTTTCCCATTATACTAAAAGTATTACATCCCCCTGCTTCCCAGGGCACATGGTGACACTTAAGTATACTTCCCTGCATACTTGCACAGACTTGACTGTGTTGCCAGGGTTATTCCTATCTTTTAGCCACAGCATGCTGGTGAAACCACTCAAGAAGCTTGTTCACATTGAGCGCCAAGGAGCAAGGGTATGTAGTTCTGTGTTGTAAGAAAAGCCCATTAAATTAATAGGAATCACCAAAACATTAAAAAGCATTTGACTTATGGCTACATAGGTTTAACAATTTTGATCAGAGCATAAATCTGCTTAGTAAAAATTCAAATGACCAATTCCTAGTTATATATGTTTCTGGAAAAGTTGGATGACAACCAATATGTCCACCAATACAGCTTTAAGAATGGAAATTATGTTAAACCAACAGAAATAGAGAATCTTAAATTTGTCAGAATGTCTCCTTTTTCAGACCCTCAATCTCCTTTAACAGTGTATCCATAACCCTGAGCCTTGATAAATGTCCATATCTCCTGGTGCAAGGCCTGAAGAAACTATGTAAGGCTGGGTTCAACTCACGTTTTTACCAATACGGGACCACATATGGCTGGGTGGAGCTAAAACCTTGCGCTCCCGTATCCCTGCCGTATGCCGCCCGTATGTAATTCATTTCAATGAGTAGATGAGAGTGAGATGCTGACTCCGGACAGCTCATTTTTGCCCCGTATGCGGCTTTCCACTGGAACTCAAACCGTGGTCGACTACTGTTTTAGGTGCGGTGAGAAAACCACATACGGGGTAAAAATGAGCCGACCGGAGTCAGCGTTTCACTCCAGTTGGCTCATTGAAATGAATTACATATGGGCGGCATATGACAGGGATACGGGAGCGCAATGTTTTAGCTCCCCCCAGCCATATGCGGTCTCGTATTGGTAAAAACGTGATGTGAACCCAGCCTAACGGGCCTATATGTCTATCTATCTATTGTAATGATGCTGGATGTGGATCTACTGACCTGTGTGGCAGATGACTTGGGCCGTATCAGGGAGCGGAGTCTAAGGTGCCGCTGGTCTTCACCAGAGACCGCCGCAAGGCAGGATTGGCTTGCTGCGGCAGGCGGTACCCAGGTCGCTACCCCCGATATGACTCAACCACACAAGTAGCTGGGCAAGGTACAGATGGATGAGCAGAGGCGTAGTCGAACTTAGCAGAAGGTCTAGGCAGGTGGCAAGGTGGCGTAGTCAAATAACGTAGCGAAAGGGTCAATACACGGGCAAACAACAGACAAAGGAACACTTAATCTCAGGCTATGGGGCACTGAAGATCCGGCAGGGAAGAGGGGGCAGAGCTGCCTTAAATAAACTAGCAGAAGGAACAGGGGCCAATCAGCGGTGCACTGGCCCTTTAAATCTCAGCCAGCCGACGTGCACGCGCCCTGGGAGGCGGGGGCGCATACGCCAGGAAACAGAGACCGGAGCAGGAGCAGGTAATGGGCTGGTCGCGATTCGTGACCCGGCCGGGAGAGCGGGGCGGTGAACGCTTATGGTCGGAGAGCCGGACCAGATCGTTCACCGTGACATCTATCTATCTATATGTCTGTCTATCTATTCATTCACTCCCATATATTTGATTTGTCATTTATATTTAAAAAGAGAAAAAAGTAGCATATATGATTTTATATGACTAGCAATATGCCTATAGTGTAATTTGTTTCATCCCGGCTCATTACATCCACACATTTGAGTCCTTTCATAATTGCAGCTGGGTCATGTGATACTTTCATGCATAAACAGATCAGACTGTGTGTGTAGATCTTCCTATGTCCCACTTAATTACATCATCACCCATTAAATCCCTTCTGGTGGCTCTTATACCCCTCTCCTCCTCGCCAAGTTCTGCCATCCTTTCTTCTGTTTTGTTCATGTCCTTGATTCTGTAATCTTTGATCATCTGTATGCCCTTACATGCACAGAGAGCTGAACAGCAGTGAAATATTATAAACTATTAGCTGCAGAATTTTACAACTCTTGTTTCATACTGTTTTGTCCCACCAGCTACGGAATGTCCTGTGTTTCCTATGAGATGCAGCTTGACATTGCGCTCCCCTGCCTCCTGCAGGCAGAAATCTATCACAAGGACACAGACTGAAGCTGCATCACTTAGGAATACACCTAGATCCTATAGCGTGAATTAGGGTACAGTTCTACTGTACGTCACAGTAATATCACTTACTGGACTCACAGCATAGTTAAAACTTACATACATAGTTACATAGAGAATGGATAATGGGAAGAGTATAGGTGGATGAAAGGTAGGGGAAGTGATGCTATATTTCTACATACACATGTTATTTTGTTCTAAGAATTTGTCTAAGGCCCCTTTCACACTACCGTTGTCACACAGTAGTGTGACGGCATCGGGGCCGCCGGGGAGAAAAGCAGGAGAAAAAACATACTGCTTACGCTGTCTTTTTCTCCCGCTACTTTGACTATAATGGGGTCATCTAACACCAAAAAGAGAACCATACCACAAAAAAGTAAAAAAGTAATAGGATGTAAAAAATAAACTTCATTAATGCAATTAATAATAAAAAATAAAATTAAAATAAAGAAGTAATAGCAATAAATAGGCACTAGTAGACATACAAAGATATAGGACAATGGTAGGACCCAAATACATCAAAATATACAAGTATAAAGAGTAAATGCCGCAGTAGCTGGTAGGATACAAAAATTATACCTGCCAAAAGTATACAATAAAGGGTGCCAAACCATACCTACACCTGAACCCCAACGATCGTTTCGCTATTATGCCGCTTCTTCAGGGGGCTATTACTTCTTTATTTAAATTTTATTTTTTATTATTAATTGCATTAATAAAGTTTATTTTTTACATCCTATTACTTTTTTGTGGTATGGTTCTCTTTTTGGTATTAGAGGTTTAAATATGTACCCTTACCTACTATATATGTAGGGTTATATATATCTTTGGTGATATAATGGGGTCATCAGGACCTGCTGTTGCCCGTTGCGTCCCCTCATAATGACGGCCGTCAAAATCTTTTTTTTTTTGTTTGTTTCTTGACAGGGCGCTAGGGCAGTGTAAAAGAAGCCTCCACATTATTTTTCAGTAGTAACCTATGATGTTTTACATAATTGTTATTCAATGTTTTCCGACTAAGGGTATGAACTTTTCTGTAATCTGCACAGGAAACATAACATAAAGTATAGTTTATACAAAGGATAGGGGATAAGATGCCTGATCGAGGGGGTCCCTCCGCTGGGGACCCCCACAATCTTTCATGCAGCACCTTTCTATCATCAGCCTCCGGAGCAAACATCGCTCCGGGTCTGATGACTCACGATCACGGGGCCAGAGTATCGTGATGTCACAATTCCGCCCCCTGATCGAGAGTCAACAGACCTGGGGCGATGTTCGCTCTGGAGGCTGACAATAGCGGGGTTCTGCATGAAAGATTGCAGGGGGTCCTCAGCGGCGGGACCCCTGCGATCAGGCATCTTATCCCCTATCCTTTGGCTAGGGGATAAGATGTCTAAATGCCGGAGTACCCCTTTAAGTTCTCTCTTGTAATAAAAGTTCTATGCTATTACAAAAAGCCACTAGTTCAAAGTAATGACAATGGGGGGTATTTATCATATTTGCCTGTTGACAGTTTCTTTTTACCCTTTTTTTTTTCACTTTGGTTTTCGTGGACATGCACCAAATTTATCATTTGGTGCAAGTTGTGCGTAATTTTGGCTCAAATGTTGAAATCAGCTGTTCACAGCGCCTTTTACACAGAACTTATCACCACAGAGGACGCGTATTTTACCCTGTAGAGCAGCCATTTCGGAGTCCCTCCTGCAGTATATCAGCAAGCGACATGAGTTATTTTCTTTTGTGGGGTTTATAGCCACCATGTGAAATGGATTTTATTTTCAACTTGGGTAGTTTTTTTTTTTTTTTTGTTACTTTAGTGCAGTGGTCTTCAACCTGCGGACCTCCAGATGTTGCAAAACTACAATTCCCAGCATGCCGGCATGCTGGAAGTTGTAGTTTTGCAACATCTGGAGGTCCGCAGGTTGGAGACCACTGCTTTAGTGCTTTACCTTTCCTGAGCCTGTGTGGCCATGTCCAATGCTGGCTCAACGGAGGGTGAAGGTCACTCAGAGACAACTATGTCGCAGGATAGTATTGAATAGCCCTGGAGGCGTCGCTGCTTTCACAAAAACATTTTTTTTTAATGTATTTTGACGCCTTTACATTTTCTGACATTGCTAAGTGTGTTTTCCATGTGCAAAATTTCTTGGTGGGGATTTGAGCCTAAAAAAACAGGATTTGCGCCAAAATTGTGCCAAAGATCGATTGGCGCAAATGATGAATTACTGACTAAAGTTAAAATCACACACAGGACCGTGTGATTTTGATAAAGTTGTAGAAATGACAGTGGAGAAGATGCGCCAAACTTTGGCGCAAAAAGACACTGCGCCAAAGTTATATGAAAAAAAAAAACATAAATCCTTTGATAAATACCCCCCTATGTGACTAGTCCAAATCAAAAGAACATTTTTCTAACTTTTTTTTATAGGGAACCCTTTTTAGTTCTATATCATAAAAATTAGAAAATTTTCCATAATTGCATAAAAGCAAGTTTTGAGATTACATACCAGCATCAAGATCATGTAGGTGCATACACTTGTGTGGGTCTCCTGTCAGTCAAAGTTCTGTGATAGTTATAAATATATAAGAACAGTCAGGGTTGATAACTTCTAGCAAGAGGATGTGTATCATCTCAACTGTATGATATAAAGTGTTTGCTGTACTTTATTGAAGGGGCGCCGCTGGATTTGTAGGAACTAGGTGGACTATTGGTGAATGCTGTCAAGGCCAACCAAAATTTGTCATAGAATGGTTAGATAGGCCTTTAGGGCACTGCTATGTAAAGAACCAACGACTGTGTCTGAATATTTTAGGATTCTTGTACTAGATGGAAAAGTCTGACCCTGGTCCGTGTTCAATTGCATTGTAGAAACCTAGACCCAATAAGTGGTAGGGAACCACAGAATCATGTTGTGAGACCCTATCTGAGGTTTCAATCCCATATTGTTAAAATAATACACTACAAATAATAATAATAATTAGAGATGAGCACATTTTTTAAAACTTCGATTTGGCCGATCCGCCGAATTTTCCCCCAAAATTAGTTTCGGTCCGAATTTATTTGCGGTGAATTGCTATTAAAATCGGCTATTTCTGGCCTACAGAGAGCCTCAATAGGAGTGTAGAACACTTTGCCTTTCTGTAACACTCATAGGGTGTGTTCTGGATTAGTGAAATAATACTGTTATTCAGTATGACATGCAGTTTAGAAGCGCCGCTATTAGAATCACTGTCGCAGAGCGGCACAATGACAGAGCCTAGAGGTGGTATCAGTATGAGAAGACCATATAGTGGCTGAATGACACAGCGTGGAGGTGTTGGCAGCATGAGGAGACCATATAGTGGCTGAATGACACAGCCTGGGGGTGGCAGAAGCATGAGGAGACCATATAGTGGCTGAATGACACAGCGTGGAGGTGGCGGAAGCATGAGGAGAACATATAGTGGCTGAATGACACAGCCTGGAGTTGGCGGCAGCATGAGGAGACCATACAGTGGCTGAATGACACAATCTGGAGTTGGCGGCAGCATTAGGGGAACATATAATGGCTGAATGACACAGCCTGGAGGTGGCAGAAGCATAAGGAGACCACATAGTGACTGAATGACACAGCCTGGAGTTGGCGCCAGCATGAGAAGACCATAAAGTGGCTTAATTACACAGTATGGAGTTGGCGGCAGCATGAGGAGAACATATAGTGGCTGAATGACACAGCGTGGAGGTGGCGGCAGCATGAGTAGACCATAAAGTGGCTTAATGACATGGCCTGGAGTTGGTGGCAGCATAAGGAGAACATATAGTAGCTGAATGACACAGCCTGGAGTTGGTGGCAGCATGAGGAGACCATATAGTGGCTTAATGACACAGCGTGGAGGTGGTGGCAGCATGAGGAGACCATATAGTGGCTGAATGACACAGCGTGGAGGTGGCGACAGCATGAGGGGAACATATAGTGGCTGAATGACACAGCGTGGAGGTGGTGGGAGCATGAGCAGAACATATGGTGGCTGAATAACACAGCCTGGAGGTGGCAGCAGCAGGAGGAGAACAAATGGTGGCAGTATAAGACAGCTTGGAGCTGGTATCAGCATGAGAAGAACATAGGGTGGCAGAATGAGACAGCCTGGAGATGGCAGTAGCAGCATCAGGAGTCCTGAATGTGACCCAGTGACAGAGTGGTGCAGTGGGTGGCAATACCAGTACCCAGTGATGAAGGTGGGTGAAAAAAGGAGAACTTGGCATCAGATGTGTGGCATCAGCCGGGTGGCAGGATCAGAATAGTAGCTGAGGCAGGTAGGCAGAAGAAAACGATCTCTTTTGTAAAAGTGTTAGCGTGCACAGTTAAGTATTGAGGATATGCATTAAGTAAAACTTAACTTTTAATAATATGCGGAGGATAAAATATATGGACCCAACTTTTTTTTTTAAATCAAACAAAAGAAAAGCTGTGCAAAAAACACCATGTGCCACCTACACCACCCCACGCAGGAACCTCTCCCTATTTCCACCTACAAACACTGCCATTTCCCAGGGTTTTTAGGTGGAAATAGGGATTGGTTCCTTTGTGGGGACGCCCTTTTTAAGACGTGTAAAACTTTCCTTGAAAAGGTGGAAGGGAACAATGTATGGTCCATTGTAGCAGGTGGGGGTAAAAACTTCCCCTGTAAGGCCCTACTCTCACCCTATTAAAGGGGTATTCCGGGCAAAAACATTTTGCCAGGATGTCTGATCGCGGGGAGCCCGCCGCTGGGACTGCCTGCGATCTCTCTGCAGCACCCGCGATCTATGCGGGAGCTGCGTCTCCAGTTTCGGAAACCTACGGGTTTCCGGGACTGGGGACGTGACGTCACGCCACGTCCACTCAATTCATGTCTATGGGAGGGGGCGTGACGGCCATCACGCCCCCTCCCATAGACATAAATGGAGGGAGCATGGCATAACGTCATGTCTCCAGTCCCGGAGGTTTCCGAAACTGGAGACGCAGCTCCCGCATAGAATGCAGGTTCTGCAGGGAGATCGCAGGGGGTCCCAGCGGCGCCCCCCCCCCCCCCCGCGATCAGACATTCCTTCCCATTGTTAGGATGTCTTGCAGATGGGGAGAACACTTCAGGAACTGCTTGACAACCAGATTGAACACGTATGACATGCAGGGCGCATGTCTCAGGCTTCCTTGTCCCAGCGCAGACAAGAATTTCTTCTTGTTGTCGGTCACCGTTGTTCCCATTTCCAGTTTTCGTGGAGTAAGCCATGATTCGATTTCTTCATGAATGACTTTTAGCAGTTTCTCCCCGTGCCTTGCACACATGGTATGCTGAAGGGGCACTGAGACTTGTCCGTGCAGTGGAGGCTGAGAAAATGGTGGAGGATGAGGAGGCAGAGTCACACACTGTCACAGGACTAACGGCCTTAGAGCGTGGAGTCGGTAGCGTTGTGACCTTTCCAAATTGGTGTTGTGGCTGTGCAGGAACCACATTCACCCAGTGGGCCGTAAATACAGCTCCACATGTCAACGTTGCTGTGCAATTTGGTACACAACGACAGGCTCAAGGACTGGCCCACCTTCTGTTCCACAAAATTGTGCAGGGCTGGTACTGCCTTCTTCGCAAAGAAATGTCGGCTTGGGACTCTCCACCTCGGCTTGGCATAAGCCATCAGTTCTCTGAAAGGTGCAGAGTCCACCACTTGAACAGAGAGAGACGGCAGCACCAGCAACTTGGACAGGAGCACATTCACCTTCTGCGCCATTGGATGAGTGGGCACATACTGTTGTTTTTTGGACATGGCATCGCTGATGGATTGCTGGCGGAATAACTGACTTGAAGTAGGAGGAGCAGGAGGAACTGGATCAACTGCAGATGGGTATGACACACAGCTCCATTCGGCTGAGGTGGTGGAGCCTTGGCTGGCTGAAACAGGGAGTGGCGTGCTCTGGGTGATGCAGCAGGTTGGACCACCACATTGGTGCCACGGTTCTCACAGGCAGTGATGCTGCATATGTTGACACAGGTCCATAGGGCTAACATTGGGACCCTGACAATGCTTCACCTTCTGCCGACACATCTTGCATGTGGCCATGTTAACCTCCTCCGGATGCTTAATAAAAAACTGCCACACTGCCGAGGAGCTGATTTTCCCATCAACAGTCTGCACTGATTGACGGCTACTGCCACTGACTCAAAGAACCCATGTTTCACTACCTCCTGGGACGGTAGGCTGCTGCGAAGCAGGTGGTCTCCCCGGGCACGTTTGGCTACAGACTTTCCACTTCTGCCACCATGTTGACTGCCAACCATGCTACCACCTTGCTGGCTCAACTGCGGCCTTACGGGCAACCTGCAACCCTCTACTCCTGATGATGATGAAGCCCCTTCTGCTCCTGGCTCCCAAGTGCGATCGGCTTCATCATCATCGAGTTGTGTCTGCACGTCACTGATATCCTCCTCAGGTTCCTCAACAGTGTCTGCTTCAGGACCCTGAACACCACCTCCCACGCCACTCTCCTCATCACTACTTGCCCGCCTATTAGAGGAAGCGGCGGATGTCTCCTCCACTTCTTGGCTCAGCAGCAGCTGCTGACTGTCCTCTAGATTGTCCTCACTAAATAGTGGAGCTGAACCCACAGCATAAGATACTTCTGTGGGGGAGGGAACAGCAGAGGACAGAGGCAATGGGAGGACACGGACTGCTCCCGGGTCATGCCAACTGAGGGTTGTGTTTGAGGAACCCAACGACGGTTGACTGGGGGTGTCAAATGTAACTTGTGATGAAGTGGATGACCGTGTTAACCAATCGATGACGGCAGATGGGTTGCTGGTCGAGACACGACCGCTAGCTGATACCGGGAGCTCAGACCTCTCGCTGCGACTCCTGCTGCCACTTGCCCCCAATCTGCTGCGACCTCTGCCTGATGAATTTAGGCCTCTGACACTCCTCTGTGCACGTCCCGGCACTTCTCTGCCTGACATACTTAGTGCGTATATGAGGGGAGTACAATACGCTCCACTATGCTTAAAACAGTATTTGTGTACAACACCAGCCGGTGTGTACTTTTGCCTGGCCTTTCACAGTATTTAGTCCCTTAAGACTGACAGGAACAGAATAGTGCACCACATGTATGTATGTGGTATGCAATTATGAAGGGGGGGACAATGCGTGAAGTACGCTTCAAACAGTATTTGTGTACAGCAGCAGTAGTACACACCAGTGCTGCAGCACACAGTCGCACTTTCTCTCTCAATCTCACTCTGTCACTCCTTTCCCAATCAGTGCCTCTAGGCAGGATTTGGGCTTGAGGTGAATCGCTGCTGTTCTGTGCAATGCACTGCTCTCTGTCCCTCTCTGTAATAGAACGCTGTAGTGACTGGAAGATGAGTTGCTGCTGCAATAATGCTTTTCTGTGCAACACACAGCGCTGTCTGTCCCCCTCTATCTCTCTTCAATAAAAGGCTGAAGTGGCTGGCTGCAAAATGGCTGCCGATTATATAGGGCTGTGACATCACAGGGGTGACTGGCTGCTTATAGGCTACATCCTGCATGTGAGTCAGGGTCATCCCGTGTACCCTTGTTCCCGCCTTCCCTTGCCCCATGTCCTCACATGGGGATTCACCATTTTAGATGCCCTGGAGCCTGGACCACACTAAATGGTGTCTAATGAAGCGATTCGCGCGATCGAATAATCAGTCATTCCGCCAGCAATACATAATTTTCCTGAAATTCGTAACAAATTCGGATTCTTCAGATTCAATTCGCGCATCTTTTATAATAATAGTGACAAATTTTTTCCTACTTCGTATTGTCATTTTGGGTACTTGTTAGAAGCAATTGTCATCAAGCATTTAAAGAGGTAATTCAGTGGAAAACTATATATTTTTTTTAAATCAACTGGTGCCAGAAAGTTATACAGATTTGTAAATGACTTCTATTTAAAAATCTAAACTCTTCCAGTACTTATCAGCTGCTGTATGCTCCACAGGAAGTTCTTTCTAAATGTATTTTCTGTCTGACCACAGTGCTCTCTGCTGACACCTCTGTCCATTTTAGGAACTGTCCAGAGCAGGAGAGGTTTGCTATGGGGATTTGCTCCTGCTCTGGACAGTTCCTGACATAGACAGAGGTGTTATTATACAATTTCCTCATTCTGGCACCAGTTGATTTAAAAAAAAAATGTTTTCCACTGGAGTACCCCTTTAAACACCTCATATAGTAGATTCACACATGGCAGAAATGTCTGATACTCTCCCATTTATTTCAACACAACTTGCAGAAATCCATTAGCTTGCTACTCTAACAACTTCATTCGGAAGAATAGAACAGATTTTAAAGGGAACCTGTCCTCACTGTCATGCAGCCTGAACCACAAGTCATCTGGGTGGTTCTCGGGGAAAAGCCACAGGAACCACCCAGAAGACTTGTGGTTCAGGCAGCATGAAAGTGTCAAGACTCCCTATAAATGGCACATATTCTTGCAACAGAAAATGCCCCATGTGAATTAACCAATATTCTAACAAGATAAGGGAAGGCCAGGTCACATGGTTAGTGAATCCAATACTACTTATGGTCTCTGTGTCAATTAGGCATTGACCAGGGAATAGCGGACTGGCAAAAACAAGCACAAGCTGGCAGGAAACACTAACTGAGATATATATATATATATATAGGCACAAGGGTTGCATAACTTCTTATAGTCCAATAGAATATTGTGTGGCGCAGGAATATCATATGAATTGTACTATATAACTCTGGGAATCATGGTGATTCCACTGCTTTAGGAAAAAAGTTTTTGAGTAGATGGAAAGTATTCAGCCCCCGTCCCCATAAGTGGGGTTAATGTACTGGGCTTCAGCATCCACTGGTTCTATAGGTAGAGGGGTATTTTATAGTGCCGCATAAGACGCACTTTTTCTTCCACAAAACTGGGGGGAAAAAGTCGGTGCGTCTTATACGGCGAATACACACCTATCGCGGCGGTCCCTGTGGCCATCAAAGGCCGGGACCCACGGCTAATACAGGACATCACCGATCGCGGTGATGCCCTGTATTAACCCTTCAGAACCGGCGATCAAAGCTGACCGCTGCGTGTGAAGGGAAAGTGACACTAACCCGGCTGTTCAGTCGGGCTGTTGGGCCCACCACGATTTCACCGCGCCGGTCCCGAACAGCCCGACTGAATAGCCGGGTTAGTGCTTACAGGACACCGGAAGGGACCTTACCTGGCTCATCGGTGTCTTCTCCGTTCAGGGATCCCCTGTATGGCCGGCGCTCTCCTTCCTCGTAATCACGTCGTCACGTACGTGCGTCGGCGTGCGTAACGACGTGATGGCGGTGACGGAGAGCAAGGATACCCGGCCGGCAGCAGAGACATTCCGGCGCGACGGGGACATGGCGACAGCGATGGAGCGACAACCAGGGCAGCGGTGACGGGTCCGGAGCGGCGGGGACACGTAAGTATTACCTCCTATGCAGTGGTCTTCAATCTGCGGACCTCCAGATGTTGCAAAACTACAACTCCCAGCATGCCCGGACAGCTGTTGGCTGTCCGGGCATGCTGAGAGTTGTAGTTTTGCAACATCTGGAGGTCCGCAGGTTGAAGACCACCATTGGGTTCAAAATCTTTATTTTTTTAGATTTTGCACCTATACATTGGGTGCGTCTTATACGCCGGTGCGTCCTATAGGACGAAAAATACGGTACATTATGATTAGACCATTCTGCAAACCTGTCTAACATCAAAGCACCTCTATTGTTAGTTCATCTCTTTCTCATAGTCTTATGCAGGTAGTGAGTAACACTGGAATGTTCCCAGCGGCAGGAGAGGAGCGTGCTGCTGTTATTGTCAGAGGCAGTGACCTGATGACTAGTGTGATCATTTTTGTTTTTTTAGTGTGACACGTTTGCACTTTTTCTTGCACTTTGGGTGATAGAGAGCACTTGCCTCGGCTCTTAAAAAAAATAAATAGTGTGATCATTTTGGCGGGGCAAAGCTGCATGTGACAGGGACAGCGTCATGATGTGAAGAGGGGAATGAGCCGGAATGGACAATCACATGGATGCAAATTGATTATAGTGTCAAACATATAAAGCACAAGGCTTGTACTGTATATGTCAACGGGAGTCACAATGATATATGAAGGAGGCAGCACAGCTTATCATGGAGATAACAGTGGAAGGCGTGGGTGTTATATATGTCAGTGATCCGCACTTTATACAATAGAATACATCTGCAAGAAAAACCATACTCTGGAAGTGTGAAAAGACCATATTGTCAGGACTGGAAAAAAGTCCTGTGACCAACATTACTATTTTTATACAATAGTCGAATCAGTACCAGTAAGGCTAGGTTCACACTACGGAATTTCCGCCTACCAT
Source organism: Hyla sarda (assembly GCF_029499605.1). NCBI lineage: Eukaryota > Metazoa > Chordata > Amphibia > Anura > Hylidae > Hyla > Hyla sarda. The sequence continues at coordinate 96,481,526 of NC_079198.1, read as the reverse complement.
TCCATATTGAAATTGCAGGCAGATATTCTGCTTGCTAAAATGTATAGTGCAGTGAATGGGTTTCCATTCACAAATTCACACTTCGGAATTTGTGAAGCGGAATTTGTGAACGGAAATGGAAATTTCCGCCTGAAGAATGGTGTTGCTCATTCTTCAGGCGGAAATATTTGCGGAACACATTGCAGTCTAGTGGAGACTGCAGTGTCATCGCGGTCCTAGCGCCGACTGATTCAGTCGGCGCTGGCCGCACTCGGAATTCCGTAGTGTGAACCTAGCCAAAGGGTCTATTCAGATGGCAGGATTTCCACTTGCAGAATTCTGCCTCAAATTAAAGACAATAGACTTCTATGGGATTCCACACTCCCATTCACACTTCTGAATTTCCGCAAGAGGAATTCCGCAACCGGAAATTCTGCCATGTGAATAGACCCTAAGAGGAATTCCCAGAGAAAGTTCTTTTCTTTCTGAATTTCTTTTCTGTCTGGCCACAATGCTCTCTGCTGACACCTCTGTCCATGTCAGGAACTGTCCAGAGTACAGGCAAATCCCCATAGCAAACCTATCCTGCTCTGGACAGTTCCTGACAAAGACAGAGGTGTCAGCAGAGAGCTCTGTGGACAGACAGAAAATAAATTTAAACAGAAAAGAACTTTCTCTGAAGTATACAGCAGCTGATAAGTACTGGGAGGATTAAGATTTTTAAAAAGAAGTAATTTACACATATGTTTAACCTTCTGGCTCCAGTTGATTTAAAATAAATAGTTTTCAACTGGAGTATCCCTTTAATGTCTAAACCTTGGAAACAAAAGTGAGTACAACCCTAAGTGGAAATGTTCTAATTGGGCACAAAGTGTCAATATTTTGTGTGGCCACCATAATTTTCCAGCATTGCCTTAAGCCTCTTGGCATGGAGTTCACCAGAGCTTCACAGGTTGTCACTAGAGTTCTCTTCCAGTCCTCCATGATGACATCACAGAACTGGTGGATGTTAGTCACCTTGGGCTCACTAGACCTTCTATTTGAGGATACCCCACAGATGCCAATAGGGTTTAGTTCTGGAGACTTGCTTGCCCATACTTAGCACTGATCAAACTGGTGTCTACCTTTCTGTGCTCCTTGGCATTGTTGCACCGTTTTTTTCAGAATATGCTAATTAGCTGGCTTGGAGCGAGCCAGCCCCAAGTGCACCCTTTCCTACTCCGTCTGGCCCGCCTGATGAATAAGCATGGTAAAATCTCTCTCCCTGCTTCTGCAGAGTACTACGCATATGCTGGTTCGGGATTTAGAGGGGTAGCATCATGCATAGTCATAAGGGGGGTAGACATCAGGGTACACTTGGGGTTTGAGACTGCCTGAGTGCACCAAGCCAACACATTAGCATATTATGAAAAGCGGGCATAGCAGAGCCACTGAGTGCATAAAGGTAAACGCCATCACCTGCACTACAAGCCTGTACCGACAGGTAAGTGCGGGTGATACTGATTTCAGATTCCCTTTAAGGGTTGTGTCAATCTAATCCACAGGAAATGCCTTAAATGTCTAATAGATGAGTGTCCGACCACAGGAACCCACATTTATCTTGAGATCTAGACCTTGGCTGTGGCCACTGGAGGTGTTTGGGAAGATGAGAACAGCCAAAAAAAAGCATTTTAACTCAGTTTACTTGGAGTTGCCTAAACAGCATATGGAAGGTCACATGACTAGCCAGGAACTAAAACTGTTAAATGATGTATTCTTAGAGGGCTTGTCAGATATAGAAGATTGTAATTTAACATATATAAAGAAAATAACCCTAACGACATACTAATAACATATTGCAAAATATAAATATTATACTACCGTATATACTCGAAAAACGCCCCCCCTCGGCTTATACTCGAGTGAACTCTCCGCCTGTCAATCCCTTTCAGTGATCTTCAACCTGCGGACCTCCAGATGTTACAAAACTACAACTCCCAGCATGCCCGGACAGCCATCGGCTGTAGGGACTGTCCGGTGTGGAGGGGTAGTCGTTCCGGGCTGTCCATATTCACCAGGAGGCCCTCTTCTCCGCTCCGGGCCCGGCCCCGGACTAGTGATGTTGCCTTGACGACGACACACAGGGACGTCCCTGCGCATGAACGTCCCTGTGTGTCGTCGTCAAGGCAATGTCACTATTCCGGGGCCGGCCTGGAACGGAGAAGAGGGCCTCCCGATGAAAATGGACAGCCCGGAACGACTAACCCTCCCCACTGAACGGTCCCTGCAGCATAGATGGCCCGGACCAGCTCACCCTTCCTTCCCACTGAGGGGAGGTGAGTAGAAAACTAAAGGGGGGTCTGGATGATGACGAAGGCCCGGGGAAGTGGTCTTCAACCTGCGGACCTCCAGATGTTTCAAAACTACAACTCCCAGCATGCCCACACAGCCGATGGCTGTCCGGGCATGCTGGGAGTTGTAGTTTTGCAACATCTGGAGGTCCGCAGGTTGAAGACCACTGAAGGGATTGACAGGCGGTGATGATGAAGGGGGGGGGGTGATGATGACGGGGGTCTGGATGATTACGGGGGTCTGGATGATGACATTGGGGGATGATGTATTTCCCACCCTAGGCTTATAGTCAAGTCAATAACTTTTCCTGGGTTTTTGGGGTGAAATTCGGGGCCTCGGCTTATATTCGGGTCGGCTTATACTCGAGTATACAGCCTTTTGGTGATATGTCCTTTTAAGAAAACCTCCTGTGGATAGACATTGATTCTCCCTTCAGTTTCAGTTCTACTTGCAAAACATAAGAAGAGGAAGTGACAGGTAAATCAACTACTCCAGCCCCGGCTGCTGCCAAACCTCTTTATGAAGTGAGAACTCTTCTTTTAAAGACAAAACTTTTATCGTCTTCACAAAAAGTGTTTTTAGCAGCAGGTTAGCACCACAAAAGGTCTAATGCTTTGTCCCAGAGAGAAGAAGAATGTGCGGCTTCTTTTTCGGGGTCAGCATTTTATATCAGTAGTAGAATGATAAACTCCTGGGGTATTTGACAAACATGTAAGTGCCTGCAGGCTGATAGCACCGTGCATGTTTCATATGGCGCCGTAACATGTGTGCCAATAACCAGGAGCTTCTGTGGGTTTTAGCAGCAGGTTTGTGTGGGATGGAATTCTTGGCAGCTGAGATGAATTAATTCTCCAAGGCAGCCTCATAAAGGTTCACAGCGAGGGACGTCTCCCCTACCTGCTGCCTAAGAACCTATGTGTAAGGCTATGCTCGCACTTCCGCAATGTCCGCAAGGAAAATCTGCGCGCTGACATTCCGGGTGACTGCGGAAAACTGTGTCCCTGTAGCGGAATGTGACCCTTCGCACAGGGACACTCTTTTCTGCTTTACAGCCGGGTCCCTATCACTCCCTAATCCCTAATCCTAACCCCTATCCCTAATCCTAACCCCTAATCCTAACCCCTATCCTTAATTCTAATCCCTAATCCTAACTCTAACCCCTAATCCTAACTCCTAACTCTAACCCCTAATCCTAACCCTGACCCCTAATCCTGATCCTAATCCTAACCCCTAATCTTAACCCTGACACCTAACCCCTAACCCTAATCTTAACCCTAATCCTAACTTTGACTCCTAACCCCTAATCCTAACCCCCTAACCTTAATCATAACCCTAATCCTAACCTGGACCCCTAACCCTTATCCTAAACCCTAACCCTAACTGTAACACTATCCCCTCACCCTAATCTTAACCCTAATCCTAACCCCTAACCCTTAGCTCAATTCCTAACCCCTAACCCTAATCCCCACCCCTAACAGTGATCAGCGCTGAGAAGGGCTAATAGCGCTGAGCTCAGGAGCTCAGTTCACATTTGGCTATGGGTCACAGTTTTTTCACTTTATCCCGGCACTAAAAGACTGCATGGGAATGCGCCGTCTCCTAGACGGTTATGCATTCTGTGCAGAGTCCGCAGAAAAAAACTTTACATCTGGAGAGGAAATGTTGTCGTGTGCACAGCGCAGCAGAATCCCATCGAATACAACAGAACAGGAGCGCTGTAGTATCCTTCAGTAGTGCTTCAGTAGGGATGCGCTGCGCGATGCTGGGTGAGTGCGCTTGTAACGTATCTCTAAGCCACTGTAGTAACATGTTAGCGGCCCACTGTACTAGTGGCCCAGAAACCACCACCCACTGTACTCTGTTATTTTTGGCAAATCCTGGTTCTCCCCAAAGTGTACTACATTAAGCACCTTATTTAATTTATTTTACATATGTTTTTAATAATTTTTGTTATATTTTTTTAATGTTTGTTGCAATTCACACTGATCCGGTTTTGGTTCCGGGATTATCCTGGTCCCACTGACCCAGAAGCACTTGTGTTCCATGTGTTTATAACTATTGTAAATTTTATTATCTCTATGCCTGATGAAGATCCCGATTCGGGCTTGAAACGCTTTTTGTTTGCATCCTACTTCAATAAACATCCTTTTATCAAGTTCGACCATTTCTGCTGGGCGCCCCGTGAGAAGTCCGTCTTTTGTGCCTTGGAGGCATTTCTCTTTTTTCAGTTACTACCGGTGACCCACACGTGGTCACACCAGAGGGACCTGGTGGCAGCTTACGGTATACAACCCGCTAACAGATGTCATGCTCTCAGCATAACACGTCTATGTAAGGTGCCATCTATCTTACCTTTCCTCACCATTATTTATTTTTGATAATCTGCACTAGGTGCGCACCTTCTTTTGCATCCTTCTCTATTGAATACAATGGGACTCTGCTGCTCCAGAATCTCCGCATGGAAATTCCAGAAGTGTGAACATGGCCTTACTTCGACAAACATTTACCAAATACACCTCACTCACTAGACGTAATGAGATGTCCCCTTGTGTCACTTTTATCTATACAAAAATTACTAACCACAAAACCTATAAGGTAAGTTATGCATAAATGCCATCGCCAGGTCATCTGTATACTTTTTGGATTGTATTGTTCATTCTGGTTCATAAACAAAAGATATCATTAGGATTGTGGTGTCACATAGGCTAAGCAGCCTGAGCCGAGGTGCAGTGGGGGCGCAGCTTTTGCATATCAATGTATAGGTAGATATATTCTGCTGAAATCTGTGTGACAACCCCCTATGGGCTCTTTAATGGCTGCCACTGGTGGCTGTCACCCAGCATTTGAAATCTCAATGACTAACTTGAATAAATGGCTAGACACGACTAAAAGGATATTAAATTGCTTTACACGAGAGACTTATATTTGCAGGTTAATATTTTGAAATGGCCTAAGTGCGGTTCAGTTTTTGAAGCTTTGCAAAAGATTTAGCAGCTCTGTAAATATTTAGTTTTTTTTAATTATGTGACTTTTCACTTGTATTCATAATTTTTTATTCACCACTTGTATTCATAATTTAGTGGTCTCAAACTGTGGCCCTCCAGATGTTGCAAAACGTCAACTCCCAGCATGCCCGGACAGCCAAAGGCTGTCCGGGCATGCTGGGAGTTGAAGTTTTGCAACATCTGGAGGCCCACAGTTTGAGACCACTGACATAGAAAGTGCTCCCTGTTATCAGGAAACCAACATAACTCTGGAGAGCTTTAGGGGGTGATATACTAAGCAAGTGCCCAGTCTTTAAATACAGGTACCCCAAGAAGCCAACTAAAACCTAAATCTAGTTGTGATAGTGTTTTATAAGCAATTGATGTATGGAACCATATGGCATGTATTATGTAGGCCAGGGGTGGACAATTATTTTTTCCATAAGGCCACATGAGAAACTAAAAATATTGTGGAGGGCCAGGTAGTTTTCCCCAGATTAGGAGCATAGTTCCCCCCAGATTAGGCAGCATAGTTTTCCCCCAGATTAGGCAGCATAGTTTTCCCCCAGATTAGGCGCATAGTTCCCCCCAGATTAGGCAGCATAGTTTTCCCCAGATTAGGAGCATAGTTCCCCCCCCCCCCAGATTAGGAGCATAGTTGTCCCCCAGATTAGGATAATAGTTTCCCCCAGATTAGGAGCATAGTTGTCCCCCAGATTAGGATCATAGTTCCCCCCCAGATTAGGAACATAGTTATCCCCCAGATTAGGCAGCATAGTTGTCCCCCAGATTAGGAGCATAGTTGTCCCCCAGATTAGGAGCATAGTTGTCCCCAGATTAGGCAACATAGTTGTCCCACAGATTAGGCAGCATAGTTGTCCCCCAGAGTAGGCAGCATAGTTGTCCCCCAGAGTAGGAGCATAGTTTTCCCCTAGATTAGTATCATAGTTTTCCCCCAGATTAGCATAGTTGTCCCCCAGATTAGGCAGCATAGTTGTCCCCCAGATTTGGCAGCATAGTTGTCCCCCAGATTAGGAGCATAGTTGTCCCCCAGATTAGGCAGCATAGATGTCCCCCATATTAGGAACATAGTTGTCCCCCAAATTAAGCAGCATAGATTTTCCCCAGATTAGGCAGCATAGATGTCCCCCAGATTACCACAGTTTTCCCCCACAGGAGGCAGCTCGCCCCCCACACTGTCACACACATACAGAGACAGACACATACACAAAGACACACATATAAACACACACATACACAAAGACACACATATAAACACACACATACAAAAAGACACACATATAAACACACACATACACGAAGACACACATATAAACACACACATACACAAAGACACACATATAAACACACACATACACAAAGACACACATATAAACACACACATACACAAAGACACACATATAAACACACACATACACAAAGACACACATATAAACACACACATACACATATAAACACACACACACTCACCAGGCTGAAGTTTAGAGCTGAGGGGAGGAGGCGGAGCAGACAGGATACTCGGCCTCTCCTCCTCATCTCCCTCCCCTCCTCTCCTCTGTCTTCCGAGGTTGTACGACTGCACGGCAGAGAGGAGGGGGAGGGGAGAGAGTGCACACTCCCTTCTTCTGCCTGTCAGCACTGTACGGGCTCTCCCTGTCACAGGCTGATGGTGTAGACCTGGGCATTGTACGGCCTGACAGTGAGCGCGGGCCGGTCAGAGCCAATCAAAGGGCTGTATGTGGCCCGCGGGCTGTACAATGCCCAGGTCTGATGTAGGCAATTAAAGTTAATACTGTGTTATTTAGGTACTGCATATTATTTGGTACTGTATGGTGGCGTTTTGTGTATTGTATATGTCAGTAGTAGAGATGATCAGATTTGTTCAAATCAGATTTTTGTGTGATTTACCATGGGCAATTTGGCACAGTAGCAGGGACACTTGTCAAATACAGGAGTCCCTACTCCTGTACTTACTGGACAGCAGGGCATATACTGTATACCTGCAGCTCAGTTTACAATTACTGGGCTGTGCGAAGAGTACACAGCTCAACTAAAAACTGACGTCACATGAGACATATCAACACAGGTCAGGACTTTATATACATTTTTGCTGCAGTAAATAATGTCATGCATGTTGCCTAGCACTTCAACTCTGGAGAAGGTCCTCCTCTTATGACAGTTTTTTTTCCATATAAATAATGAGGTTTCACCTGCTATCCGTGGCCACCAGCATGTTACTCTAGGGTCACCCTATCTGCAACTATGGCAGCCGCTCTCACAGCTCAAGGCAGAATAGCTTAGGATGTAGAATAGAAGGGACTCCTGTCAAAGACAGGAGTCTCTGCCCCTTTACAGTAGGCAGCAATGCTCCATTCACTTGGCAAAAGGAGTGAAAGCAGGCATGCATCACCATTTACACTCCTAATACTCACTGGTCAGGACTCGTATACACAGGTCAGGATGCGTATACATTTTTGCTTCAGTAAATGCTGTCATGCATGCTACCTAACACTTCAACTCTGGAGGGGGTCCTCCTCTTACAACAGTTTTTTCCTCATGAATAATGAGGCTTTGCCTGCTATCCGTGGCCACCAGTATGTTACCCTAGGGTCACCCTATCTGTAACTATGGCAGCCGCTCTCACAGCTCCAGACAGAATAGCTCAGGATTTTTTAATAGAAGGGACTCCTGTCAAAGACAGGAGTCTCTGCCCTTTACAGTAGGCAGCGAAGCTCGATGCATCCTTTTCTTGGCAAAAGGAGTAGAGGCAGGCATACATCACCATTTAAACTCCTTATACTCAAAGGACTGGGCTCCCTCAACCTGGCCCCGCAAGCATAGGGTCGGATTCAAATAGGCTGTCGATAACAAATTAAATAAATGGCCAATTCTCAGGAAAATGAGACTCGCTGATCTCTAGTCAGTAATATCTTGGCACTATATGGTAGTATGGCAGTATTATGTAGGTTAAAGTGATGAGAAAAGCTGTCTAAATTCCTAGTTTACATGTTGTTCACAAGCTCTTTTTCTATAAAATGTTCACAGCTCTTTAGTTGGAAACCGTGAAGAAAACTCATAATTACTACACGATAAGTAATGCAAAGTGGTTTCTCTACATTTTATGGATATTTTTTAGCTGTGGAATGTTGTGAATGGATGTTCAAAGAGGAATGCGTTTTACAATGCAGTGCATTTAGTTTTTTTATGTTTATAAATATAATTATCAGTTACATATAAATAAAAATGGAATCCCCCAATCTCAGTCTTTATAATTAGCGGTACTGCTGCTAATTATAGCCGTCATTTTACCGCTATTTTCCATGATTGCGATAGAAATTAAATTCCATGTGTTAACACCGCCTAAGCACTAAAGACAGTTGATCATAAATATCAAGTTATTTACTGGTATAACAATTTCTTCACCACCTGTTTGGGAAAAGTCAACTTTCTCCCTGGTCACTCATTCAATAGCTTGATTCAAGTAGAGCCCATGTAGCAATGATTTTTGTTAATGACATGCAATGTTTAGCAAACCCTTTTTCTGTCTTTGTACTTTTTGATGTAGTACAAGGATTGTGTTTGCCAGATCAGAAAGGCATGGAAAAGAGCAGCTCATGTTCTACTTGACCACTGATGTTTATTGAAATCAATGGATTTCCATGAATTTCAGCGAGTGTATCGGGTTTGGGGTTCCTTTGAGGACCATAGCTACTCATCAGGAATCCCAACCTTCTATGATCCATTTATCACTGTAGGATCAAGGAAATAGAAAACAACTCCTATAAGATACTATTCCGGAGAGCTGATCTTGGGAAATTGATTTTTTTCCAGACTTCATAGGATGAGTTAAAATGAGATCAGCTGTCTTATTGACTTGTTGGATCCAAAATATATATAACAAAAGAAGAAAAAAACTAAAAACTTTTACTGCTAACTCGTCAAAAATTATTGAACGCAATGTCTGTGAATGAAATATGCCCAATGTAACCCCTATTATCTATATAAAATGATTATATGGACAAGCACTAAAGCAGGTGAAAAAGTATTGAACATGTCACCATTTTTCTCACTAAATATTTTTCCAAAGGTGCTATTGTGTATTGATATGCAATTTTCACCAGATGTTGGTAACAACCCAATGAATTCATACATACAACCAGATGAAAATACATAAGTTGAAAAGTTAAAGGAGATCTGTAGTGCATTAATTTTACATAATCCTGTGCCCGGGCTGCAAAAATAAACAAAAGAAACTTTAACTCACTTTCCTACGTTCCCCCGTTGCTCCGATACCGGCCTCACAGTTCTCCGCTGCGGTCCTCTTGCAGCTTCCTGGGGACAGTGACGTCACAGAGCCATCAGCGTATCACTGGCTGCAGCCAAGTCCCGCCTCGGCCAGTGATAGGCTGAGCGCACTGTCATGTAAGGAGCTCTGGCTGGTTTCTTTGTGCGGCACATTAAATCGGCAATGTACAGACACACAGCTGCATCAGGAACAAACATTCCTAGGAATGCTCATTTAGCCGATAACCAACCTGTATAATAAGGCCTTTAAGTAGGAGGCAATAACACTGTGCGGCCCAAGGTGCTGTAACCACACAAGGATTACCGAGCAAAATTACAAATTGAAACCATGACAAGTACAGGCGCAGCACGGCACTTGGTAATTTGCGTTCAATTACTGCTTAGCTTAACCATGTACTAACGCCCTACAAAATGGATCCTAGTGCCAAGTAATTGGGGGCAAAACCATATGGGGTTCAGACCCAAACCGGATCTCCTGTTAGCCAGTTCTCACCTGGCATCCAGAGGGTGACCCACCTACCATGTTGAATTTATAAAACTGGTGTGGCAGAGGGGCACTAGGATTTGTGTACACCCTTCAGAAGTTTTACTTAACCAGTGCATCTCCAGTGGTTGAAAAATGAAAACTCTCTGCGTGCCTGGACAGCATTCAGAGTTGTTGTTTTGCAACTGCTGGAGACCCACCGGTTGGGTAACACGCTTTATAGCTACGCTTTTGCCATGTCCTTAGGAGCAGTGACTACAGGGAAACCTGAACGCGTTATGTATCCTGTTACAACATTTATTAAAGGGGTACTCGCAATCTTTCATGCAGCACCCCACTTTCATCAGCCTCCGGAGCGAACATCGCTCCGGGTCTGATGAATCGGAGTATCGTGACATCACAGCTTCGCCCCCGTGTGACATCACATTCCGCCCCCTCCATGGAAGCCTATGGCGGAGCCGTGATGTCACAATACTCCGGCCCCGTGATCGTGATTCATCAGATCCGGAGCCATGTTCGCTCTGGAGGCTGATGATAGCGGGGTGCTGCATGAAAGATTGTGGTGGTCCCCAGTGGAGGGACCCCCGCAATCAGGCATCTTATCCCCTATCCTTTGGATGTCTTAGGGTCGGAGTACCCCTTTGAGATTATCTCCACTTTTCATCCTCATCCTTATTCTTTTTCTTACACCAATGGATGGATATAATTCGAAATCTCTCCAATATACTGTAACGCCATAGAACGCGAAGAGCTCTGCAAGTTCCCAGCACAGAATGTTTTGCAATAGTATTCAGCCAGAAAACTCCAGATTATCAGGATAATTTAGGGATCTCTCTCCCCCGCAGATATGTTCTTACACCTCTGCTCTGTCTCTTGTCTCTCTCTTCCGTCCTCCCCCCCCCCCCCCCCCTCTTTATTTTCGCTCTCCCACTCTGTGTTACTTGGCCTTGCCTACACACCCCTCCCAGCCTAGCTGCTGTCTGAATGCTGACTGAAGCTGTCATTATCAGTGCAATAGATCTCTGGCGCTGGTTTTTATTGAATCTCTGCCTGAGGGGAACAAGCTTGCAGAGGTTGAGTAGGGGAAAATGTTCCCACGCTTGGGACATGCTGCCTGGTCTCTCCCAGCACATTCCAGGGCTGCCAGCACTAGGCAAATGTTTGGACAGCACTGAACAAATAACACACCTTTAAACAGACAAGTGAGAGGTCCCCCCCCCCCTACTGCTCCCTCCCTACGAGAGCATAGCACTAGGAGCGTGTGAGTGTGAGTGTGTGTGCATGCCTACGGGTCCATTCAGTCGGTGGGGCACTTCGCAGGCCTGCAATAACAAGTGAGGGTTGAAGGGCAAAGATGAAAAGAAACTGTTCTGCACAAGGGAGAAACAGAGGAAGGTGCAAGGAGCGATTATTAATGGTAGTGATCAAGGAAAACATATTCACCGAAAGTTACGTATATTGGCGAGGACAACTTAATGATTTTTTTTTTTTTCAAAGTGATCTCCATATTGGAGCTTCTTTCCATAAGAAATACATGATAACAATAATAACAGTAACAACATTCATTTATATATTGCTAACAGCTTCCGTAGTGCTTTAAAGTTTTAGAGTAGGGTCACACGTAGCGTATACACAGCGTAGCGTTGTGCTGTAAAAAATACAATCCGCAGCAGGAAATACACTGTGTATTCTCCCAAGAGCAGACACACAGAGCTACAGAAGGGCAAAAAAAGTACTTAGTCAGCGACCAATTGTGCAAGTTCTCCCACTTAAAAAGATGAGAGAGGCCTGTAATTTTCATCATAGGAAACAAAATTGTAGACATGCACCAGGCTTGGAAGACTGAATCTGCAATAAGCAGCTTGGTGTGAAGAAATCAACTGTGGGAGAAATTATTAGAAAATGGAAGACATACAAGACCACTGATAATCTCCCTCGATCTGGGGCTCCATGCAAGATCTCACCCCATGGTGTCGAAATGATCACAAGAAAAGTGAGAAAAAATCCCAGAACCACACGGGGGGACCTAGTGAATGACCTGTAGAGAGCTGGGACCAAAGTAACAAAGGTACCATGAGTAACACACTACGCCGCTGGGGACTCAAATCATGCAGTGCCAGATGTGTCCCCCTGCTTAAGCCAGTACATGTCCGGGCCCATCTGAAGTTTGCTAGAGAGCATTTGGATGATCCAGAAGAGAATTGGGAGAATGTCATATGGTCAGATGAAACCAAAGTAGAACTTTTTGTTGAGTTGCATCCACAGAACACCATACCTACTGTGAAGCATGGGGGGGGGGGGGGGTAAACATCATGCTTAGGGACCAGGACGACTGATCTGTGTAATGGAATGAATGGGGCCATGTATTGTGAGATTTTGAGTGATAACCTCCTTCCATCAGCAAGGGCATTGAAGATGAAACATGGCTGGGTCTTTCAGCATGACAATGATCCCAAACACACCGCCCGGGCAACGAAGGAGTGGCATCATAAGAAGCATTTACAAGGTCCTGGAGTGGCCTAGCCAGTCTCCAGATCTCAACCCCATAAAAAACCTTTGGAGGGAGTTGAAAGTCCATGTTTCCCAGCGACAGCCCCAGAACATCACTGCTCTAGAGGAGATCTGCATGGAGGAATGGGCCAAAGCACCAGCAACAGCATGTGAAAACCTTGTGAAGACTTACAGAAAACGTTTGACCTCTGTCATTGCCAACAAAGGGTATATAACAAAGTATTGAGATGAACTTTTGTTATTGACCAAATACTTATTTTCCAACATCATTTGCAATTAAAAAGCTGACAATGTGATTTTATAGATTTTTTTTTCTCATTATGTCTCTCATAGTTGAGGTATACCTATGATGAAAATTACAGGCCTCTCTCATCTTTTTAAGAGGGAGAACTTGAAATTGGTGGCTGACTGAATATTTTGTCCACCACTGTACCAGTGGCTGCCCTGTGTGTGCAGTTAGGTTTGGAGACAGGACCAGTGTGCCAAAGTTACTGTGACGCACAGGCCCGACTCCAAACCTTGCTGCACACACAAAGCTGCCACATGGAAGTCCAATGTGTCTGTTCATAGGAGAATTGCAGCGTATTTCCTGATGTACAGTGTGAAATTCGTTGGGTATACAATGGGGGACCCTACCCTTAGGGGTACAAATAAAGACAAATATCAGACATTACAATATTACACACCAAATATTCAAACAGGAGGAGTGAGAGCCCTGCTCGTGAGAGTTTACAGAGGAATAGAGTTGAGGTAGAAGGTGCTTTATTGCCACAATGACCCAGCCATGTTTATAAATAGGGTAGTTACATAAAGGTGGGTAAACCAGTCACCAAACAACTAGTCTTAAAATGTAGGGGGAGTCTGCTTATTATGGCACTTTTGATATCTTAAAGGGGCAAAGTGATAGTAGGGAAGACCAATTAGGGGATGGTATAGGTCTGCATGAAGAAATGTGTCTTTAGGGCAGGTTTAATACTTTGGATGTTTATTCTAAGTCAGAGGGGTTGGAGTATAACATTCCAGAAAACCAGTGCAGCAGGAGAAAAGTCTTGGACACGGGAGTGAGAGGTTCAGATTATAGAAGATGTTGGGTTATGAGCAGCACGGAGAGCACATGTAGTATGGTAGACAGAGATGAGAGAGGAGATTTAGGAAGGTGCAGCACTGGGGAGAGATTTGTACAATTCCTTTGCATAATATATTATCAGAATTTATTAATTTACCAATTTCAAGTTACACAGTAGTTTAGTTTAGCATTATGAGAATTATGAGAATTATGCACCATACTTATTAACCCACACAGTATAGGAATGGGGTGCCTTAGACACACCAGTAGAATGTACTGAAAAGTTGCAACTATTACTTGTTTTACTTTTTTTTTGTAAAACAGGTAAGAATAGGCTTGGAGGTAAGGGAAGCAAGGAACTTGTGCAAACAATGAGTGGATATATACACCATACCCCTTTATAAATATAATTTATAATGGATATATTAAACAAATTAGCTCAACAAACACGTATTGTTCTGTGCAAACAATTACTAGAGGACAGTATAGCAAGTAGGGGAATGCAGCTGCAGTATTTAAGTGTGCATGTGAGTCTGCATACTGTGAAAGGGTAGAGGAGGCAGTACAGAAGAGCCTATATACTTAAAGGGGTTCTCTGCTGCTCAGCCGGGAGCTTTTGCTGTCACGCCTCCTCCCATAGGCTTGCATGTATGTTGAAAATATTTTAAGCTGAAGCCATTGTAAGTTAAGGGACTACTATACTTTTTTTCGATCTATTCCAACCTTGATCTAAGCCCCATTTAAGTAATTGGATAAAATATCTTTTTTCAGGCCTATCATTTGGCCTTCCTTTATTAAAGGGGTACTCCGCTGCTCAGCGTGCGTTTGGAACAAACTGTTCCGAACGCTAGAGCTGGCGCCGGGAGCTTGTGACATCATAGCCCTGCCCCCTCATGATTTCACGCCCCGCCCCCTCAATGCAAGTCTATGGGAGGGGGCGTGACGGCTTTCACGCCCCCTCCCAAAGACTTGCATTGAGGGGGCGGGGTGTGAAATCATGAAGGGGCGGGACTATGATGTCACGAGCTCCCGTCGCCGGCTCCAGCGTATGAAACAGTTTGTTCCAAATGCTGAGCAGCGGAGTACCCCTTTAATAAGTATGGAAAGAGAGAATACGCATTGACAGAAGTCAACAGAGGGAGGAAAACGACCAAGAAAAAGATTGAAGGGAAGAAGTAGATGCACCATGTATGTAACCTGTGTTAGTCCTAATGGCTTTTTCATTTTCTTCAACGTTTTTTTTAACTTCAATTTGTGTAATATAAATATCCCATTGATTCAATTCTTTTAATTGTTCATTCTTTAAGGAATCATAACTCAATAAAAATTACTTTTCAATAAAAAATGATTCTGCATATATATATATATATATATATATATATATATATATATATATAACTTGTGCAGTAGAACAGGAGACTCTATACTACCTTAAACCATTGTTTAAAGTACCTGTTAAAAGTTCAACTGGCTTATAAAGGAATACATTACTTGTCATAACTCATCAGCTCAATCTGTATTTTGCAAAGTGGTAACATTGTTACTTTAAAAGATATAGAAACATATACTGGGGATCCCTTCGCCTCTGTTGACAATGAAAATATTACCATGTAGTGCAGCTTTTCTTCCCTTCTACTCCCCACCCAGGAAACCTCAAGGACAATAGCATGATAAGATAAAAGTAAATACATCCGCACGTGCAGGTGTAGTGGACATACACCTGTGAGCTTAGTGTCTTGCGCTGCACTAATGTTCTGCCTGTCATGTGACTAAACTAAGCCTCTGGATATTACTGAAACTGAGAAAGAGTGTGGGAACTTCCATTTAGTCCCCTAGAGCACAGCGTGATTGACAGATACTAGTCCTTTACTATGTAGCGCTGTATGAGAATGTATGATGCACCTTGCCCTCAAGCCAATTGTGTTACATTATGTTAGAATGTGTTAACCCATTGTTTAGTCATGTTAAAAAGTTTAATGTTTTGAAATGTTGTGTTGCGAGTTCCTCCTGGGACTATCTGACCCTGGGCAGTGCTGCTGCCCCCTGTTTTTTTTTTTTTTTTTGTAATGTCAGCGTATGCACTTCTCTGATTGGCCATTTTCACTTAGTGC
Source organism: Hyla sarda (assembly GCF_029499605.1). Lineage (NCBI taxonomy): Eukaryota > Metazoa > Chordata > Amphibia > Anura > Hylidae > Hyla > Hyla sarda. The sequence continues at coordinate 96,465,734 of NC_079198.1, read as the reverse complement.
TCTTTTCTTGGGTTGTGTTACAGCTGGTGGTCTTAGAAGCCTGTCTGTAGTGGACAGGTTTCATGGAGATCTCACTGTAGACTATGAGGCTTCCGGACCCTGACCAGTTCAGGTGTCTTTCTTAAAGGGGTTATCCTGCCAAAGAGTAGCACCCACATTCTATGCGGGGCTGCATCTCCAGTCTCGGAAAGCTCTTTGTTTCCAGGACTGGAGATGTGATGCAGCACCACGCCCCCTCCCATAGACATGAATGGAGCGGTGTGGTGTGACATCTCAAGGGGCCATGGCGTTCCGTCACATCTCCAGTCCTGGAAACAAAGAGCTTTCCGAGACTGGAGACGCAGCCCCGCATAGAATGCGAGTGCTACTCTTTGGCAGGATAACCCCTTTAAGAAAGATGCTTGAACTGGTCAGGGTCCGGAAACCTCATAGTCTACAGTAAAATCTCCAAGAAAGATCAATTCCCTAGAAACCAAGGTGACTGAAGGTGATTAAAGGAGAGGGGTCCCCTCCTTGAGAGCATTCATTGTGATAAGACCAATGGGCACAGGCACCAGTTAAGAGGTACAAATCACAACCTGTTTTGTATGCGATTTGAGATATTGAGAATTGTATACTATAAGCTGTAAGGTAATAGCTGATCTAACTGCAGATTGGTACCCATGGGGGTTCTGTGGTGGAAAGATCAGCCTCATTTCCTGATAAGGACCTGCAAGGAGCAGTGTTACAAGAGACTGTTACTTTTTTGTTATTGTGGTGTCCGAGAGCAGAGTCACCTGTTGCTAATCTGAACACTGTTGGGGTGTCTGTAGTCACTACGGTTACTGCTTTGTCTTAAGTCTGTCTCCTTAAATGGGTACACAGGGAATTACAGCTTATTTGAGGTAGTGGTTTGTGGAAAAATTTATCTAAATAAAGAGTTGCACCACTCCTGCCACCTGATACTACAAATCATACAGTCATCATACACTTTAGCCTACAAACACAACCCTGCTTTTGGTTTCACAAACTGGACATTTCTACAACTGAATCCCAACAGCCTACCACATTATGGTAACTACTTGTAAGAAAGGTCTATTGACAATAATGTGATCCTTTGTAACTGATCTCCACTGTCGTTCAGATCCAGGATCAGGATCCAGAACAGAAGACCTTCTTCTATTAACTTCCCTAATAGGCTATATGAAATGGGTTTTCTTAATTGGTCAAAGGGAATTTCTAATCACTGTCACCCACACAAATGTGATGGTAGTGCAGGTGACGCTGATGATAATGATTAGAGATGGGCGAATCAAAGCTGACGAAGTCTAATTCGTTCCGGATTTCCTTAAAAATTTGATTCTAAACAAATCCAAATTTCCTTGCGCTTTGTGGAAATGAATCGCTTTATTCACTACATTTTGTGTGGGCGCAGGGCTAAAATGGCGGCTACACTTGTGAGGACATGGGGCAAGGAAGTCTGGAAAGGTGGGCAGGTGGGATGACCCTGAATCACATGGCGGCATGCAGCCTATCAGCAGCCAGCCAGCCCTGTGATGTCACAGCCCTATATATTCGGCAGCCATTGTGTTTTGCTGAGAGAGCAGACTGTGTGTGCGCACTAATCACCGTTACTGACAATACAGATCTTTACAGCGGCGAATCCATTCACCTTTAGCCCGCATTCATTCTGGCTAGAGAGAGCAGACACTGTGTGCTGCTCTATGGCAGTGATTCTAATAGCGATGCCTGTAATCTGCATGTCACCCCTATTGAGGCTCTCTGTAGCCCGGAAATAGCTGTTTTTAATAGCGTTTAGTCGCAAATATATTCGGATCAAACCAAATTTTTCCGGAAAATTCGGCAAATCGCCCGAATCAAATTTTTGAAAAATGTGTCTATCTCTAATAATGATACTTACCTACCCCAAACCCGTGGACCAATTCGTCCATTTTCTTCCTTATTTGGGTTGTAGGCTTGGTGCACTGAAGCACGCTGACATCACGGCTGCTGCTTCCTCACTCTGCCCGGCTGCAAGCAGGGTTAAGGAGGCAACAGCACTGAAGTGCTGCCCAAATAAGGGTAATAACATAACGGGTGAACAAGGCCACGAATTGGGGATAGGTAAGTATCACCCACTACCAGCCTGTACCAAAAGGTTAGTGCAGATGATACTGATGACAGATTCCCTTTATCTGTGCACAGTTATATAAATTTTGCATTCATCCATTAACATTTTCTGCTGCAGATCTGCTGTAGCAGATTTTGCTACCCATTGAAGTTAATGGGCAGCAAAATCTGCAGCAGCAAATCTGCAGTAGATCTGCAGCAGAAATATGCAGGTGTAAATGTACCCTATATCACTATTTGCTACCATGCTTGTAACAAGTAACTATGGGGCGTGTTAATAAATTTGGGATCAGGTCCAATTTTAACAAAACATTAAAGGCTTTTAAAGCGCGTGGTCTCTGTTACATCCCCTGTGTCGATTCCTTCTTTCCTTATTATTCCAGTGATCATTTCCTGCTCTCAGCTTCAATTATCCTTACTGCACATCTCTCCTAAGCCCCTGTAGTATAGTATTATTATAGGTGTCTGTGGGGCCAAATATCAAAAACTCTTATCCACACCTCAAAAGTGACCTATAAACTTATTGCAAATTATTCAATAATTACACAATGTTTCAGTCAGATTCGTTGAGAGCCCATCTGTTTCCCTTTCGAATTTTGACAGATCACTGGATCGCTTCCCTAGTCTCTATTTTTTTTTTCTTGGCAGGAAAACTTTGCATGGAGCATGCTTAGCAATTCCCTGATCTGCTCCTGTGGACATTTTTATATAAATACTCTGAGAATGGAGAAGTGTGGTGGAGTTTCTCATGAAAAAGACCAGATCCGCAAACCTGTTAAGGTGGATTTTAACCATTTAATTGTCAGGTGAATGTTGGACACAGTCTGAAAAGGTGATACTGTGTTTAAAAAGCATAGCAACAATTTAAACAGTTAAACTATAAATAAGGTATTTAAATAAATCAATTGCTCCTTAATTGCTTGTCAGGTGATCTTAAGAGAACCCCAGATATGTTATATATGTATCATTACGGTTCCTGCACCTGTCACGTCTGCAGGCTCAGTTGCATCACTTGAATCTGTCACATCCACAGGCTCAGTCGCTTCACATAAAATCTATTACATTTTAGATATTTAACACATTTAAATATCCAAGGGTACTAGTGTGTGTGTGTGTGTGTGTGTTTGGGGGGGGGGGGGTTGAACCTATGATGGGGGACATGGTTTGTTACATGTCCAAGATCATCACCTCCTCAGCCTGGTCATCAAAATGGCTATGGATTTGGGTTCTATGGTTTTAGGCCAGTGAGTTCACTATGATGCCACCAAGTTAGATTTCATAAGTATCAGCTGAACTGGCACATAGAATATTATGCGTTAACTTATGTTCCAAGAAACATTGTCAGCTGCTAAATATATGGAGATCGTGTATGTTACTACCCCATATGCCTGGTGCCCCTTCAGGATCTACATGAGATGCTCCAGGCTTCAAAGATTCTTCACCCGATAGTCCGTGGGTACTTTTTCCTCTTTTTAACATTAACCAATTTCACAGTTTATGAAACAGGTTTGTACATTAGTCATTGAATAGGTGTCAACTCTGGATCCGTATAAGGTCATTCCTTTCACTTAGGGGCGCCCCAGCATCCCTTAAACCTCATATTCCTGTATGCCGAACCAGGAAACTGAGCAGTAGAATCCTGCCTGTTTCTCTTCTGATATACCAAATCCATAGGTAGAATGTGGTTAGCTTTTCAGAAGTTGTCATGCAGGTGGTTACAGTGTCTATGTTCTTAAATGTAAACATTTTACCTATCCTAACTGTTTGTTTTTTTGCCTCCATTAGGCATATCTACCACAGTGCTATTGCACAACTCAAGCTGCTTCTCCACCTATATAGGGTTGGGTCTGCCCAATCGTCTACACCTATAGTTGCCATGACCACAAGTATTTAAGGCTAATTGATTAGTCTATATTTGTGGGAGAGGAAACGGTCCCTCGAAAACCTGCCCACCTGCACTCTTTGGGTGACGTCACCTTATTTTTGCGCCACCCTACCTATCCTTTATAATATCTTTTTGTCATACTTTTAAATGGTATGCCCCCTTTAGGCATATCTACCACAGCGGCTTCTCCCCCTACATAGGGTTTGCCCAGTTGTCTACAGTTATAGTTGCCATCAGCACAAATGCATATATAAATATTTCCTCACAAGTCAAGGGCATGTAACTATTTGGACTAATGTCCATCTGGTGCCATATTTGGTGGTGTTCATGCAAAATACCAAAATTGAGGAACTGGTTGCGAACTGGTTTAAGCAGGTTATCAAGAGGGTCATGATGGAATTTTACAGTCTAAGTGGAGAGGACTGAGGAGACGGAGAAGGAGAGCACAACTATTTAGTACTGATATCTGCAAATGAAAAAAAACACAGGATAGTTGTTTGGAAGAGGAAGAAGTTGAAGATGAGGAGTTGGGAGAGGAAAAACTGAAGAAACAGAAAATATCTTTAAATGAAAAAAAAATGTTTAAACCTAAATATTAACAATTAGTACTGTTCACCAGCCTTCTCTCGTGAAGACTTAATTCAATCACAATGATAATTGCTGTATATATGGAGTTATCCTAATGGAGCCGGTGCTACGGGTGGGAAAAAGTCTTGAGTTGTCAAAATACTGAAAGAAAAACTTTCATGTTCCATTCTCTGCATCTTCTGGCCATGTTAATGAAGAATTTCCCAGTGGATAAGAAACTGTTCACATTTTATCATCAATTTTTAGCAGGATTATTTAGTAAGTTTTGGGTCATTGTGGAACATTTTAATCAATTTCTTGACTCAACATGGGTAATTTCAAGTTCTTTTTCACCAAGGTTCATTGTAAGTAGTAGTAGAACAAATAACCTAGTTTAATTGTCGGCTCGAGTAACTGTGCAAGCTCCGTCTTGTAACCGTAAAGATTCTGTAAAGCTGCAAGACAATGCTTGCCCAGAAAGAAAGGATAGTTTTTCAAGAGCATCATACATTAAGGCAAATCTTTTGAAATCCAGTTGACTCAAGGCATTCAGTAAGACCTGAGTATTTTGAGCTTTCACTTGCTATCGATCTCATGTCTTGGGAAGCCTCTTTATATTGTTTAGAATATGCAGGGTAACTATTCCATACAGCCTATATATATAAGTACAATCTGTATGAAATAGTAACCACTGACCTAAAGCTGATCTATTGAACCCAGTTAATAAACCTAGACAATTAGATACTCAAACAAAATTTAAAGGGGTACTCTGGAGGAAAATAAATGTTTTCAAATCAGCTGGTGCCAGAAAGTTATTCAGATTTTTAAATTTCTTCTTTCTAATCATCTTAACCCTTCCAGTACTTATCAGCTGCTGTATGCTCCAGAGAAAGTTGGGTAGTTCCTTCCAGTCTGACCACAGTGCTCTCTGCTGCCACCTCTGTCCGTGTCAGGAAGTGTCCAGTTCAAGAGAAAATGCTCATAGCAAACCTCTCCTGCTCTGGACAGTTCCTAACATGGACAGAAGTGGCAGCAGAGGGCACTGTGGTCAGACTGTAAATAACGTCACAACTTCCTCTGGAGCATACAGCAGCTAATAAGTAATGGAAGGGTTAAGATTTTTATAAAGAAGTAATTTACAAATCTGTATAACTTTCTGACACCAGTTGATTTGAAAACAAAATTTCACCTTAGTACCCCTTTTACTCATTTGTGTTTTTGGGAGATTGACTCTAACCATATTTCTGCATATTACTTTGTAGAAAAGCATTATGATGCTAAAACAGCTCTGACCCATCAAGGTACGGAATCAACAAGACCATCAGGTGTCTTCAGATATTGGGTACCAAGATATTAGCAGTAGAATCTTTAAATCTTGTAAGTTTTGAGGTAGGGCCACCATGGATTATACTTGTTAGTCTAGCATCTGCCAAAGATCTTGGTAATGTAGGGGACAAGTCAACACATTGATCTTCTTCTCATGTTCTTCAAACCATTAATGAACTGTGTGGCTGGGGCATTATCCTGCCCATTGCAATTAGGGAATACCACCATCAGATTTGGGCTGTACAATGTTTAGGTAGGTGGTACCTGTCAATGTAACATTCACATTAAAGCTGGACCCAAAGCCTTCCAGTAGAAGATTACCTAGATCATCATAATGACTTCACTGGCTTGCCTTCTTCATATACGGCATCCTGGTACCATCTTTCCCTTGTTAACAACATATACACATCTGACCACACACATGATGTAATAAAAATATGATTCAACAAATCAGATCACCTTTATGCTATATGGTCCAGTGCTGATTCTCACATGCCCGTTGTAGGCAATGGACAAGAGCTCAGCATGAGCAGTCTACGGCTACACAATCATGTCCCTACCAATGCCAGCATGAACCTTTTTGCCATTTTTTCCTACAGTAGCTGTTTTATGATATCGTATTATATGGGCCAGCTTTTCGTTCCTAATGTGTATCAGTGAGCTTTAGATGCTCATATCCCTTTTGCTGGTTCACCCATGTCCTTCCTTGAACCACCTTTGGTAAGTACTAACCATTATATACCAGGACACCCCAAAGACCTGCTATTTTGGAGATGCTTTAACCTGGTCATCTAGGTGACACAATTTGCCCTATGGCAAGGATACTACAATCCATTTTGTTATTGCTTTCAACACATCAGCTTAAAGAACTGAACCTTTCTGCCAAATATATCCCATTCCATGACAGGCACCATCCTAATGAGATAATGCCATTACATTGCCTGTCAGAGATGATAATATTATGGTTTTCATAAAAATCTATAATACTGTCATGAACTTACTTCCAGTTCCAATCTGAGATTTTACCACTTATCGACGCAGGACATAAATGTATGGTGGTACTTAACGCACCAGGACGTACATTTACATCCTGTACATGGCTGCGAGCATCTGAGCAATGCTCAGGTAATGCGTTGCAGGTCCTGGCTGATAGCAGCCAGGGACCCACCGGTAATGGCCGACATCCGCGATCGCGCAGATGTCCGCCATTAACACCTCAGATGCCGTGATCAATAAAGGTCACGGCATCTGCGGCAGTGTGGTCACTAAAATGGATGATCAGATCCATATTGGCGGACGGAGATCCCCTCACCTGCCTCCGTCCGTCTTCTGCTCTGGTCTGAGATCGAGCAGACCAGAGCAGTAGATAGCCGATAATACTGATCAGTGCTATGCCCTATGTATAGCACTGAACAGTATTAGCAATCAAATGATTGCTATAAATAGTCCCCTATGGGCACATAAAAAGTATAAAAATTAAAGTAAAAAAAGTTTTAAAAGATTTGAAAAATCCCCTCCGACAATAAAAATGAAAATTGCCCCTTTTCCCCCATTTTTAACCCCTTAAGGACACATGACGTACTGGAAAGTCATGTGTCCACTCCCGATCTATAACGCGGGGCCACGGCGTGGCCCTGCGTCATAGCGGATCGGGCCCGGCCTCTAACAACAGCCCGGACCCGTGGCTAATAGCAAGCGGCATTGATCGCTGTGCCGCGCGCTATTAACCCTTTAGACGCGGCGTTCAAAGTTGAACGCCGCGTCTAAAGTGAAACCGAAAGCATGCCGGCTAGCTCAGTGGGCTGTTCGGGATAGCGAGAAACCAGTGATCAATGATAAAGATCAGTGTGTGCAGTGTTATAGGTCCCTATGGGAGCTATAACACTGCAAAAAAAAAGTGAAAAAAAAGTGAATAAACATCATTTAACCCCTTCCCTATTAAAAGTTTGAATCACCCCCCTTTTCCCATAAAAAAAACACAGTGTAAATGAAAATAAACATATATGGTATTGCCGCGTGCGGAAATGTCCAAATTATAAAAATATATCGTTAATTAAACCGCACGGTCAATGGCGTGCGCGCAAAAAAATTCCAAAGTCCAAAATAGTGCATTTTTGGTCACTTTTTATATCATGAAAAAATGAATAAAAAGCAATCAATAAGTCCTATCAATGCAAAAATGGTAACGTTAAAAACTTCAGATCACGGCGCAAAAAATGAGCCCACATACCAACCCATATACGGAAAAATAAAAAAGTTATAGGGGTCAGAAGATGACAATTTTTCAACGTATAAATTTTCCTGCATGAAGTTATGATTTTTTCCAGAAGTACGACAAAATCAAACCTATATAAGTAGGATATCATTTTAACCGTATGGACCTACAGAATAAATATCAGGTGTCATTTTTACTTAAAAATGTACTACGTAGAAACGGAAGCCCCCAAAAGTTACAAAATGGCGTTTTTTTTTCAATTTTGTCGCACAATGATTTTTTTTCCATTTCACCGTAGATTTTTGGGCACAATGACTGATGTCATTACAAAGTAGAATTGGTGGCGCAAAAAATAAGCCATAATATGGATTTTTAGGTGCAAAATTGAAAGAGTTATGATTTTTTAAAGGCAAGGAGCAAAAAACGAAAATGCAAAAACGGAAAAAACCCTGGTCCTTAAGGGGTTAATAGACATATTTGGTATCGCCCTGTGCCTAAATATCCAAACTATTCAAATATAATGTTAATGATCTCGCATGGTGAACGGCTTTTTTATAACATTTTATTCCCCAAAAAATTGATAAATATTTATTAAAAGTTTTAGATATGCAAATGTGATATCAATAAAAAGTAAAGATAACGGTGCAAAAAATGATCCCTCATACCGCCGCTTATACGGAAAAATAAAAAAGTTATAGGTCAGCAAAATAGAGGGATTTTAAATGTACTAATTTGGTTAAAAAGTTAGCGATTTTTTTAAAGCGGTACAATTTATAGAAAAGTATGTAATTAAGGGTATCATTTTAATTCTATTGAACCACAGAATAAAGAAAACATGTCTATTTTACCATAAAAGGTACAGAGTGAAAACAAAACCTTCCAAAATTTGCACAATTGCGGTTTTCTTTTCAATTTCCCAACACAAATAGTATTTTTCTGGTTGCGCCATAAATTTTATGATATAATGAGTGATGTCATTGCAAAGGATAACTGGTCGCACAAAAAACAAGCCCTCATACTAGTCTGTGGATGAAAATATAAAAGAGTTATGATTTTTAGAAGGCGAGGAGGAAAAAACGAAAATGTAAAAATAAAATTGTCTGAGTCCTTAAGGCCAAAATAGGCTGAGTCCTTAAGGGGTTAAACAATGCCCCATTATAATAAAATTCTGATCCAACATTTCGTTCTGCAAATTGGCAACTCCAGGCTCTTACCCAGCCATAACACTGGTTTCATCAGGTTCAAGACCTACAATATCTCTTTCAAAATTTTAGGAATGCATCAGTACATTTTCCTTATTTTGGTTATTAAAATAAACAAAACTCAATCCCCACAAATGATTGTTGTCTCCAATATGCCATTTAAGAAGAATCTGTCAGCTCTATTTTCTGCTAAATCCTGCAGACACCATTAGATAGCTGTTAGAGTATAAAAGCAAACTCTACCTTTCCTAGAGCTGATGGTGGCTGCCATTTTATTTCTCAGGTCAAGGAGGTGGAGTTTAGGGTCACAGCCTGGCACGCCTCTTTGCTTACCATTACCTCCCAGTTCCTGCTTCATAGATATATAGAGTGCTGTTTATTAGTCAAGGAGGGGCTGGAAGGTGAAGGGAGGTGAGAAGGTGTGACAGACCTTGGTACCTGAACAGCTTGGCTCCACCTTCTTGACCTCGGTTGAAAAATAAATTATAGATAATCCGAACAGACACTCTTAAATGCGCTGTAGACTCATGGGTCAAAACTGAAAAATGTTTTCTTAGCTAACTTAAGTTTGAGAAAGTCTCCAGATATGTTTTATTATTTTCTTTTTGCTGTAATGTTTCTCCTCACTCTCTTCTTGACTCTTCCCTGCACAAATCGCTTCTCTGCCTCTGTTGGAGCCTTTTAGTTTGACACTGGTTTTGGGAGAACTGAGTGCAGTAGCAGGAGCCTGGTTGGTCACTGGGGTCATAAAGGCTGAGAGCATATTGAACCTTTTCTGCTGCTACCTGGTCCTGGAGTCGGGGTCACTAAGGGCACTAGTCACCTGGCAACACTTTTGATGCTAGCATCGTGGTTATGTGCTGTGGGCTTGATGCATGGGGAGCCACTTGACTATGAAGCTACCAGTTACACCGGCATCATGATCATGTGACTTGAATTGCCATGGCAACTGCCTGGTCCTCAAGCACAGTCCTCTGCAAGCTTTAGTGGAGGGCTGCTGACGTTTTAGTAAAGGAAGAAGTGCCCCATCACACCATGGTGTCACCCTGGCGTCTTGACAACCTGGCAAAAGTCACTTTAAAGATTACATATAGGCATGTCTCCATGTCTAGGCACTAATTGAGCAATGAAAACTATGACCGTTCCCATTTATCAAGGGCTGGACAAACATACATCCCATGACTTCATGGCTGCTGTAATATGCTCCATGAAACAACTGTAAAGATAGCAGGACAAAAGCTTATGAAAAGGCATAGTCTGACCAATCCTATAATATCTGTATTCAGTGTTAGTACATGGTTAATAAAAGATGTTCATGTGCATTAGGACACTTATTTGTAATCTTCGTTTGGCACAAGATAGAAGACAAGTAGTAAGATAGATTTATTTTCCCTGCAAAGACACATGTAGTAACAAGCAGCGCATAGAAGTATGAAATTACAGGAATGATCACAGGGGCTTTCTACAGGAGAACAAAGACGTATTATCAAAAGGGAGAAGCCAATGGAAAGAAGAAGACCTCTTTTTCTCGCTTGCTCTCCAGCACTACTGCAGCGTCTGGAAGCATTCAGTCTCATCTGTGCCTACAGACTGCTTTGTCAGATAGATTGCATTATTTCCTCTTTGTACCATTCATTGTATAAAGGCCATTCTTGGATGTGCAAAAGAGATGACATCACAAAGCAACAAAATATTCCCTTTAGTGCTTTTGAAGTATGCAGCATCCCCACCGTCATGCCTCTTCTACGAAGGAGCCATTTTTATGAAGCTTCTTAATGGCATGGAAGACAGAATGACTGTATCACCCACTCAGAATGCACTTACATCTATACTTTTTTTCTGATAAGCTTCCGAAAGGTAGCACATTAATAAGTAATCCTATTTTGCTTGACAAAGTCGTGGAATACCATGCAGAGGTGTATGTGCTTAACATCAGCTTACTCATCTGAATCCTTATTTTAAGAGTGGGATGGTTATGTACAGAGACTTTCAGTGACTGATGATGCAGGTTACAGATTAAAGAAAATTCTCAATTATTAGAATTGGCCATGTGCATGGTTGTTACGCCTAGCGCTCCGGGTCCCCGCTCCTCCCCGGAGCGCTCACGGCGTCTCTCTCCCTGCAGCGCCCCGGTCAGTCCCGCTGACCGGGAGCGCTGCACTGACATGGCCGTCGGGGATGCAATTCGCACAGCGGGACGCGCCCGCTCGCGAATCGCATCCCAAGTCACTTACCCGTCCCGGGCCCCTCCTGTCATGTGCTGGCGCGCGCCAGCTCTCTGAGACTTAAAGGGCCAGTGCACCAATGATTGGTGCCTGGCCCAATTAGCTTAATTGGCTTCCACCTGCTCCCTGGCTATATCTGATCACTTCCCCTGCACTCCCTTGCCGGATCTTGTTGCCTTGTGCCAGTGAAAGCGTTTAGTGTTGTCCAAGCCTGTGTTACCTGAACTCTTGCTATCCATCTTGACTACGAACCTTGCCGCCTGCCCCGACCTTCTGCTACGTCTGACCTTGCCTCTGCCTAGTCCTTCTGTCCCACGCCTTCTCAGCAGTCAGCGAGGTTGACCCGTTGCTAGTGGATACGACCTGGTTGCTACTGCCGCAGCAAGACCATCCCGCTTTGCGGCGGGCTCTGGTGAACACCAGTAGCCTCTTAGAACCGGTCCACCAGCACGGTCCATGCCAATCCCTCGCTGACACAGTGGATCCACAACCTGTAAGCCGAATCGTGACAGTAGATCCGGCCATGGATCCCGCTGAGGTGCCGCTGCCAAGTCTCGCTGACCTTCCCACGGTGGTCGCTCAGCAATCGCAGCAGATTGCCCAACAAGGACAGCAGCTGTCGCAGTTGACCGCCATGTTACAGCAACTTCTGCCTCTGCTACAGCAGCAACCATCTCCTCCGCCAGCTCCTGCACCTCCTCCGCAGCGAGTGGCCGCTCCTAGCCTCCGCTTGTCCCTGCCGGACAAATTTGATGGGGACTCTAGACTCTGCCGTGGATTTCTGTCTCAGTGTTCCCTGCATATGGAGATGTTGTCGGACTTGTTTCCTACAGAACGGTCTAAGGTGGCGTTCGTAGTGAGCCTTCTTTCAGGAAAGGCCTTGTCTTGGGCCACACCGCTCTGGGACCGCAATGATCCTGCCACAGCCACAGTCCAGTCCTTCTTCGCTGAAGTCCGGAGTGTCTTCGAGGAACCAGCCCGAGCTTCTTCTGCCGAGACTGCCCTGCTGAACCTGGTCCAGGGTAATTCTTCAGTGGGCGAGTACGCCATCCAATTTCGTACTCTTGCTTCCGAACTATCATGGAATAACGAGGCTCTCTGCGCGACCTTTAAAAAAGGCCTATCCAGTCGCATCAAGGATGTGCTGGCCGCACGAGAGATTCCTGCCAACCTGCAAGAACTTATCCATTTGGCCACCCGCATTGACATGCGTTTTTCTGAGAGACATCAAGAGCTCCGCCAGGAAAAAGACTTAGATCTCTGGGCACCTCTCCCACAGTATCCGTTGCAATCTACGCCTGGGCCTCCCGCCGAGGAGACCATGCAAGTGGATCGGTCTCGCCTGACCCAGGAAGAGAGGAATCGCCGTAGGGAAGAAAATCTTTGTCTGTACTGTGCCAGTACCGAGCATTTCTTGGTGGATTGCCCTATTCGTCCTCCACGTCTGGGAAACGCACGCACGCACCCAGCTCACGTGGGTGTGGCGTCTCTTGGTTTAAAGTCTGCTTCTCCACGTCTCACGGTGCCCGTGCGGATTTCTCCTTCAGCCAACTCCTCCCTCTCAGCCGTGGCCTGCTTGGACTCTGGTGCCTCTGGGAATTTTATTCTGGATTCTTTTGTGAATAAATTCCGCATCCCGGTGACCCGTCTCGTCAAGCCGCTCTACATTTCCGCGGTCAACGGAGTCAGATTGGATTGCACCGTGCGTTACCGCACAAAACCCCTCTTAATGTGCATTGGACCCCACCACGAAAGGATTGAGTTCTTCGTCCTTCCCAACTGTACCTCTGAGGTCCTTCTCGGTCTGCCATGGCTCCGGCTTCATTCTCCCACCCTTGACTGGACCACCGGGGAGATCAAGAACTGGGACTCTGCTTGCCACAAGAGATGCCTCTCCCCCCCTCCCAGTCCCGTCAGGCAAGCCTCAGTGCCTCCTCATGGCCCCCGTCCTTGTGTCCCCCTGCCCCGTGCCAAGCTTCACCCTCTGCCCTCCCTCCCCATTCCCACTCCTGCTGTACTGCCTGCCTTTGAGGAAACCCTCCATTCACTCCCGGTGTCCTCGTCCCAGGTAAAGCAGTTGTCGGACAAAAAAAGGGGGAGACCTAAGGGGGAGGGTACTGTTACGCCTAGCACTCCGGGTCCCCGCTCCTCCCCGGAGCGCTCACGGCGTCTCTCTCCCTGCAGCGCCCCGGTCAGTCCCGCTGACCGGGAGCGCTGCACTGACATGGCCGTCGGGGATGCGATTCGCACAGCGGGACGCGCCCGCTCGCGAATCGCATCCCAAGTCACTTACCCGTCCCGGGCCCCTCCTGTCATGTGCTGGCGCGCGCGGCTCCGCTCTCTAGGGCGCGCACGCGCCAGCTCTCTGAGACTTAAAGGGCCAGTGCACCAATGATTGGTGCCTGGCCCAATTAGCTTAATTGGCTTCCACCTGCTCCCTGGCTATATCTGATCACTTCCCCTGCACTCCCTTGCCGGATCTTGTTGCGTTGTGCCAGTGAAAGCGTTTAGTGTTGTCCAAGCCTGTGTTACCTGAACTCTTGCTATCCATCTTGACTACGAACCTTGCCGCCTGCCCCGACCTTCTGCTACGTCTGACCTTGCCTCTGCCTAGTCCTTCTGTCCCACGCCTTCTCAGCAGTCAGCGAGGTTGACCCGTTGCTAGTGGATACGACCTGGTTGCTACTGCCGCAGCAAGACCATCCCGCTTTGCGGCGGGCTCTGGTGAACACCAGTAGCCTCTTAGAACCGGTCCACCAGCACGGTCCACGCCAATCCCTCGCTGACACAGTGGATCCACAACCTGTAAGCCGAATCGTGACAATGGTCAACCTTTGTTCTGCTGACAGTTATGTCTCCCAACCTCTCCATATACATGAACGTTCAGCACAGCCAGATATTCATCTGTTGTTTATGGGGAGGGGTAAGATGTAGCCAGACAGCTTTGGCTTATCTCTCCTAGAACAAAAGGGTCGATTGGTAAGAAATGCAACATGCACACCTGACCTTTTTCTACACCAACATCATCAGTGGAGAGCCAGGAGGACACCATATACTTTAGACAGTGGGTTTGGACAACTATAAATGTTTAGGCACCAATAGTTGCTTCTCTAAATTACTGAGCTTATAAATATCCTGATAATGGACCTTTAAACCCTACAAAAAGTTTAACTCCCATCACCAAAATTTATATATATAACCCCAATTAAAGAATATCCTATAATAATATATTGATGTAAAATAAAAATGGGGACAGATAAAAATGGTGACAGACCCATTTTAAACCAAAAATGGTGACAGACCCATTTTAAACCAGCAGGACAGGTGAACAAAGAGTAAGCAACTGGAAAATAAAGTATTTGGGTGAAGATAACATCTATTGCATGTCTAGATTCATATATACTCATTGGTATACAGAGAATGGAGACCGCCAATGTGACTGTTATGGGGCCCTGTTATTATGGGATCCCAGTATTGTGTCAAACCCTCTGATACTCTGGTGGGCTATCCAGACCCTGTTTGTTATCACATTCTTTTCTCTGTAATTTCAGGGACTTTACTCCACTGTAGATCTCTCATGGAACTGATGGAGCCTTTACATGGGCCACTTATTGGCCGAATAAACATTTGTTGGATTGTTATTTTCTCATTATTTGGTTTGTATAAAGGGCCAAAGAACAGCTGACAGCCAAAAAGTATTTAGTCAGCCACCAATTGTGCAAGTTCTCCCCCTTAAAAAGATGAGAGAGGCCTGCAATTTTCCTCATAGGTATACCTCAACTATGAAAGACATAAGGAGAAAAAAAATCCTTAAAATCACATTGTCCGATTTTTTAAGAATTTATTTGCTAATTATGGTGGAAAATAAGCATTTGGTCACCTACAAACAAGCAAGATTTCTGGCTCTCACAGACCTGTACTTCTTCTTTACTCGTTACCTGTATTTATGGCACCTGTTTGAACTTATCAGTATAAAAGACACCTGTCCACAACCTCAAACAGTCATACTCCAAACTCCACTATTGCCAAGAACAAAGAGCTGTCGAAGGACACCAGAAACAAAATTGTAGACCTGCACCAGGCTGGGAAGACTGAATTTGCAATAGGCAAGCAGGTTGAAGTGATGAAATCAACTGTGGGAGCAATTATTAGAAAATCGAAGACATAGAAGACCACTGATAATCTCCCTCGATCTGGGGCTCCATGCAAGATCTCACCCTGTGGTGTCAAAATGATCACAAGAACGGTGATCAAAAATCCCAGAACCACATGGGGGGACCTAATGAATGACCTGCTGAGAGCTGGGACCAAAGTAACAAAGGCTACCATCAGTAACAAATTATGCCGGCAGGGACTCAAATCATGCAGTGCAAGACGTCTCCTCCTGCATAAGCCAGTACATGTCCAGGCCCGTCTGAAGTTTGCTAGAGAGCATTAGGATGATCCAGAAGAGTATTGGGAGAATGTCATATGGCCAGATGAAACCAAAGTAGAACTTTTTGGTAAAAACTCAACTTGTAGTGTTTGGAGGAGAAAGAATGCCGAGTTGCATCCAAAGAACACCATACTTACTTTGAAGCATGGGGGAGGAACGGCCAAAATACCAGCAACACTGTGTGAAAACCTTGTGAATATTTGCGTTACCGCTCAACGGGTCCCGACGGAAGGAAAAATCCCAGGTTGATTGTGGGGCCCACAATGCTGTTAGCAGAAAACCACAGGTACCATGGATTGTAAATATAGGTTATTTTATTGTACAATGGACATCGCATTTTGAGAGCGCTTGCTCTCTTTCTCAAGTCCCTTACAGAAGTGACATTTTTGACAGCATTTTGTACATAAAACATTTGAAAAAGGCCGGGAGATACCTGACCTGGTGACATAACGCAGAAAGGACATCACATCCTGTTCACACAGGTAAGTGTGTACAGCCAACCTTGTGAAGACTTACAGAAAACATTTTGACCTCTGTCATTGCCAACAAAGTATTCAGATGAATATTTGTTATTGATCATGTACTTATTTTCCACCATAATTTGCAAATAAATTCTTTAATAATCAGACAATGTGATTTTATGGTTTTTCACTGTATCTATCTATCTAAAAAAAAATAATAATAATAATTAAGGAACAAACACCACTATTTGTTTTTGCCAACTTGTGATGCTGCAATTATCTGTTGCTATCTATCTACTGTATCTATCTATCTATCCATCTATCTTTCTATCTATCTGTCTGTCTATCTACAGTATCTATCATCTATCTATCCATCTATCAGTCTGCCTAGCTCTTTTTTGTCAGCTCTTCTAACACATTAAAGAGTCCCCATATACCTTAGACCAGTGTTTCCCAACCCAGTCCTCAAGGCACACCAACACTCCGTGTTTTTTCAGTTACTCCTTTGGAATAGAACAGGGAAAAATTAAAATCCTGGACTGTTGGTGTGCCTTGAGGACTGGGTTGGGAAACACTGCCTTAGACAACAGCTATGTGGCAGTGGCTTACCCTTTCTATTACCAATAAGAACATATGAACATGGCAATGACAAACTTTCTGGAGTTATCATTCCTGCATTTCACACTATGGGGACAACCTACTTGACAAATGACTTATTGGGCTCAGAGGGGAACATCAGGTTAGCTACACCACTCTGCCATGTGACATCACCATCTATATCCCTAGGGGACTACTACACCCAGCTAGCCTGGTATTCTAAGACTAGCTTGACAACTGAGTTTTACCATTCTTCTTGTCAATATGTTGTCTTTGATTGGTCTCATTATGGGCAGAATCTCAGTGTCTTCCAAGCTGCAGTATATTACCCAGTAAAGAAACAACAGATTTATCTTAAGATCAAATAAGAAATGGCATTAACTCTTAACACAGGGAAACATCGGAGAATCTTGATAGGGCTAATCCCTGTCATATACATTTCTAGTATTTCAGGAAAGCTGAGTTGTTTTGGTGGCACTGTCTCTCTCCTGGAGAATGGTTACGAAGTCCATAGATATGGTTATGGGAAGTAAAATCACACTTGGTATCCAGGCTGCATACTTCGCCAGGTTAAACCCTTGCCCTGTTGGCCATATAAAATCTAAATTTAAGTGGCCAATCTCTCTGAATACTGGAAGGATGGAGGCTAGAGAGGCTTCACATCCCACAAAAAGAATTAGGAGAAAACTCAGACATTCTCATATTCAGCCTAATTGACACTCACTGTCTATCAAGTAGTCTGTTGCTATGACAACACATGAAACCCCATATCCAGATGCAGCTCTGACAAAAATATAAATTAATGCAAAACAAAAACTTTTGGGAGGGGAATTGTGATGGCTAGTGATAGTAATAAAGGGGAAAAAAATGGTATTTCTGCAGTAGTGTAGTGCCGATGGTGTCCCACCCACTGGTGTTCTGCTAGGTTACCGTCATCCCACACACAAATAAATGAAATAACTGGATTTTTCTTTACAGATGTTGTCCTCTTTGACCATTGTTTTATTGTTGTTGTCATTGATGGTGGCTTTGGTCAACAGATTCTTGGCCACTGGGGAGCAAAAGCATTCCTGCACAGTACCAGATTGCCAATCTTCCACCTCCACCACCTCTGGGATTTGAGGAGTACATGCCACATCATTAGACAGTATAGGCAGCCATTTGTAATGCCAAGTTAACAATATAGATTTTTCACAACTATGTCATGGCCATTGACAGTAAGCAGACGTGTAGCAGCCACCACACTTAAAATCCTTCATATTGTTTTTGTTCTGAATGGTTTAAGTGCCTTATACTCAATAAACGTTATTGATGCAAAAAAAAAAAATCTTTCATTTACATTAAGTAATTTTCTGTGTTCCTGAGGGTGACAGCCGGTGCAGTCCCCATTACAAATATGTTTCTATTGACAGAACCTATGGCAGTGGTAGGGACTTCTTAGTGGTAATGACATCACAATTTGGTCAGGATGTACAGTGATACTAGGTAACCCTCTCAGCTGCAAAATATTTTCAAGATACCATGCACCCAGGTACTTTGCTGACCAGCCTACTGTGCCATACCCATGGATGGGGCTGGATGCCTGGAGGAGAGTGTTCACCCCAATCGAGCTGATCCAGGCACTGTGCTTTGTGGAGTACACATTCGGGTTCATGGTAAGTGGAGAGTCTTCACTTGTACATTGTGCTTGGATTAGGCTACAGTTGATGTGTCAATGAAAGCAGCGGACAGTCTCCACAACTACATCCAAGATTATTCCAAGACTGACATGAAAGTGGAGGCACAGCTAGATTAAAAGTGACTCCAACAGTGAAATGGGCTGTTGTTGTAAGTCTTTCAATTGTGGTCTACAGGTGAGGGATAGTTGCTTGGACTACACTGTAAGTCCTGCTCTGGCAATATGCCTACTCTGGTGGTGATTAAGAGGCCTGGCCCATACTGATGGATTTCTTATCAACATAGAGGTGAGGACCATCAATATGAAGATGGAAATCAACTCTTCACAATCTTTACAACTATACATGGACATTTTTTTGTATAATTTTTTCATAGAGAAAATTTGAAACTTAAGTATGAATACATACAAAATTGGGTTTGTCTTTTATTCATATGCTGATGATGTGTTGTGGGTAGCATAATGCAGTATTATGTGGGCACAATATGGTACTTTTATTTTGACACCTATTGCAAGTATTATATAAGCAATAAATGTTGGTATTATTTGGGTACCGTAAATGAGAAATGTTTGGTATTTGATGTTTATATGGGAGTGAAAGGTGCTTACTTATAGTTCTTGCTCAGTACAGCGTGTAGGTATATTCAGATGCTACAGATATTTTCGTTCATTGATTTTACCATAAATCTTTAGGATTAGTTGTGGATTTAAAAATTGGCAGCATCCAGGTATATACAGAAATTTATTGACATTGCTCTTAAAAGTGTTAGTAAAGCTTAGTAAGAGCAGGCGCAGACTGACAACACTCAGGGCCCCTGAACCAAAAAAAAAGCAAGGGCCCCCTGCAATGCTCTGCTGTTGGTCACACTTCTGCCCCTATTCTACCCAAATCCCTCCACCAGCCCTACACACAAAATTAACAAACTTTTATATATAAGAAACATTTTAAGGTAGGTAAAATAATTTTCCATGACCAATAATACCAGTATACAAAGAGTAAATATATACCACCACACAATGACTAGATAATACCGCCATACTGTAATGAATATAACCACTATACACAGACCAGTATACTATACAGGATCTGTATACAATATAATAGATTATATACAGGACCATATGGCAGTAGATATCAGTTGTACACAGGATGTATATACCATATAGGTGATTACAGTTACAGCAAGGGACTCACAATTACTTATTTTCTGAGAGGCGGCATCCTCTTTTCTTTTCTTCTCCATCCGGATCAGACCCCCCCCCCCCCTCGATCCTCTTACCATCTGCAGGACAAACATGTTAGGCTCTGCATTTTTCCACCCCCCACCTCTACACAATCTTTCCATCTATAAGTCTCTCCTTGGTGTCCTGCACAGTAAAAGGGCAGGTAGGTTGGTAGCCAGGTAAATAGTCAACTAGGTAGGTAGATCAGGAAGCCAGATATGTAGGTAGGTGACTAGCCAGGTAGGTAGGTTTCTAGCTAGGTAGTTAGGCGGCCATGTATGAAGGCCAGGTATGTACATACTGTAGTTAGGCAGCCATGCATGTAGGTAGTTAGATAGCCAGGTATGTAGGTAAGTAGTTAGGCCTCTAAGTACAAAGTTAGGTAGCCAGGGAGTTAGTCAAGAAGGTAGCCAGCATCCCCTCCACCCATTGGCGGATCCACAGTCTAGCTTTGGGAGGGGTACTATGAAAACCCCATATGTAGTTATTATGAAGCCGTCCTATTAGTTTGGTAGTTTGTCCCCATATTAGCTAGGCAGGAACATAGTAGATAGCCCCTCACATAGTTCCTCCATAGTAGGTGTAGACAGCAGAGTTCCCCTACAGTGGGTGTAGGCAGCAGAGTTCCCCACAGTAGGTGTAGGAAGCAGGGTCCCTCAACAGTAGGTGTAGGTATCAGGGTCCACCACAGTAGGTTTAGGCAGCAGGGTCCCCCCACAGTGGGTGTAGGGAGCAGGGTCCCCCCGCAGTAGGTGTAGGCAGCAAGGTCTCCCCACAGTAGGTGTAGACAGCAAGGTCCCTCCACAGTAGGTGTAGACAACAGGATCCCCCACAGTAGGTGTAGGCATCAGGATTGCAGGCAGCAGAGTTTCTCCCCCATCCCCCCCCCCTTCTCAGGATGAAAAGAAAATGCTCACCTGATGTCCCACGCAGCAATTTTCTCCTCCGGAGCACAGCAGGGGCCCGCATCTTCCTTCTTCCACAGTGCAGGCGCTGATGAGTGATGTCATCGGCGCCTGCACTGCATGGGGGCGAAGGTCACGTCTCCTCTGTGTAGGTCTCCCACAGAAGGGACGCCTTCTCCTGTATGTCCATGTACGCACATACAGAAGAAGGCAGAGCTGTCTGCTGGGGATTCGGGACAAGTGTTCTGGATTCTCAGGAGCGGTAGCATCGGTGTGCCCTGTACCCGGCCAGGCCCTCAGACAACGACCGATCGAACCAGCCGATCAGTCGGTCCCTGAGTAAGAGACTAAACTAATATACACCTGCTACACAATCCTGATGATATAATTTACTGCAGGGAAAGGTGAGAAGGTGAGAATGTCTTATTCCGGGCTCTGTGTTTGTCCAGCTGAAACCTTCTCAAGGCTTGGGATATTCCTTCTTTTGCTAGGTATAATTCAAACAGGGGTTCTCTTCTTTACCTCACTGAGTATGCTTGTGGACTCCTGGCAGGCCGACACAGACAGTAAATATTGACCTCAGGATGTCGAGTCTGGAAGACTGTACCAATCTCTCCCTCTGTGAAGATAGCAGGTTCCATGTTGTCTAGGACTGTGCAGGAGACTGCAATTGATACCATGACCTGATACCTCTGTGGAGGGAATCTTTGCTTAGGAGGCAGCAATGTATAAATAGAGAGGTTCGTATGTGCCAAAAAATATAGCTTATCTTCTAATCATTTGTATTACCAAAATTTTTAACTAAAATGATAAAGTCCAGCTTCCTTGTCCTCATCCTCAAGGAGAATGCCGACGACCGTGCTCACCTGTACCTGAAGTACAGTTCAGGAATAAACAGTGTACAGTAAGGAATTGCAGTCATGGATGTGGCATCTAGGTGTTTCATTATCTGCACACGTGTGCGACATCCGGAGAATCTCATTATTCCATTAAGGGCAAAAACACAAGGATAAAGGCTAAAACACATTTTCTATCTGATGTAGATTTAATTTTTGAAAGGCGTTGACACTGAAAATCTGCTTAGTGCTCTACATGGGTTCATAGGGAGCACGTAGGAAACCTGATGCCTCTCCATCTTTCATAATTAATAAAGTGTTTTAGAGAAGTGGCGAGCATAATTGTCAATTGTGAGACTCGGTATATTGATAGAATTATGGCATGCATGCTTCACGGAGCTTCTGCCTTTAAGAGAATGATATTAACATAATGTAATTTATTACTGCCCATACTATGTAATACAACGGTAAATTATTCAGAATTAGATAAAGACTTCATGACTATTCATAGAATAAGGTTCTAACATTCTGTAGCCATTCTCTCTTTAAACTGTCCTAAATGCTGATTGGCCAAAAACTGGGACCTATATTTCAAATATAGGGATATTATTGCTTGGATGTCATGTCTGCCTTCAATTTCAATGTCTCTGATCCTGTGGAATTCATTTAGTCCAATATGATGATGTTATGAGGCCTGTGGGATGGCTATGACCTGTGTCCTCAGTCTGTATTACACTGGTTACAACGGTTTGAGGGCTTTCCCATGTGCTTCTGGCTAGTCTGGTTAGTTGGTGTTTGGAATGCCCTTGAAGTTCAGGTGGAGGTAAGGAATAATTCACAGTCTTATCCTCAAACTGAGGCAAAGTCTTTCGAACAGCATAACAAGCATGTTATGGTTAAAACCTTCTGGTGGTCCCTAGTCCCTTTGTTTTTCTTTCTTGAGCAGATCCTAGCTGTTTGGCTAGCAAAGGATATAAGCAGTCTTTACACACAACTGCTGCTGTAGTTCCCAATCGTAGGGTGCAGGTGTTGAGGGTTTGAAGCTTGGTATCCACCCAGTACTAGGCCTGGCCAGCAGCCCACCGAGTTTCTATTGGGGCCCTTGTACCGGTAATCCCTAAAGGCTGTCCTTCTCTGCTCTGAGGGGGGACCAGGTTAAGGAGATGACCAGGAGAACTATGTTCTAAGCAGGTGTGGGGACGACCCCCAGCTATCTTGGATTCTTGTCTGAAAAGAAAAGAGGCTTGTGTGCATCTGTTTCTTTGACACTCTACATTAGACTACAACTCATAACTCCTTGTTTCTCTTAGTATAAAAATTGCCTCAGAGTCTCCCCTCCCTCTGTAAGGCTCCTAGGTATGTGTATGTGTATATGTTAACCCTTCGGCTTCCAACCATGACTAGAACAAATGCAGTTACATTGTAAAATACACAGAAAACATTTAGTACATGGACTGAAGAGTCAAAATGTAAACTATTTGGCGGTAATAAGGCAGTTTGATCACCAAAAGGCTGGAGAACAGTACAACAATGAGAAAAGAAGGTCAACAACCCCATATATACAACCAAAGTCATTAAGAACTGTCTTCAGTGTAAAGAAGAACAAGGAGTCCTGGAAGTGATGATTTTGCCTACATTGAGTCCTGATCTCAGCATCATCCAGACTGACTACATGAAGAGACAGAAGGATTTGAGTAAGCCTATATCCATGGAAGATATGTGGTAAGTTCTTCAAAATGTTAATAACAACCTTCCTGCTGAGCTCCTTCAGATTTCTTGATTTATTTAGATTTCTATTTTATTCAATTAGTCTGCATTTTGTTAATTGATAGAAATCAATTATTGACACTTCTATTTGTGAAAACATTCTTACTTTACAACATTTTCCACACCTGCCTTAAACGTTTGCACAGATCTGTATGTCATTAAAGTATAGGATGAATGAACTATTACACCATGAAACGTAAACATACGGAAAACAGGAACCATATTAGGGAGCAATTACATCAAGTGTTCGCTGTGCAACATGGGTATAGATAGAGTAGCATGAAAAAAAAAAAGATTCTGACAGGCTTTATTAGACCATACACAGTCTACTTATTTATACGTTTGGTTTGCTTTATACTGATAAATGTTTTATTTGAGGGATAGAAAACACAGTCTAACTCTTTTTTTGATCCCTCATATATATTGTATATTGGAATAAAACAGACCAAATATAGTCACTCATGGATACACTGCAGTATACATTAAAATTACTTTTTAAAGGTATCCCAATGTAAACCTGGTAAAACATTATGTGAATTCCTCTAAAGTTGATCTGACATAGATTAGAAACATGTGTATAACATTGTATTAACTAGGCTGCTATAATAATTTTTTTAGAATTATTTTGTTGAATTGGCTTCTGGCATTCCACATTCTAGGTTCCAGAAGTATATATGGTAAATAAATATACCAAAATTAGTTAGATTTATGGAAGACTCCCATCACTCTCATTGATCTACTGATCAGAATTTTTTAGTTGTTTCTGATGGACATGTCATAAAATCCTTTTTTTAATCAAAACGTTTTCAATATTTTGGCAAATATATGTTATTTTCTATTTTAATTCCCCTACTTGTGACCCCACCACTACTAGTCAGAGGAAAGAATCCTAATAAAGAGCAATGCCCACTGTGGCAGACCCAACTATATTACAATGATCGGCCATTTATTTCAGTAAGGACATTCAATTATATATTTCCCATACAGTGGCCCTTTACAGGTTAAGAATGTAACACCCTCATAGATCATCTGTATAGGCTATTCATGGCAATGGCTGTTCAAATATGCAGTCCTTATATACATCAAAGAGGGTAATATAGGTAATATATACATGCCATAATTTACTTACAGTATGCCACGTCAATGGATGAGCCATGTATAATTTATTGGTCTATTGATCCAACAATAATGGTAACTTAATACATGTCTGTGTTATTGCTGAGGCTACCAAGGTTGGACCCATGGCTGATTGTCAAGCTGGCTTCATATGAGGTTATCTTTATGAGACAACTTCTATAATATAATGATAATTTAAAGAAGGTGATGGTTAAAGGGGTTATCCCCTATCCTGTAGATAGGGGATAAGTTTATTAGCTGGATAACCCCCTTTACCCATCTCTTTCCTGACTGATTGACGTTGGTCTGACCTCTGGGACCCCCTCAATCTCCAGAATCGGGCCCATCTCTTACCTCTGAGTGCTCTGGCTGAGTGGGCTGTCAATGCCGAGACCAGTTAGTCTCCAAAACGCCATTCTAGAGATCGCACAAACAGACATTTATCCACTATCCTGTAGATATCCCCTTTAATTTCATAGCAATGGTATAAATTTATCCCCAGATGGGTCAAGTATTTGAAACTTTCTGATTTAGCATATGAAGGGTAAAAGTTTGCATATGCTCTGTAAGTGTGAGACTGACAATTTTATACCAAGACGTAATAAGCAGGCGGGTTTCAGAATTAGAACTGTGGAAGGAAAGGTCAGCCTGAGAGGAGAGCTCTGACTATGTTGTCACCTGACAGCTCTTATGGTTCAGTTTAACAGACTGTGACAGCACTGTTAATAAATCGCAGTGCCTAGAGCTTGCTTTCCGCTTGGTAACAGCTCTCAGAAGACTGGTGATGGAAGAATAATTCTCATGTGCTTTCTAAATACATCCAGGCCCTGCTATGGAGTCTGCAGCCGGGCTCCCACTTGGATGTAGCTCATGTACCTTTTATGTTGCAAAAAATACCGGGATCTCATAAAATTAAGTCACAAGCATAGATTTTTCAATTTAATTTGGTATTGTGTTTAATAATCTGATATATCCAGAGAAACCAACCAAAAGAGAGAAGACAAAAAAAAAAGACATACGCAGAAACCTATTCTCAAAGGCATGGATTAAATTGCCACTCTTGTTGGATTAATATTTTATATATGGCTCATCCATTCCTGTGGCATTCTGTAAGTAGATTTATGGTCTGTATATATTATCTTCTTATCGATGTATAGAAGGACTACATATTGGACTAGCCTATACAGGTGAACTATGAGGGTGTCACATTCTTTACCTGTAAGGGGGACATAGACAAAAGTGTGTCCCATTATATTGATGATTAGATTGTACATGGCTGCATCTCACCACCCAAGTTACCTGGTTGGTGACATAAAAAATAAAAAGCTCTAGTAAGCTGGTCCTGATACTGAGCATTAACGGAGATGCACTTACTTTATATCAAAATTATTCCTAATGATGGAAAATACAGACTGTCCAGAGAAGCCAACCAAAAAGTAGAAAAAAGACATGAATCCTAGTCCCAAAGATTAGGTACCACTATTGTCGGATCAATACCTTATCTAGGGCTCATCCATTTGTGTGGCACAAGTAGATTTATGAAATGTGTACATTAACTTTTAACTTTTATGGAGGGATGTATAGAAGGCCTACATGCTGGGCCAGCCTTTACTGGGGATAACCAATTCAAATGAACATTTCTATGACATGTACATTTCTTTGCCATAGATAAGATATTCATCCGACCATAGTGGTACCTTGTCTTTGGGACTAGGATTCATGTCTTTTTTTCTACTTTTTGGTTGGCTTCTCTGGATTATTCTGTATTAAAAAACACTTTTAATAATTAAATATACAAGCAAAATTATGTGTTTATAATGGAGTAGTTTTAGAAAGGTCCTCTTCATCCATGTTTAGATCTTCTATCCTCCAGTAAATTGGCTGCACTATCGATTTTAACACTAAATTTACTCATTGGTTGGTTCTGCATATATATGGCTTGTTTGCCCACCTACTTCACTACTGTGTCTTTTTTTTTCCTGTACACAGAAAGGTAGATGAACTCTTGGACCATCAATACACAAGACCTAAACAGGCGAATATTACCACAAAATGATCACTTCTTCATCCAAGCATAAACAATAAACTTTGGAGTTTAGTTCCCTAGCTACATATTTATTTGAAAGTTTGAGAAAAAAATAAAAATTCAGGATTTCCTTATAGATGAGCCAATTTCTATCCTGGCGACCTTAGTTACCTTCTCTTCTATAATGCAAAAGTCTAGGAAAATCTTAGCTTCACTGAGCTTCTTCATACCTGTTCCTGATCCATGACATTGATATTGTTATCCTTCTTGTTATCCTTCTGTTTAATTCACATTTAGTTAGTGAATTAAACAGTGCCCAAATAATAAAATTATACAGTACCCAAATAATATTGCTGCATCATGCCCAAATAACAGATAGGTCATCAATGTTATATTATTGTAAATCCCATTAAACCACATATGAACCGAATATTCAATGTAAAGTGATCCTTCATATTGATAAAGAGCCAGCCTGTCTGTTCCGTTCCAACAGAGTATGCTTTCTATCCATTGGGATGGCGTATAGATCCAACCTTGTTTGACAAGTTTGTTTGAGCATGTTTACTTTTAGCTTAATGTGCTCAAGAGCAGACTCTTTGTATTAAAGTATTAAATCATTGTAGCAAGTTCTCATTTTCCCTCCATCCTCGCTTTGTTTACCCACTCAAAATAAAACATTTGCGTTGGATTAAGATAGAAGCACCTGCAACTTGGAGAAACCATCTATGGTAGAGCTCTACCCTTAGGTTCTCAACAATGTCATATATCATATATTGGAGTGATTTTCATATATTATCTATGAAAAGAAAATTCCACGCCATTATGACCCCATAAAGTCGATAATACTGGTACAGGTCTTAGCTCATAACTCATCAGATATTTACATAATTTGGAATCTCCACTACAGCACATAATGGGAAGGTTCGTGATTTTTTTTCTTAGATCTTGTGCAGTACTAAAGGTTCAGTTGAAACACAATCTCACAGAGGAGACATAGTGGTTTGGGTGGGTCAATGGCAGTCTGGACCCAGTTATCCAAGAAAATGATGAAGAGTCCATATCAAAAACCTTTTTGCTTTTTTGAGCTTGTCTAAATGGCATGGCATAAGGGTTTACATCTGGAATTAGTCATTTCAAAGTTATCAAGTAAATCAATGGACTGTTCTTGTATTTCACAGGCAGGTCTATTCCTCCAAAGCAAGAGACACTATTTGTAGCTGATTTTGGCTTTGGTTGAGGGTCATAATGGGTGGAACCATATTTTATTTGGGGTACAATAGTACAGGCCCTATGGATTGGTGGGAAGACACTTAGGTTCAGTTCTACCACAACTTAATGAACTATTGTAAACCTTTGGAAAGAAGTCAGCAGCAGTACAAGAGTCATTATTATGTCCATAAACTATCTAATAGTACGACATAGCAAACTTGTCTGTGATGACAGGTTGTTGTGAATCTTCTAATTTTTGTTAAAGACACTCTCACCATGCTGTTAAACTGCAGATTTCCCTCTATGTAAATGTCTACTGTTTATATTCAGTATTTTTAGCACCTGGTAAACCACTGCAAATATCTGGGCTGTATTCTTCTATCCAGCTCCTTACTGTGGTCTTCAATGGGGGTTTCTCAATTTCTAGTAAATGCTGGTGGCTACATAGCTACATAGAGGTTCCTCCACTACTGGACCTTGTTCAACAAGTTGTTGTTAGGGGAACTGCAAACATCCTTACCTTATTGTGAATGCTCTTAAATGACAATTTCTGAAACTTATTTAAAAGTTCTGATAAAATAGCTAAAGTTTTTATAACAAGTAAAAAAATTAAATGGTAACTGATCAACCCCATTAAGTAGACCCCATAAACAATACATGTCATCATTTTTTTTAACAGAAAGCACCCTTATGAGTGTCTCTCCTGGGGGTTTAAGCGACATGTAAAAGCCATCAGTACGTTTCCTCTCCTGCAGCCTTGGATCTAGAATTTTAAAGAAGTAATCCGGCCGTAGACATCTTATCCCCCTATCCAAAGGATAGGGGATAAGATGTCTGATTGCTGGGGTCCCGCCACTGGGGACCCCCACAATCTCGGTTGTGGCACCCCAGACATCCAGTGAACTTCGCTCACAGTTTATGGGACTTGCCTTGAGGGTGTGTGGTCATGATGTCACGAGCCTCCGGTGCTGAACTCGATGCTCTGAAAGAACGCCAGGTGCAGCATGAAGATCGAGGGGGTCCCCAATGGCGGGACCCCCACGATAAGACATCTTATCACCTATTTTTTGGATATGGGATAAGATGTCTAGTGGCGGAGTACCCCTTTAAGTCAAAGGGATGCTTGTTTGGCAGCTTAAATAGACACTACAGCATAGGCGTGCGCACAGGGTGTGCCGGGTGTGCCCAGGCACACCCTAATCACCGCGGCCGCGGAGCAAAAGGGGATGCTGCCCCGGGCCCTGTAATTCCTGGGGGGCCCAAAAGCAGCTCGCCCCTTTTGCCCCATGGGCCCTGATAAAGCCTGGCGAGCTAGGCATCAGGGGCCCAGCCAACATGTTAGTGGGAGGGGGCCCGGGGGGGGGGGGGGCGTTTTGCGCCACACGCTACCTTTTTATGTTCGCCGCCGCTGTCACTCATCCCCAGGCAGCCAGTACCGCAATGGCTGTCTGGGAGATGGTCACGTGACGTGACACGTCACGGGCGGCATCATAGAGAGGAGCGGAGCAGAGAGAGTCTCCAGCTCCTCTCAGTCCCCACACGGCCGCTTCCGGGATCCAGGCCGCAGCAGGGGACCCACCGCCGGATATGTGAGTATGTATAGTGTGTGTGTGGGGGTATTTATTATATAGTGTGCGTGTGTGTGTGTGTGGTATTTATTATATAGTGTGTGTGTGTGAGGGGGGGTGGTATTTATTATATAGTGTGTGTGTGTGAGGGGGGGGGTGGTATTTATTATATAGTGTGTGTGTGTGT
Source organism: Hyla sarda (assembly GCF_029499605.1). Taxonomy (NCBI): domain Eukaryota; kingdom Metazoa; phylum Chordata; class Amphibia; order Anura; family Hylidae; genus Hyla; species Hyla sarda. The sequence continues at coordinate 96,436,199 of NC_079198.1, read as the reverse complement.
GGGGGGGTATTTATTATATAGTGTGTGTGTGTGAGGGGGGGTATTTATTATATAGTGTGTGAGGGGGGGGGGTATTTATTATATAGTGTGTGTGTATGTGTGTGTGTGTGAGGGGGGGGGGTATTTATTATATAGTGTGTGTGTGGGGGGGTATTTATTATATAGTGTGTGTGTGTGGGGGGGGGTATTTATTATATAGTGTGTGTGTGTGTGTGTGGGGGGGTATTTATTATTATATAGTGTGTGTGTGGGGGGTATTTATTATATAGTGTGTGGGTGTGTGTGTGTGAGGGGGGTATTTATTATATAGTGTGTGAGGGGGGGTATTTATTATATAGTGTGTGTGTGTGTGGGGGGGGTATTTATTATATAGTGTGTGTGTGGGGGGGATATTTATTATATAGTGTGTGTGTGTGGGGGGGGGGGGTATTTATTATATAGTGTGTGTGTATGTGGGGGGGGTATTTATTATATAGTGTGTGTGTGGGGGGGGATATTTATTATATAGTGTGTGTGTGTGTGTGGGGGGGGTATTTATTATATAGTGTGTGTGTGTGTGGGGGGAGGGGGGTATTTATTATATAGTGTGTGTGTGTGGGGGGGATATTTATTATATAGTGTGTGTGTGTGTGGGGGGATATTTATTATATAGTGTGTGTGTGTGGGGGGGTATTTATTATATAGTGTGTGTGTGAGGGGGGGGTATTTATTATATAGTGTGTGTGTGTGTGTGGGGGGGTATTTATTATATAGTGTGTGTGTGGGGGGGGGTATTTATTATATAGTGTGCGTGTGTGTGTGTGTGGGGGGGGGTATTTATTATATAGTGTGTGTGTGTGTGGGGGGGTATTTATTATATAGTGTGTGTGTGAGGGGGGGGTATTTATTATATAGTGTGTGTGTGTGTGGGGGGGTATTTATTATATAGTGTGTGTGTGTGTGGGGGGGTATTTATTATATAGTGTGTGTGTGGGGGGGGGTATTTATTATATAGTGTGTGTGTGGGGGGGGGTATTTATATATAGTGTGTGTGTGTGTGGGGGGGGGATTTATTATATAGTGTGTGTGTGTGGGGGGGTATTTATTATATAGTGTGTGTGTGGGGGGGGGGGGTATTTATTATATATAGTGTGTGTGTGTGTGGGGGGGGTATTTATTATATAGTGTGTGTGTGTGTGGGGGGGGGGTATTTATTATATAGTGTGTGTGTGTGGGGGGGGTATTTATTATATAGTGTGTGTGTGTGTGGGGGGGGTATTTATTATATAGTGTGTGTGTGTGGGGGGGGGTATTTATTATATAGTGTGTGTGTGTGTGAGGGGGGGGGTATTTATTATATAGTGTGTGAGGGGGGGGTGTTTATTATATAGTGTGTGTGTGTGTGTGAGGGGGGGGGGTATTTATTATATAGTGTGTGTGTGGGGGGGTATTTATTATATAGTGTGTGTGTGGGGGGGTATTTATTATATAGTGTGTGTGTGTGGGGGGGGGTATTTTTGTTAGTGTGTGTGTGTGGGGGGGGTATTTATTATATAGTGTGTGTGGGGGGGGGTATTTTTTATAGTGTGTGGGTGTGTGTGTGTGAGGGGGGGGTATTTATTATATAGTGTGTGAGGGGGGGGGGGGTATTTATTATATAGTGTGCGTGTGTGTGTGTGTGTGGGGGGGGGTATTTATTATATAGTGTGTGTGTGTGTGTGGGGGGGTATTTATTATATGTGTGTGTGTGTGTGTGTGGGGGGGGGTATTTATTATATAGTGTGTGTGTGGGGGGGATATTTATTTTATAGTGTGTGTGTGTGGGGGGGGGGGTATTTATATATAGTGTGTGTGTGTGTGTGGGGGGGGGGGTATTTATTATATAGTGTGTGTGTGGGGGGGATATTTATTATATAGTGTGTGTGTGTGTGGGGGGGGGGGGTTTTTTTGTATAGTGGTGTGTGTGTGTGGGTGGGGTGGGGTATTTATTATATATGTGTGTGTGTGTGTGTGTGTGGGGGGGGGGGTATTTATTTTTAGTGTGTGTGGTGTGTGGGGTGGGGGGGGGGGTATTTATTATATAGTGTGTGTGTGTGTGGGGGATATTTATTATATGTGTGTGTGTGTGTGGTGTGTGGGGGGATATTTATTATATAGTGTGTGTGTGGGGGGGGGGTATTTATTATATAGTGTGTGTGTGAGGGGGGGTATTTATTATATAGTGTGTGTGTGTGGGGGGGTATTTATTATATAGTGTGTGTGTGTGGGGGGGGGTATTTATTATATAGTGTGCGTGTGCGTGTGTGTGTGTGTGTGTGGGGGGGGGGTATTTATTTATAGTGTGTGTGTGGGGGGGGGGGTATTTATTATATAGTGTGTGTGTGTGGGGGGGGTATTTATTATATAGTGTGTGTGTGTGTGGGGGGGATATTTATTATATAGTGTGTGTGTGTGTGGGGGGGGTATTTATTATATAGTGTGTGTGTGTGTGTGGGGGGGTATTTATTATATAGTGTGTGTGTGTGTGTAGGGGGGGTATTTATTATATAGTGTGTGTGTGTGTGTGAGGGGTATTTATTATATAGTGTGTGTGTGTGGGGGGGATATTTATTATATAGTGTGTGTGTGTGTGTGGGGGGATATTTATTATATAGTGTGTGTGTGTGGGGGGGGGTATTTATTATATAGTGTGTGTGTGAGGGGGGGGTATTTATTATATAGTGTGTGTGTGTGTGGGGGGGGGTATTTATTATATAGTGTGTGGTGTGTGGGGGGGGGTATTTATTATATAGTGTGGTGTGTGTGTGTGGGGGGGGGGGGTATTTATTTTATAGTGTGTGTGTGTGGGGGGGGTATTTATTATATAGTGTGTGTGTGGGGGGGGGGGGTATTTATTATATAGTGTGTGTGTGTGGGGGGGGGGGTATTTATTATAGTGTGTGTGTGTGTGGGGGGGGTATTTTTATTGTGTGTGTGTGTGGGGGGGTATTAGTGTGTGTGTGTGGGTGTGGGGGGGTAGTTTTTTTTGTGTGGGTGTGTGGGGGGGGGTGTTTATTATTAGTGTGTGTGTGTGGGGGGGGTATTTTTTAGTGTGGGTGGGGGGGGGTATTTATTATTAGTGTGTGTGTGTGGGGGGGTTTTTGTGTGTGTGTGTGTGGGGGGGGTATTTATTATTTTGTGTGTGTGGGGGGGGGGGTTTTTATTATATGTGTGTGTGTGTGTGTGGGGGGGTATTTATTATATAGTGTGTGTGTGTGTGGGGGGGTGTTTATTATATAGTGTGTGTGCGTGTGTGTGTTGGGGGGTATTTATTATATAGTGTGGGGGGTGGGGGGATTTATTATATAATGTGAGGGGGGTATTTATTATATAATGTGAGAAGGGAGGAAATTATGCATGTGAGGGGAGGATAATAATGATTATTATAATCCTCCCCTCACATATATGTAACATCTCCCCCTCACATGTATAATCTGATAATCCCCTCCTCACATTGATTATCCCTTCACATATAATCTGAGTATGATATTATATATGTGAGGGGATTAACAATGTGAGGAGGGGGTTATCAGATTATACATGTGAGGGGGAGATGTTACATATATGTGAGGGGAGGATTATAATAATCATTATTATCCTCCACTCACATGTATAATCTGATAATTCCCTCCCCCGTACTTATCCTGTACTGATCCTGAGTTATATACTGTATTATACTCCAGAGCTGTACTCACTATTCTGCTGGTGAGGTCACTGTGTACATACATTACATTACTTATCCTGTACTGATCCTGAGTTATATCCTGTATTATACTCCAAAGCTGCACTCACTATTCTGCTGGTGAGGTCACTGTGTACATACATTACATTACTGATCCTGTACTGATCACGAGTGTGTGTGGGATGGGGGTGGGGGACCAGGGGGGGGGGGGGCAAAAAAAATTGCTTGCCCAGGGTCCAATCAAAATTAAAAATGGCCCTGTCCATTATACATACACTGTACAGCAATCATACATCCATTATACATCCACTGTACAGCAATCATACCTCCATTATACATACACTGTACAGCAATCATACATCCATTATACTTACACTGTACAGCAATCATACCTCCATTATACATACACTGTACAGCAATCATACCGCCATTATACATACACTGTACAGCAAACATACCAGCATTATACATACACTGTACAGCAAGCATACCGCCATTATACATACACTGTACAGCAATCATACCAGCATTATACATACACTGTACAGCAAGCATACCACCATTATACATACACTGTACAGCAATCATACCTCCATTATACATACACTGTGTCTGTGACTGTACAGCAATCATACATCCAATCCATTATTAATGGATTGGATGTATGATTGCTGTACAGTCACAGTGTATGTATAATGGAGGTATGATTGCTGTACAGTGTATGTATAATGGAGCCTCCAATCAAAAAAAAGCCTCCAATCCAAAATTAAGTTTTAATAAAGTTTTTAATTTTGTTTGTATTGATATTTATATGAGTGTAGGTCTGTTCATGCAAGCAAGAGTGTGTGTGTATATGTATGTATATGTGTATATATATATATATATATATATATATATATATATATATATATAACACACACACGCATGCACGGCGTGAGTTTGTGCTTTAGGGTGCACACCCTAATGCAATAGGCTGCGCACGCCTATGCACTACAGCAAATGTAGTGCTCCAGTACCAATAGTTCAGCTACTATCCTAAGAAAGTTGTTGTATGGCTGAGAGTCAAAGGTTTTGCATAATGGATAAATGTGTATGTGGTACTGGAGAGTTAAGGCAAATGTGTATATGGGCATTGCACCTTGTTTATTGCATACACTAAGGCATTACAAGTGTAAAGGGTTATCAATACTACATTTACTGTAGTAAATTAGATGAATGATGCTTTGGTCACACGATCCTCCCAACCAATTATTGCAGAAGAAGTCCCCAGGAGAGGAGGTGGACACAAACCTGTGAGAACTAGTCTACGTCTGACCTTTGCTAGAGCACAATCTTCTATCCACTTGGTATTGTTAGGCATACCTACATCTAGGCCACATGACTTATAACTTGGTACAATCTACAATCAAGTCACTGTTTCTGTTCCTGTCCATACTGTGAGGATATCATGTTCAAGTTACTTTAGCTCCAAGAGGAAGTTTATCATATCCACCAGAGAGAACACTGAACAAGGGTCTCTCTGCAATAAACTAATCTCTTCATTTGGCTACCAGTCAGAGTTAGTGCACATCACAAGAAGGATTCCTGCATAATTCCGGTATCGTGTCACAGAACAACAGTTGTGTGAGTAAAGAAATGTCCACATATTGCACCACTACGGTGTCCATTTTAGGACATCGTCAGTCGTCAGACCTAACTCCGTCCTGGATGGAATTGTGGCTGAAGGAGGATGGCGATTGGTCCGAGGGAGGAGGCGAACAGGTGAACACTGTTTCACCTGACGGAGGACAGAGTTATGTCTGACGACTGACGATGTCCTAAAATGGACATTGTACTTATCAATATTTTCAGTAATTTTAGACAGAGAACATTCAACTGTTTACAGTCACATCTGCATTAGTCATTACATGCACACATGCTAAAAAGCACCTCCAAATTACTAAATTCCATAAAGTTGCTATAAAAAGCAATCTTTAAAGAGGCAGTGACTAAATATCCATTCTTCTGGCTAAAAAGCTGTAACATTCCAAGTTATTTCAAAGCAACTGTATTTTGTTGGAATTGCATAAGGCATAATGGGCACTGTCAGATTCAAAACTTTTTATATGTTGTACATCTTAGCAAAACATTTCTAACCTTTCTAATATACATAATAACACAATTTTATTTCCTTTTTATAGAAATCATGGCATGGACAAAGTCAAGGCATGGACAAAGTCAAGTAAGTGGGTGGGCTATTACTCCTCTGTGCTCTCTCCAGTCTGATAGCACTCCTCTGTGCTCTCTTCTGTCTGATAGTACTCATCTGTGCTCTCCCCTGTCTGATAGCACTCCTCTGTGCTCTCCTCCTTCTGATAGCACTCATCTGTGCCCCCCCTATGATAACACACCTCTATGCTAACTCATGTCTGAAAGCACTCCCCTGTGCTCCCTCCCATCTGATAGCACTCCTCTGTGCTCTCTCCTGTCTGATAGGACTCCTCTGTGCTCTCACCTGTCTGATTGCACTCCTCTGTGCTCTCACCTGTCTGATAGCACTCATCTGTGCTCTCTCCTGTCTGATAGGACTCCTATGTGCTCTTTCCTGTCTGATAGGACTCCTCTGTGCTCTTTCCTGTCTGATAGGACTCCTCTGTGCTCTCTCCTGTCCTATCAGACAGAGGATTCCTATTAGACAAGAGAGAGCACAGAGAAGTCCTATCAGACAGAAGAGAGCACATAGGAATCCTATCAGACAGGAGAGAGCACAGAGGAGTGATATCAGACAGGAGAGAGCAAAGAGGAGTGCTATCAAACAGGTGAGAGCACAGAGGAGTCCAATCCTCAGTGCTCTCCTCCTTCTAAAGCAATCTTTAAAGAGGCAGTGACTAAATATCCATTCTTCTGGCTAAAAAGCTGTAACATTCCAAGTTATTTCAAAGCAACTGTATTTTGTTGGAATTGCATAAGGCATTTAAATGGGCACTGTCAGATTAAAAACTTTTTATATATTGTACATCTTAGCAAAACATTACCTTTCTAATATACTTAATAACACAATTGTATTTCCTTTTTATAGAAATCATGGCAGGGACAAGTCAAGGCATGGACAAAGTCAAGTAAGTGGGTTGGCTAGTACTCCTCTGTGCTCTCTCCAGTCTGATAGCACTCCTTTGTGCTCTCTCCTGTCTGATAGCACTCCTCTGTGCTCTCTCCTGTCTGATAGCACCCCTCTGTGCTCTCTCCTGTCTGATAGCACTCCTCTGTGCTCTCCCCTGTCTGATAACACTCCTCCATGCTCTCTCCTGTCTGATAGAACTCCTCTGTGCTCTCTCCTGTCTGATAGCACTCCTCTGAGCACTCTCCTGCCTGATAGCCCTCCTCTGTGCTCTCTCCTGTCTGATAGTACTCATCTGTGCTCTCCCCTGTCTGATAGCACTTCTCTGTGCTCTCCTCCTTCTGATAGCACTCCTCTGTGCCCCCCCATATGATAACACTCCTCTATGCTAACTCATGTCTGAAAGCACTCCCCTGTGCTCCCTCCCATCTGATAGCACTCCTCTGTGCTCTCTCCTGTCTGTTAGGACTCCTCTGTGCTCTCACCTGTCTGATAGCACTCCTCTGTGCTCTCACCTGTCTGATAGCACTCCTCTGTGCTCTCTCCTGTCTGATAGGACTCATATGTGCTCTCTCCTGTCTGTTAGGACTCCTCTGTGCTCTCACCTGTCTGATAGCACTCCTCTGTGCTCTCACCTGTCTGATAGCACTCCTCTGTGATCTCTCCTGTCTGATAGGACTCATATGTGTTCTCTCCTGTCTGATAGGACTCCTCTGTGCTCTCTCCTGTCTGATAGGACTCCTCTTTTCTATCTCCTGTCCTATCAGACAGAGGATTCCTATTAGACAAGAGAAAGCACAGAGAAGTCCTATCAGACAGAAGAGAGCACATAGGAATCCTATCAGACAGGAGAGAGCACAGAGGAGTCCTATCAGACAGGAGAGAGCACAGAGGAGTGCTATCAAACAGGTGAGAGCACAGAGGAGTGCTATCAAACAGGTGAGAGCACAGAGGAGTCCAATCCTCTGTGCTCTCCTCCTGTCTAATAGTACTTCTCTGTGCTCTCTCCTGTCTGATAGGACTCCTCAGTTCTCTCTCCTGTCTGATAGTACTCCTCTGTGCTCTCTCCTGCCCGATAGCACTCCTCTGTACTCTCTCCTGTCTGATAGCACTCCTCTGTGCTCTCTCCTGTCTGATAGGACTTCTCTGTGCTCTCCTGTCTGATAGGACTCCTCAGTTCTCTCTCCTGTCTGATAGCACTCCTCTGTGCTCTCCTGTCTGATAGCACTCCTCAGTTCTCTCTCCTGTCTGATAGCACTCCTCTGTGCTCTATCCTGTCTGATAGCACTCCTCTGTACTCCCTCCTGTCTAATAGCACTCCTCTGTGCTCTCTCCTGTCTGATTACAAGAAAAAGGCAAAAGTTGGGCCGTTGGTGGCGCTGGTCCTGATGGAAAGAAAGCTCTGTAGACCCTTCTTAGTGTCTAAATGTGGTTTTATTAGCACAGAAAGCAACGCGTTTCTGGTCTGAACTGGACCCTTCGTCTGGCAGTGTGCATACAACATAGTGAACAGATGCGGTTAAAATACATTCCTTACGCAACCATAAAGGTTACGTTCATTTGGCAATTCACAGACATGGTTTACGCAAGTAGCGTGGGTAAGTAGAACATCTGTAGCTGGAACTCGGTCCCGTACGAGTGCATTACTATATCTGCACTAGCCGGCCAGGGCGTCAGTAGCTTACAAGGGCAATCTGATATATGTATGTGTAGGGATTGCCTTACTGGGAAATAATATCGGCCGGAGATTGATATCCTTTTTAGTTACTGCGGCTGAGGGAGTAAGGCTGATTTGGTAAGCGTAGCTGGAGATGCTCCTGATAGGTCAGGGGGTGGAGACCTATGTCCCGTGCGTATCACTCTGACTATTGAGCTGTCAGAACCCTTAGCGATATGGAGCGGTGGCAGAGTTGAGAAGGGGCGGATCTACAAAGGTACTGTACCAGTGCGGGTGAGTCTGCTATCGCACAGCGGGGCGATATGCAGCGGTAGTGGAGTAGAAAAAGGGCGGACCTTTGTTGGAAACGGGGCGATATGCAGCGGTATTGGAAAGGGGGCGATATACATCGGGGCGATATGCGGCAGTGGCAGTGTTGAAAAGGGGCGGACCAGTGTTGGAAGAAATGACACAGAAAAGGGGCGGACCTATTTTGGAACATATACATCGGGGCGATATGCGGCAGTGGCAGTGTTGAAAAGGGGCGGACCAGTGTTGGAAGAAAATGACACAGAAAAGGGGCGGACCTATTTTGGAAAAACTAACACAGATTAGGGTAGAATGGTAGTGTGGCCGGCTTGATTAGAGGAACTATCACGGATTAGGGTAGAAGAGTAGTGTGACCGGCTAGATGTGCTGTGAGGCACCTAGCTAGGTGGACAATGGTTAGAATCTACTGGGTAGGGTATGCAGCAGCCGTATGAGGTATGTGGTATGGTAGAGATGGGGACAGTATTTTTTAGCCCCTATTGGGAAAAAATATATATGTATTGCCTGGGGTAGGGGAGGGTGGGAATGGTAGTATCCCAGGTATACTCAGGTATGCCGTATGTAGGGCTGTTAGCATATAATACAGTGTGTACAGTATACCGTGTGAGGTATGTAGGACTGTCAGTAGTTGGTGTGGCATACTGGTGATGTGTGAAAGTAGGGATTGAAGGAGCAGGCAGTATTTTAAAGTATTATTTAGGGTGTGTAATAAGGATTACACAAGGATAGTTTCAGAGACTTCGTTGAGTCCAGTAGGCTGGAGAGATCCACACTTGAAAATCCAGAAGACTTCTAATCTCTTCAGTATTTCAAATCTATTCGAACGGGATATAGGAACATGATCAACAGGGGTAACATTGAAAGGTTTAGCAATCCCTTTGTGGGCCAAGGCACAGTGCCTGGAAAGTCCATGTAAAAGGAATCCCGTCCTTATATTAAACCTGTGCTTATTTATCCTGCTGCGTAACTTTTGAGTAGTCCGCCCAATGTACTGCAGGCCGCAGCAGCATTCAATCAGGTAGATGACAAATTCCGACTCACAGGTAAGATGGTATTTTATCTGGAGGATTTCGTCCGAGGTTTTTGAGCGGAATTCTTGACGGTTATGCATAATTTCAGCACAGCACAGACATCTGGTTTTTCCGCATCTAAAACTACCTTGTAGTTGTTTGAGCTGGCTTGGAGCAAGGAGGTTTTTGATGGTGGGGGCCCTACGGAACGTGACTCCTGGATGTTCAGGTAGATTATCACAGAGAAGTTTGTCGCTCTCAAGGATGTGCCAGTGTTGTTGGAGAATTTTCTTGATATGATTTGAGGTTGAACTGTAGGTGGTGATAAAGTTGAGTTCCCAATTCTTGGTGGTGGTTCTTTTTGTCTTCGGTTTAAGACAGTCCTCTTGTGTCAGATTTTTTTTTTTTTCGTAGGCGTCAGATAGTAGTTTCGGGGGGTATTTTTTGGCCGTGAATCTTTTCTTGAGTATCCCAGCCTGAGTGCAGAAATCTTTTTGGTTAGAGCAGTTTTTCCTTATTCTCTTGTATTGAGAGTAGGGGATATTCTCAAGCCACTTCTTGTGATGCCCACTGGAGAAGTCAATATAGCTGTTAGTATTGACTTTTTTGAAAAAGGTAGAGGTGACGAATTTGCTGTGATCATGTGATATGATCAGGTCTAGGAACTCAATGGATGTATTGCTGGTATGTATGGTGAAGGTAATACCCCAGTGGTTTGCATTTAGGTGTTCTAAGAGGTAGTTGGTAGATGTTTCTGGACCTCGCCAGATGAAAATTAGGTCATCGATGTACCTCCGATAGAGAATGATGTTCTCCATGATGTTGCTGTGGCCCCATATATGTTCCATTTCAAACGCCCCCATAAATAGATTGGCGTAGGCCGGCGCCACCTTGGCCCCCATAGCGGTGCCCTTCTGTTGATGGTATATTCCGCCGTCATACAGAAAGAAGTTGTTTTCCAGTATAAACTGGAGACCTTCCAATAGGAACTTTCTCTGGGGTGTGGTAATTTCTTTATCTTCAGTGAGAAAAAATTCCACCGCCTTCAGTCCAAGTTGATGGTCAATATTGGTATATAGCGACGTGACATCACAGGTGACCATGGTGTAAGAGGAATCCCATGGAATGGAGGAGAGCTGTTGTATGAGTTGAGTGGAGTCCCGGAGAAAACTCTGAAGGTTTACAACATATTTCTGCAGGTATAGATCGATAAAGTGGGCAAGGTTACTGGTGGGTGAGCTAGTGCAGGCGATGATGGGTCTACCTGGCGGTTTTTCCAATGACTTGTGTATTTTTGGTAAGTAGTAGAAGTAGGGTTTATTCTGATTATTGACAGTAAGGAATTGGTGTTCTTGTTTATTGAGGATCCTATCATCCAGGGCCCTCTGGAAGAGTGATGTGAGCCCTTTTTGTATTTTTGGGAAGGGATCTATGGATGTCTTCCCATAGAACTCATGGTCGGATAGAATACGCATGGCCTCCTCCTGGTATTGCGGGAGATCAAGAATAACCAAGCCTCCTCCTTTATCTGCTGACCGAAAAACCAGATTGTGGTTTTTCAGGAGACCTTTTAATGCCTGTAGTTCCTCTTTGTTCAAATTGGAGCGGGTGGATGGTCTCCTCTTGTTTTTGGGAAGTGATTTTAGCTCCTGGGATACCAGTTCATAGAAGGTATTGATTTGATGACCTTGGAATTGGATGGGGTAGAAAGTAGAGGGGGCACGCACCGATTGGTGTTTTATTGGATCATCATTGCTCTGGTCGCAGGAGGTGGAGGCTTGATGTATCGTATTCTTGTTCTTCAAGATGTTAAAATGCCTCTTGAGGGTGAGTTTGCGTATAAATCTCTAAAGGTCCAGAAAAAGTTGAAACTGATCTGACTGGTATGTTGGGCAGAATGAGAGTCCTCGTTTTAGGAGGGATATCTCATAAGGATTCAACTTGTATTGAGATAGGTTGAAAATCTGTACTGTTTCTTCTGTGGTATTAGAGGGATCAGCAGTTAATGCTGTATTTGTTACGCCGAGCGCTCCGGGTCCCTGCTCCTCCCCGGAGCGCTCACGGCGTCTCTCTCCCTGCAGCGCCCCGGTCAGTCCCGCTGACCGGGAGCGCTGCACTGACTTGGCCGTCGGGGATGCGATTCGCACAGCGGGACGCGCCCGCTCGCGAATCGCATCCCAAGTCACTTACCCGTCCCGGTCCCCTGCTGTCATGTGCTGGCGCGCGCGGCTCCGCTCTCTAGGGCGCGCGCGCGCGCCAGCTCTCTGAGACTTAAAGGGCCAGTGCACCAATGATTGGTGCCTGGCCCAATTAGCTTAATTGGCTTCCACCTGCTCCCTGGCTATATCTGCTCACTGCCCCTGCACTCCCTTACCGGATCTTGTTGCCTTGTGCCAGTGAAAGCGTTTAGTGTTGTCCAAAGCCTGTGTTACCTGAACTCCTGCTATCCATCTTGACTACGAACCTTGCCGCCTGCCCCGACCTTCTGCTACGTCTGACCTTGCCTCTGCCTAGTCCTTCTGTCCCACGCCTTCTCAGCAGTCAGCGAGGTTGAGCCGTTGCTAGTGGATACGAACTGGTTGCTACTGCCGCAGCAAGACCATCCCGCTTTGCGGCGGGCTCTGGTGAACACCAGTAGCCTCTTAGAACCGGTCCACCAGCACGGTCCACGCCAATCCCTCGCTGACACAGAGGATCCACCACCTGTAAGCCGAATCGTGACAGTAGATCCGGCCATGGATCCCGCTGAGGTGCCGCTGCCAAGTCTCGCTGACCTTACCACGGTGGTTGCTCAGCAATCGCAGCAGATTGCCCAACAAGGACAGCAGCTGTCGCAGTTGACCGCCACGTTACAGCAACTTCTGCCTCTGCTTCAGCAGCAACCATCTCCTCCGCCAGCTCCTGCACCTCCTCCGCAGCGAGTGGCCGCTCCTAGCCTCCGCTTGTCCCTGCCGGACAAATTTGATGGGGACTCTAGACTCTGCCGTGGATTTCTGTCGCAATGTTCCCTGCATATGGAGATGTTGTCGGACTTGTTTCCTACAGAACGGTCTAAGGTGGCGTTCGTAGTGAGCCTTCTTTCAGGAAAGGCCTTGTCTTGGGCCACACCGCTCTGGGACCGCAATGATCCTGCCACAGCCACAGTCCAGTCCTTCTTCGCTGAAGTCCGTAGTGTCTTCGAGGAACCAGCCCGAGCTTCTTCTGCCGAGACTGCCCTGCTGAACCTGGTCCAGGGTAATTCTTCAGTGGGCGAGTACGCCATCCAATTTCGTACTCTTGCTTCCGAATTATCATGGAATAACGAGGCTCTCTGCGCGACCTTTAAAAAAGGCCTATCCAGTAGCATCAAGGATGTGCTGGCCGCACGAGAGATTCCTGCCAACCTGCAAGAACTTATCCATTTGGCCACCCGCATTGACATGCGTTTTTCTGAGAGACATCAGGAGCTCCGCCAGGAAAAAGACTTAGATCTCTGGGCACCTCTCCCACAGCATCCTTTGCAGTCTACGCCTGGGCCTCCCGCCGAGGAGGCCATGCAAGTGGATCGGTCTCGCCTGACCCAGGAAGAGAGGAATCGCCGTAGGGAAGAAAATCTTTGTCTGTACTGTGCCAGTACCGAGCATTTCTTGGTGGATTGCCCTATTCGTCCTCCACGTCTGGGAAACGCACGCACGCGGGTGTGGCGTCTCTTGGTTCAAAGTCTGCTTCTCCATGTCTCACGGTGCCCGTGCGGATTTCTCCTTCAGCCAACTCCTCCCTCTCAGCCGTGGCCTGCTTGGACTCTGGTGCCTCTGGGAATTTCATTTTGGAGTCTTTGGTGAATAAATTCTGCATCCCGGTGACCCGTCTCGTCAAGCCGCTCTACATTTCCGCGGTCAACGGAGTCAGATTGGATTGCACCGTGCGTTACCGCACAAAACCCCTCTTAATGTGCATTGGACCCCACCACGAAACAATTGAATTTTTCGTCCTCCCCAACTGCACCTCTGAGGTCCTCCTCGGTCTGCCATGGCTCCAGCTTCATTCTCCCACCCTTGACTGGACCACCGGGGAGATCAAGAACTGGGACTCTGCTTGCCACAAGAGATGCCTCTCCCCCCCTCCCAGTCCCGTCAGGCAAGCCTCAGTGCCTCCTCATGGCCCCCGTCCTTGTGTCACCCTGCCCCGTGCCAAGCTTCACCCTCTGCCCTCCCTCCCCATTCCCACTCCTGCTGTACTGCCTGCCTTTGAGGAAACCCTCCATTCACTCCCGGTGTCCTCGTCCCAGGTAAAGCAGTTGTCGGACAAAAAAAGGGGGAGACCTAAGGGGGGGGGGTACTGTTACGCCGAGCGCTCCGGGTCCCTGCTCCTCCCCGGAGCGCTCACGGCGTCTCTCTCCCTGCAGCGCCCCGGTCAGTCCCGCTGACCGGGAGCGCTGCACTGACTTGGCCGTCGGGGATGCGATTCGCACAGCGGGACGCGCCCGCTCGCGAATCGCATCCCAAATCACTTACCCGTCCCGGTCCCCTGCTGTCATGTGCTGGCGCGCGCGGCTCCGCTCTCTAGGGCGCGCGCGCGCGCCAGCTCTCTGAGACTTAAAGGGCCAGTGCACCAATGATTGGTGCCTGGCCCAATTAGCTTAATTGGCTTCCACCTGCTCCCTGGCTATATCTGCTCACTGCCCCTGCACTCCCTGGCCGGATCTTGTTGCCTTGTGCCAGTGAAAGCGTTTAGTGTTGTCCAAAGCCTGTGTTACCTGAACTCCTGCTATCCATCTTGACTACGAACCTTGCCGCCTGCCCCGACCTTCTGCTACGTCTGACCTTGCCTCTGCCTAGTCCTTCTGTCCCACGCCTTCTCAGCAGTCAGCGAGGTTGAGCCGTTGCTAGTGGATACGACCTGGTTGCTACTGCCGCAGCAAGACCATCCCGCTTTGCGGCGGGCTCTGGTGAACACCAGTAGCCTCTTAGAACCGGTCCACCAGCACGGTCCACGCCAATCCCTCGCTGACACAGAGGATCCACCACCTGTAAGCCGAATCGTGACAGTATTCTTCCTCTTTTTACCTCCTCTGCTCCCTCTAATTCTTTTTTTCTTTTTTGTGTCTTTGTCTGAGGTTTCCGAGGTTCGAAGATGGGGGCCATGGGTGTCCGAGGAGGAGGTGGATGGCAGTCCTGGCCAACCTCTAAAAAAGGAATGGACTCTTGGCAGGGTTCTGTGGTGCCGAGAGGTGTCGGATGGTGATCCGGATTTACAGACATATTGGTAGTTGTTGCACTCTTTAGGAAGGGAACCAGTGTGGACTGGTTTCCAGTGTTATCCACCACAACGATATTTAGGTCCTGATTCGGTATTAGAGTGCTGGTGGGGTCTGGAAAGTCATAGACTGAAAGGTCCAGCAGTTGGTTGATGGTGTTGTTTGGGCTATTTATGCTTCTATCCAAAGTGGTATTCAGATTTGTCGGGGAGCTCGTGCTGGCTATTTCATTCTTTTGAAGGATGGCTTCATATTTTTTCTTGAAACTAAGTCCGGCTTGTAAAAGCTTCAGCATTGGTGTATGCGATTGTTCCGGTGTTACAGTTTCACATTGGAGGTTAGTATTAATATCTTGCTTCTCAGGGGTTTTTATCTCCCCAGTTCCCTCTTTATCGCTGTTGATAATAGTGGCAGGTTCCTTGTCGGAGGACACTAGCGCACCAGCGGTCTCCTTTTGGATAGTAGGTTCCATTTTTGTCGTTTTCAGTTTAGTTTTTTGACTTTTTTATCTATGATCTCAGTTTCTAGTTTGGTAAGTCTACCAGTAATATTGTGGTTAATATAGAGGAAATCATGGTGCAGCCGGAATTTTTTGAGTTTTCCCACAGTTTCCTCTATATGAAAATTGGCATCAATGCACAGTTTTTGTCTTTTCTCAACAAGCATACACAGCATATTAAAAGTACTATTGTCCATTAATTTGTACCATTCTTGAGAATACACTTCGTCGTCAACAAAAGTGGGTTTGAACGTTAGTCTAAGTCCCCTCGGGGTGATTTTCTCAGTCAGATAGATGTGGAGGAAAGAAACATCTACCTGATGCTGGAGTTCTGTCTTAAGTAGTTGTTCCAAAGAATTGAAAAGTTCTGTCATAGTCTTAGTTTCTACGTCTGAAAAAATCCGATCCTCAGAGGTCACCGCGGTGGTGCTGCTTCTGCGGGTAGCGGTTCCTCTGGTTAGTCTGCTTATTTGTTGTTCACGCAGGCCAATCCTGTTCTTATAGTAATCCATAGTTTGTAGGGTCCTTCACTTAGGGTCAGCAATTCCAGAGCTTCAGCTCAAACCGGTCGAATATAGAACCCACCGTGGTACATATAGAAAGTAGAAGAAAAAAAAAAAAAAAAAAACAGGGATATGCGCCCCTAGTGAAGGATGTTTATAGGTGAGATGAAAACAAGTTAAGTTGTAACACTCACCTATTTTCGTTGTGCTGAGAGCACAACATCTGTGATAGCCTTAGGTGATGTCTCAGGTCTGCAGCCACGGTCCTCTGGAGCAAAGGTGATGTCCCAGCAGTGTAAATAACAAGAAAAAGGCAAAAGTTGGGCCGTTGGTGGCGCTGGTCCTGATGGAAAGAAAGCTCTGTAGACCCTTCTTAGTGTCTAAATGTGGTTTTATTAGCACAGAAAGCAACGCGTTTCTGGTCCGAACTGGACCCTTCGTCTGGCAGTGTGCATACAACATAGTGAACAGATGCGGTTAAAATACATTCCTTACGCAACCATAAAGGTTACGTTCATTTGGCAATTCACAGACATGGTTTACGCAAGTAGCGTGGGTAAGTAGAACATCTGTAGCTGGAACTCAGTCCCGTACGAGTGCATTACTATATCTGCACTAGCCGGCCAGGGCGTCAGTAGCTTACAAGGGCAATCTGATATATGTATGTGTAGGGATTGCCTTACTGGGAAATAATATCGGCCGGAGATTGATATCCTTTTTAGTTACTGCGGCTGAGGGAGTAAGGCTGATTTGGTAAGCGTAGCTGGAGATGCTCCTGATAGGTCAGGGGGCGGAGACCTATGTCCCGTGCGTATCACTCTGACTATTGAGCTGTCAGAACCCTTAGCGATATGGAGCGGTGGCGGAGTTGAGAAGGGGCGGATCTACAAAGGTACTGTACCAGTGCGGGTGAGTCTGCTATCGCACAGCGGGGCGATATGCAGCGGTAGTGGAGTAGAAAAAGGGCGGACCTTTGTTGGAAACGGGGCGATATGCAGCGGTATTGGAAAGGGGGCGATATACATCGGGCGATATGCGGCAGTGGCAGTGTTGAAAAGGGGCGGACCAGTGTTGGAAGAAATGACACAGAAAAGGGGCGGACCTATTTTGGAACATATTTTGGTTCCAAAATAGGTCCGCCCCTTTTCTGTGTCATTTCTTCCAACACTGGTCCGCCCCTTTTC
Source organism: Hyla sarda (assembly GCF_029499605.1). Lineage (NCBI taxonomy): Eukaryota > Metazoa > Chordata > Amphibia > Anura > Hylidae > Hyla > Hyla sarda. The sequence continues at coordinate 96,418,983 of NC_079198.1, read as the reverse complement.
AACACTGCCACTGCCGCATATCGCCCCGATGTATATCGCCCCCTTTCCAATACCGCTGCATATCGCCCCGTTTCCAACAAAGGTCCGCCCTTTTTCTACTCCACTACCGCTGCATATCGCCCCGCTGTGCGATAGCAGACTCACCCGCACTGGTACAGTACCTTTGTAGATCCGCCCCTTCTCAACTCCGCCACCGCTCCATATCGCTAAGGGTTCTGACAGCTCAATAGTCAGAGTGATACGCACGGGACATAGGTCTCCGCCCCCTGACCTATCAGGAGCATCTCCAGCTACGCTTACCAAATCAGCCTTACTCCCTCAGCCGCAGTAACTAAAAAGGATATCAATCTCCGGCCGATATTATTTCCCAGTAAGGCAATCCCTACACATACATATATCAGATTGCCCTTGTAAGCTACTGACGCCCTGGCCGGCTAGTGCAGATATAGTAATGCACTCGTACGGGACCGAGTTCCAGCTACAGATGTTCTACTTACCCACGCTACTTGCGTAAACCATGTCTGTGAATTGCCAAATGAACGTAACCTTTATGGTTGCGTAAGGAATGTATTTTAACCGCATCTGTTCACTATGTTGTATGCACACTGCCAGACGAAGGGTCCAGTTCGGACCAGAAACGCGTTGCTTTCTGTGCTAATAAAACCACATTTAGACACTAAGAAGGGTCTACAGAGCTTTCTTTCCATCAGGACCAGCGCCACCAACGGCCCAACTTTTGCCTTTTTCTTGTTATTTACACTGCTGGGACATCACCTTTGCTCCAGAGGACCGTGGCTGCAGACCTGAGACATCACCTAAGGCTGTCACAGATGTTGTGCTCTCAGCACAACGAAAATAGGTGAGTGTTACAACTTAAGTTGTTTTCATCTCACCTATAAACATCCTTCACTAGGGGCGCATATCCCTGTTTTTTTTTTCTTCTACTTTCTCTCCTGTCTGATAGGACTCCTCTATGCTCTCTCCTGTCCTATCAGACCAAGGATTTCTATTAGACATGAGAGAGCACAGAGGAGCGCTATCCGACAGGAGAGATCACAGAGGAGCGCTATCAGACAGGAGAGAGCACAAAGGAGTGCTATCAGACAGGAGAGAGCACCGAGGAGTGCTATCAGACAGGAGAGAGCACAGAGGAGCGCTATCAGACAGGAGAAAGCACAGAGGAGTGCTATCAGCCAGTAGAGAGCACAGAGAAGTACTTTCAGGCAGGAGAGAGCACAGAGGAGTGCTATCAGACAGGAGAGAGCACAGAGGAGTGCTATCAGGCAGGAGAGAGCACAGAGGAGTACTATCAGACAGGAGAGAGCACAGAGGAGTGCTATCAGACAGAAGAGAGCACAGAGGAGTCTTAGCCCACCCTCACTTTCTGGACTTTGTCCATGCCTGTGCTTCAGCTTAGACAAAGCCATGATTCCTATAAAAAGAAGATAACATTTTTCTTATGAAGTATATTAGAAAGGTTAATGTTTTGCCAAGATGTAGAACATATAAAAAGGTTTTGTATCTGACAGCATCCATTTAAGTAAAAGTTTAAAAAAATGTTTCACTGAATCCAGAGATCTCATTTCTGCACTTTCCATACACAATATTGTAATTGGGTCACAGGGAACATGGGGTTAGCTAGATCACTTGAGTGCAAAGGGACATATATTAAGGATTTCAACACCCAGCATAACCCTCATTATTCCCAGACTCACAACACAGATACAGAACTTGGTAGGATTTGGTAAGGACATTTCTTCCTGACCCATACAGACCTTTTTGGCTTATAGGGTTTGGCCATTATCCTTTTAAAGACTGCAACACTTTTGTACAGATATTTTGTAACACTAGGGTGACAGAAAGCATGATCTTTGATAACTAAGCACATATAGAATGACATAAATGATGTGGCTATATCATGATAATGTCTTCTATAACAAGATCTACTAAGGTGAAGAAAAAAATGACGGTAAAATGCTGTGCGGGATAAAAAATACATTATGCCGCTTTATTTTTAATAAGCTGAAATGTTGATAAAATTGTCGCTTTGACTGAAAACCCATAATTATCTCCCAGCCAGTTCAGCTAGAGCGATAAGAAATAAGAAACCAAATGACTGTTCACATGGCTCAGACAGCAGCCAGAAAAAAGGGAGGCGAGAAGAGAGAGAGAGAAAAAAAAAAAAGAGAGAGAGGGAAAAAAAAAATGAAGTGAGAAAACAGCAGAAGCAGTCGTGAGTGGGAAAGAAGTGGCATTCAGTAGATAATGTGTTGCTGTACTGACACACGACAGACGCTCAGATCCCTGCACTGCGTGGGAGGCTGCACAAGTCTTGTAGGCCTCCCTCTCTTTTCCCAGGCAGGAAGCACACAGCCTACAATAGAAGCAGTCATTCTGCTCTGGTGGCCAGCCAGATCCTAACTCCCTCAATTTCCTCCTAGCAACACATGCTCTATGCCCCTCAGGTCTCTTCGGCATTAACCCGTTTACACAGATTTCGCATAGCTTGGCTATGCGCAGGAATGCAAAGAGCACAGAAATAATAGACAATGACTCCTGTTACAAAATGTAATATTCCTACAGTGGCGTATATGGAAGCAAGGGGGGGTTGTTCATAGCGAAGAATAAGTTTGGTCCCTGTCTAATGCCTGTTTTACCACCCAAGATAGAGGGGTATAGTTTGTTTTCGTACTTCACTTTGCTTGCACTTTCCTTGACCCTTAGGCCTTTAGCCTAGACCAGTGGTCTCAAACGATGGCCCTCCAAATCTTGCAAAACTTCAACTCCCAGCATGCCCGGACAGCCGTTGGCTGTCCGGGCATGCTGGGAGTTGAAGTTTTGCATTATCTGAAGGACCACAGTGTGGAGACCACTGGCCTACACCCTTCTTTGTAAAGACTGCTATTACTTGTCATGATTAAGGGCTATAGTGCCCAGAAACGTGTCAACAATTTTTTTTTGTACCTCCAATTTTTTATTTGAGGGACTATCAGATAGAATTTTAGTTTTATCAAGAGCTGGAACTAGATCTTTTCTTTACAGTTTCTTGCTACCTACAACCAAAGGGTATTAGACAAACCACGACTGGCCCCTCTCACTCCAAAGGATGTCTAGCCTGCTTTGCCTATATAGTGCATTCGTCTTTGTGTTCTATCTGTGTAACTATGAATCAGCCTTTAGCATTGTAGCCCCTGTAGTTATTAAAAATCAATATCCCCATCTAATGCCTATTTTACCACAATAGATAGAGCGGTTTGGTGTTTGGTTTGGTACTTCACTTTCCTTGCACTTTTTCCGACCCTTAGGCAATTTGCCTAGACCAGGTCATTTGCCTGGAGGTTGCAAAACCTTAACTCTCAGCATGCTGGACATTGCAACATCTGGAGGGCCACAGTTTGGAGATTACTGGCCTAGACCCTTTGCAAAGATACAGTTACTGTCACGCGCTGTGCTCCGGCCATGTGCGCAGTGTCCCGGGGTCCCCGTCTGTCGGCGGGGCTTGGATTTGCATCGCAGGACGCGCCCGCATGCCTGTTTGCTATATCCGTGTACCCAGACCTTCCTTGCTACGTTTTTGACTACGAACCTTTGCCGTCTGCCTTGACCTTCTGCTACTTTGACTATGCCTCTGTCTCATCCTCCTGTACCTCGCCTTGCCTAGTACCTGTGTGGTCGAGCAGTATTGGGGGTAGCGACCTGGGTGCCGCCTGCCGCAGCAAATCCATCCTGCCTTGCGGCCGGCTCTGGTGAAGACCAGCGGCGCCTTAGACTCCGCTCCTTGATACGGTCCGAGTCATCCACCACACATGTAGAGGATCCACTACCTGCTCCGTAACATCCGCATCCAGGTACGTGACAGTTAATTGTTATGATTAAGTGCCATAGTTCCCAGAAATGCATCAATTACTATTATTTTTTTTGTACCTCCATGTTTTTAATTGATGAAATAACAGATCGATTTTTTAGTTTTAATGAGTGCTGGAACAAGATATTTTCTTCATAGTTTCTCGCTACCTAAAACCAAAGGGCATAAGACCAACCAAGCCAGGCCCCTTCCACTCCAAATGCTATATAGCCTGCTCTGCCTCTATGGTATATTCGTCTTTGTGTTCCTAAAATGTATCTGTGTGATTATGAATCAGCCATTAGCATTGTGGCTCACCGTTTGGAGACCACTGACCTATCCCCTTCTCTGCAATTTCTATAAAGTCCTGCACAGCTACTTGTTATGATTAAGGGCCATTGTGTCCAGAAACGCATTAGAGTTTTTTCATAATTAATTTTTACCTCCATGTTTTTAATTGATGGAATAATGGATAGATATTTTAGCTTTACCGAGTGCTGTAACAAGATCTTTTCTTCACAGTTTCTTGCTATCTACAACCAAAGTGGCATCAGACCAACCAAGGCTGGCCCCTCTAACTCTAAAGGCTATATAGCCTGTTCTGCCTTTACGGTGCTTTCGTCTTTGTGTTCCTAAAATGCATCTGTGTGATTATGAATCAGCCATTAACATTGTGGCCCCTGTAGTTATTAAAAATCAATATTGTGTTCAAATTTTCGTTCTATTTTCCAAAAACACAGCAGGGCTATGGAATCAATAAATGGACTGAATTGGGTAAAGAAAAACACAGTGGGGTCCCCAAAATCTTGAGTTATGGCCCAACTCAAGCAAAAAGTGCATTACAAAGAGCACACACTCTTTGTACCAGGAACAATAAAACATGTTTATTTCTTGGCAATCTATTCTGACATACTGACAATACCTTGTATTAATGCATATGATCTAAATGACGACTGTCTTGCTCCCCAAAAAATATATTTTTAGCAGCCTTGGTCAACACCTTGCTTTTCAATATTAAAATTGCTAAAATCAGGTCATTCAAGTCCCATCACTGATTGCCCCCCCACCCCCCAAATGACCCGTAATGCTCCAAGATGGTTTGCGTACATTCCATCCCTTCTGCAGTCCTACTGGTGAGATTTATTGGCAAGTATGTGATACATCTATGCATTCACTGATCGAGGCAGTGGACATCAGTTGTCTATTTCTTCTTCAGAGTTGATGATGTTGGAACAGAGTAGGATCGAGCATGTTGGATTTCAACTGACTGATCATTTTTATTCTTATATATATAAGAGGAGGGTGCGGCGCGGTGGTGGGGGTGGTGCGGGGGGCAGGGCATTATCGGAATATCGGCAAGGTAATTGCCGATACCGATAACGTCCAAAATCGTGAATAACAGCCGATAATATCGGCCAAGCCGATAATCGGTCGATCCCTAGAACAAACATTCAACCAATAGCTATTGCATGGGTATGGGTACCTTCAAAGGGGACTCCCGTGGAAAACTTTTTTTTTTTTTTTAAATCAACTGGTGCCAGAAAGTTAAACAGATTTGTAAATTACTTCTATTAAAAAATCTTAATCCTTACAATACATTTTATGGGCTGTATACTACAGAGGAAATTATTTTCTTTTTGGATTTCTCTGATGTCACAACCACAGTGCTCTCTGCTGACCTCTGCTATCCATTTTAGGAACTGTCCAGAGAAGAAGCAAATCCCCATAGCAAACCTCTCCTGCTCCAGTCAGTTCCTAAAATGGACAGAGGTGTCAGCAGAGAGCACTGTGGTCAGACTGAAAAGGAAATTCAAAAAGAAAAGAACTTCCTGTGGAGAAAACAGAAGCTGATAAGTACTAGAAGGATTAAGATTTTTAAATAGAAGTAACTTACAAATCTGTTTAACTTTCTGGCACCAGTTGATAAAAAAAAAAAAAAAAAAAAAGTTTTCCAGGGGAGTACCCCTTTAACCTCTTCACTTATGAAGTTCATGAATTATATTACATGAGAGCCTAATGCTACAAATTCAATGTACACAACTTAACATGACATATCACTAATGATACTGTGAATGTTTCTCAGCGGAATGAGAATGAGAGGTGAGCCCTACTGGGGACTTGGAATGAGAGGGAGCCATACTGGGAACTAGGAATGAGAGGGGGCCATACTTTGGACTAGAAATGAGAGGGGACCCATACTGGGAACTAGGAATGGGAGGGGAGCCATACTGGGGACTAGGAATGAGAGGGGAGCCATACTGGGGACTAGGAATGAGAGGGGAGCCATACTGGGGACTAGGAATGAAAGGGGAGCCATACTGGGGACTAGGAATGAGAGGGGAGCCCTACTGGGGACTAGGAATGGGAGAGGAGCCATGCTGGGAACTAGCAATGAGAGGGGGGGCCATACTGGGGACTAGGAATGAGAGGGAGGGGAGCCATACTGGGGACTAGGAATGAGAGGGGAGCCATACTGGGGACTAGGAATGAAAGGGGAGCCATACTGGGGACTAGGAATGAGAGGGGAGCCCTACTGGGGACTAGGAATGGGAGAGGAGCCATGCTGAGAACTAGGAATGAGAGGGGGGGGCATACTGGGGACTAGGAATGAGAGGGAGGGGGGCCATACTGGGGACTAGGAATGAGAGGGGAGCCATACTGGGGACTAGGAATGAGAGGGGAGCCATACTGGGGACTAGGAATTAGAGGGGAGCCATACTGGGACTAGGAATGAGAAGGGAGCCATACTGGGGACTAGGAATGAGAGGGGAGCCATACTGGGGACTAGGAATGAGAGGGGTGCCATACTGGGGACTAGGAATTAGAGGGGAGCCATACTGGGACTAGGAATGAGAAGGGAGCCATACTGGGGACTAGGAATGAGAGGGTAGCCATGCTGGGGACTACAGATGAGATGAGGAATGAAAGGGGAGCCATTCTGAGGAATAAGAATGAGAAGGGAGCAATACTGGGGACAAGGAATGAGAGAGGAGCCATGCATGGGGCTATGGATGAGGTGAAGAATGAGAGGGAAGCCTTTTTTGAGGAATAAGAATGAGAGGTAGACATTCTGGGGACCCGAAATTAGATGGGAACCATGCTGAGAAAATGCCTGCTAAATCCATTAATTTTGTCAGACTATCTAATATGTTTAATGACCACCCAACATATGACAAGGATGGGACTTCTTGAACCCTATTAAACACAGTTTTTCTGTACAATTTTTGACAGTAAAAGAGGTTTCACTGTCATCCATCACACCAGTGGTGGATCCAGGGGGGGGCGGGGGGGCAATTGGACAACTACCCCCCTCCTGTACTATAGCATGGTGGAGCTGGAGCTGTCAGCTCCTGCTCCACTATTCCCTAACCTTTTTCACACACTGCTCCATTCTTGCACCGCGGGTCGCCATCCAATGTAGGCCGGTGCGATCACGTTCCCGTGGCTCACACTCTGGAGGTGGGGGTATGGAGGGGGTGGCGAGGAGATGCACAGAAAAGGGCGCATTATAAGTCAGGGGCACATGTCAGGGGGCATTATATGTGAGGGGCACATGACAGGGGGGCATTATAAGTGAGAGGCAAATGCCAGCGGGGCATTATATGTGAGTGAAATAAAAAAAAGCACAAACGGATGCGCTCCATAGTGTAACACCAAAGGTGAGTTGGTAACGCTAAGTGTGAATTGCGCTTACCACATGAAGTTGTACTCCAACCAAGTACAACAATGGAACAGGGTGTATCATCAAAGGGTCTCTGCAGCTTCGTCCCGCTGAAATAGAATCACGATAAAAACAAGCAATCTCCAGGTAGCAGAGCGGGATCAATGGAAGCGCTGAGACCAGATAAGAAGTTAAAAGGATTTATTTCCCATAATGCAACGCGTTTCACGGTCACCCGCTTCCTCAGGCATTGCCTGAGGAAGCGGGTGACCGTGAAACGCGTTGCATTATGGGAAATAATTCCTTTTAACTTCTTATCTGGTCTCAGCGCTTCCATTGATCCCGCTCTGCTACCTGGAGATTGCTTGTTTTTATCGTGATTATATGTGAGTGACACATATAATGCCCCACTGACATTTTCCCCTCACTTATAATGCGCCCCCGTCATGTGCCCCTCACATATAAGGATTCCACATCCTTATTGTTCTTAGAGTAAAAAAACCCTTTCCTTTGCCTTAGACAAAATCTCCTTTCTTCCAGTCTAAATGTGACCATGTGTCCTATGTATAGTCCTATTTATGTAAATATTCTAATATATTATACATTAACTGCTTAAAATGTCTTATCTTTTTAATATTGAAATATCTGTTTAAACATATCCTATCTGTTTGTAATGTAAGGCCATGTTCACACTACGGAATGTCCACACGGTGTCTGCAGAAAGAATGAACGTGTTTATTCTTTCTGCGTATAGAGAAAACTGAATTTCCTTGCCGGAAACATCTGGCATGGATATTCTGCAGAGCAGCAGAATCCTGTTGAATTCAACGGGACTCTGCTGCAGTGGAATTTCCGTGCCGAATTCCGCAAAGGAAATTCTGTTGTGTGAACATGGCCTATGAGTCTTAAACAAGGTTAGGACTGTATGATACATTTAATAATATTGTAAGTTCCTTAAGCAACACCTTATTTTTCGTCCGCCAACACAAAATACTCTAATAGTGCCCCTCCCGAGAGTAGACTCTGGATCCGCCCCTGCATCACACATGTATACTACTGCTATTTGTGGCTTGAAAATCTTGGTTCACGAGTCAGAAGCTACACACTGTTTTTCCAGTTAAAAAAAGAACCCAGGATTTCTTGACCTTGTTTTCTAATAAGATGACATCAGACGTTGTTGACCTCTGAGATGCCAGGCTAGTTAAGTAATATGTCCCAGTTATTAACTGAAAATTAAACAGTAACTTCCTCATATCTACATTCTGTAGTCAAGTAACACTATCACAGATGACACAGAGGAACATTCCTCAATGTACTGTCTGGAAAGCCTGACTTCCCTTATTGAATCATATATGAAATAGTGGTATGAGAACTCCAATAGGAATCCAACTTGGCTTCTTTATATCCTGGCACCTTTGTACTGAAAGGCCACATAATCTGTCCTTATTTAAGGCTACTGAGTTTCAGTCTTACCAAGGAAACATCTGAAGACATTTTTTATAAAGTTGGGACAATCCCTGCTCGCTAGAAAGGCCGGTGATAAAAAGATCATCTGTAATCTGCACAGGAGCAGATCAAAATCTCTGCAGTGCCTCCACAGGGGAAATCAAGTATTACAGTTCCTAACAAAATGCTTGGGGGTTGTGAAAAGCCCAAAAATGTGGGATTCTAAAGAGTAAGAAACGCTCTTCGTAGCCACTTCTGCTCTGGCCATAGTTTAATATTTTAAATAAAGAACTCAGAATACCCTAACACAGACAACCACAAGGTAAATATTAGGTCTAGCCATTCTATTGCTATGTATAAAACATCACATGGTTGATTTACCAATCACCATCACAACGAATCCAACCAACAATCAAGGATAAGACTGACTAGTTATTCAAATTGTTGTAACATAAAAGGCTAGGCCCCTAAAAAAAAAAAAAAAAAAAATACAACAACAACCTTGACTCCTATTTGACTCAATACTACATATGCATAGCAACCATCCAGAGCCATAGGCCGCCTTTTCTGTTCCTGTCAGTTTACCCTCTTGATTCTAAGAACTGATGTAAATGTTAGGGGGAAATGTATAAAAAATGTGATAATGTATTAGATAACTATGTGTTATAATAATTTGCACATTTGCCAAGTAGGGCAGCCATGTAATTTCAGCATGAGTTAGATGATTCATGTAAGAATGAATGCCAAACTAGAGGACGTAAAGGGAGGAACGTGTTTAGTAACATTGCTGTAGAGCACGCAGTGTTCTGAGGTTATTGTGCCTGCAGAGGAGTATCGGTATAATACTCAACAGGAGCATAGCGAATGTTCAACTTTAATATTTATAAAAGCCTTGACATCATTTATCTAATTCATAGGTGGAATAGCTGAAGAATTGGTGATGGATACAGACAGCAGAGGGCCATGCAAGATTAGTATATGTTTTTTTAACCTACAGCAGTGACACAGGTTGCACATATGGTGCATGCACCCCTGCTAGTGACTTTATTCCCAATACCTAGAAAGTCCTCTTCCCCAGTTCTGTTGAACCAGTCTTATAGACTTATATTGACCATTGTTTGTTACCATCAGTTTCTTAGAAGATATTCAAAGGTGACAACCATAATGGCTGCACTTCCTGCGCAAAAATGAACTCTAGAACTAAAGGGATAAGTACTAATAGCTCTGTAAAGTATTTAAATTGTTACTGTCAGTTAAAAAAACTTTGACATGCCAGGGTTTGGGTGCTCAGACTCCCACAATTGCTAAACAAGTTGGGAAAAGTTCTCTGCTTAACCATTCTCTCCCCGATTTCCTGATCGCTGCATAAGACTCCACAGACTTAGAATCCGTCTTACACAGCGATCAGCGAGACGGGAGAGATGCGCTTAGCTGAACGCTTCTCCTCGCTTACTCAATCAGATGGTGGGGATCTCAGTCCCCAATCCCCTAACTTTTCTATGACACTATCAATCCTGGTTATTTCCAAAGATATCACCTTCCGTAAAGCCTTCCCGTATAGAAAAGGGTAACAGGGATGAGGGAAATAGAAAATAGATGCTGGAGTGGTGCTCCCGGAGGGAAAGAGATAAAATAAACTATGTGAATGGACTGAATAAAATCATAAGAGAGTTTATTGGGATAAATTCGGACTACGCGTTTCAGGTCCTTACGGACCTGACGAGGAGTGTGGCCTCTCGAAACGCGTAGTCTGAATTTATCCCAATAAACTCTTCATGGTGTTGTGCCGGCGCTTCAACACATCCAGGTGAGCGATACACCATATATATTCAAATGATATATATTTACACCCAGAGTAACAGCACATAGAGCACTTGTATTTTGTTCTCTTATTTCCCTCTCTATACTGTGACTATGACACTTTCAGGGACAGTAACAGTCACTCATCGCCTGTTTAATACTACCCAAACCATGGTGCAGAAATCAGAATGCCGTGACACACTTAGATTGAAAAAAACACTGGGACCCAAAAAAGTTGTCACAGGAGGTGGTCCCTGTGCTTGCTTGCCTGCCGGTCCTGATAGATGAGCTTCTCCCTATACACAAATAGGGAAAGAGGTGTCACTTAGGACTAGTGGGGCAGGGAGCAGTTGCTGGTAACTGCCCAAAATGAATACTTACCCAGGTTCCAGAAGTTTATTTTTTTTTAAAAGCTATGATTTCTCTGAAAGGCCCAAGCATTGCAGAGTAAATCATAGTATCCTGGCATCCTATTCCCTTCACCTATTTCATGCTATCTTGTTTGGGCAGAATAGGTGACAGGTTCCCTTTAAAGGAGTCACTAAAATGACATTCATCTTAAAGGGAGTTTCTACTGATGGTCTGTCCTTAGCATAGGTCGTCAATACTTGATCAGTAGAAGTCCAACACCTGGTGGCAACCTCTCAGTCAGCTGGTTGAATAATCCATTAGTACAAGCAATACGAAATGTATGGAGATATGTCTGGAAAGCAATAAAAGGGGACGTGGTCCTAGGTTCAGTACTCCACTGGCTTATAAAAGTCCCAGAAAAGCCCTTTAACTTATTACTGAAAAGTAAATGTTTCCATAATTTGTTTCTGGTACCAAGATCGCAATGCAAGCCAAAGCAGTCTTCTCACCTGATCTATGACATATTAACACAGAAGTATGCAGGAGCAGTCGGAGGAAGCCCCGTGCAGCAGGGACAGCACAGTTGTTGGAACTGTACTTGTAGAGGGATCAGCAGCAGGTGAGTACATGTTTTTTATTTTGTGCCTCGGACAATCACTTCATTATGAAAGGTAATATTTGGTGTCCAGAAACTTAAAGGGCAACTCTGCCCCTAGACATCTTATCCCCTATCCAAAAGATAGAGGATAAGATGTCTGATCACTAGTGATGAGCGGTATTGGCCATATTCATATATCATATTTTTCGTGAATATATAGACGAATATTCGTCCTATATTTGCGAATTTGGCGTATTCGTTATATTTGCATGTCACGATTCGGCAGGCTGGAGGTGGATCCTCTGTGCCAGAGAGGGATTGGCGTGGACCGTGTCAGTGGACCGGTTCTAAGTTGCTACTGGTATTCACCAGTAGTGTTGCTCGCGAATATTCGCAATTCGAATATTATTCGCGAATATCGCATATTCGCGAATTCGCGAATTTCGCGAATATAGCGCTATATATTCGTAATTACGAATATTCGTTTTTTTTTTTTTTTTTTTTTTTTTTTTTCTTCACAGTACACATCACAGTGATCACCCCTCTCTACTTCCAGCTTGTGTGGTGTAAAGAAGGCTCTAATACTACTGTGTGAGACTGGCGTGCGAAAATTCGCATATGCGAAAATTAGCATATGCGAATTTTCGTATATGCGAATTTTACCTTATGCTACTTTTGTGTATGCTAATTTTCACATCTGCAAATTTTCGCATACGCGAATTTTCGCATATGCGAAAATAAAACGAGGATATAACGAATATGCGAATATTCGCGAATATATGACGAATATTCGTCCATATATTCGCGAATATTCGCGAATTCGAATATGGCCTATGCCGCTCAACACTATTCACCAGAGCCCGCCGCAAAGCGGGATGGTCTTGCAGCGGCGGTAGCAACCAGGTCGTATCCACTGGCAACGGCTCAACCTCTCTGACTGCTGAGATAAGCGCGGTACAAGGGAGTAGACAAGAGCAAGGTCAGACGTAGCAGAAGGTCGGGACAGGCGGCAAGGTTCGTAGTCAATGGTGGAATAGCAGGAGGTCGGGAACACAGTATGGGTAACACAGTAAAGCTTTCTCAAGGCACAAGGCAACAAGATCCGGCAAGGGAGTGCAGGGGAAGTGAGGTATAAGTAGGCAAGGAACAGGTGCAAGCAAATCAGGGTGATTGGGCCAGGCACCATCATTGGGACCCGGGACCCGGAGCGCTCGGCGTAACATTGCATATGTGAATATTCGTGTATTCGAGGAAGAAAACAGCAACAGGAGAATACAGCAGCACACTGCTAGCACAAAGATATAGATGAAACATGAGTATATAGATAAAACATGAGTATATAGATAGAACATGAAAAGCCATACAGCTGTAGTGCAATAAATGAAAATATGAAACTATGAAATTATGAGGTACTTAGCTTGCAAATTTGGCGGCAAATAGCGTGGACCGTCCCACCACGGTAAGGTGACCTCATTCTGGGACGGACCCTACACTATGAATATGCCTCTGTGTGAACAATACAGCAGGCATTGCAAGGTCTGAAACATCCAAGGCACCTTATATACACCTAATAGAGGTGGGTGGGGTGCAGGAGCCAACATTCCCCGTGCCACTCCCCGTATGTGTAATACAACCAAAGAACAAGTTGGCCAGCACTATTGATTCCAAACTATTATATAGACCTGGCTTGCAGGTGCAGGCTGATGGGCTAAATATACAGCAACAAGAGAATACAGCAGCACACTGCTAGCACAAAGATATAGATAAAACATGAGTATATAGATAGAACATAGAGTATATAGATAGAACATGAGTATATGAATACTTAGCTTGCAAATTTGGCACCAAATAGCGTGGACCGTGGACCGGGAGGAAAAAAACAATGAGGGGGTGGGCATCTTTACTATTGGTTGCTCGTGATGTTGTTGATAACCTCTGACTAGTGTATTTGCATCATTTTAATTGGCCCACAAGTGAAAAGAAGGAATATGCGAATATGCGCATATGAGGAAAAAAGTGAATATTCGTAATTTCGAATACATAGCGAATATATTTGCAATTTTCACAAATTTGTTATATTCACGATAAAAATTTGAAATGCGAATATTCGCGCCCAACACTACTGATCACGGGGGTCCCACCGCTGGGACCCCCACCATCTCTGTGCAGCACCCGGCGTTCATTTAGAAAACTGCGTGCAGGTGGCGGGGTTGTGACCTCACGGCCATGCCCTTGTGATGTCATGCCACACCCCTCAATGCAAGTCTATGGGAGGGGGCGTGGCTGACGCCACGCCCCCTCCCATAAACTTGCATTGAGGGGGCATGACGTGACATCACAAGGGGCGTGACGGTCCCTTCACGACCCCCGCCGCCTGCTTCAAGCGTTCGGAACAAAATGTTCCAAACGCTCGGGCATCGGAGTACCCCCCAAAACACCTAATGTTACAGAAAGATTTCATAACAAATCTTTCCCTTGTGAATCTATCCTTACTGTCATAGTGTTAGATATCCCTATATGACAAGCTTTGCATGACACAGATGATAAGTATTGTCAAAGTATCTTAGGTCACATGTGCTAATAATATAGTAGAGAAAGCGGCACTTGCTTCCCACATTAGGGATATGTTTACACTTAGCAGATTCATAGCAGAAACCTGTCACTGCTGGGATTCTAACAAATCCTATTCATACATATGTAACCATATTAGAAATCCGTCTCCTGTGACCATACCCTGACTACGACCTTCATTTTTATGATGTTGTTGGGAGATTTCAGCTTTATGTTTCATGGCCCTTTTAGAGGAGTAGTGTTTTACAGTATATTTTTAGCGATATATTTCCCTCCCCATCTGGCAGTAGAATACATGGTCTATAGCTTGTATACTGGAATTGTTCCCGAAATCTCCTGTGTCAGCAGGAGAATTGTGTCGTGTATTTTTCCAGCCAGATGTGCATTCCACACCTGCTCTCATGCTATCCAAGAAGGTGAGAGTCGTGCTCGGAGTCTACAGCTTGGGATTTTTTCCTCATTTTTTTATATATATCTAAGCACCTATATAAATCAGTTTTTTTCAGTTTTATCAGTAACAGTCTCTTTGCAAAAAATAAAAAAAAAATAAAAACATTCTTTAAAATGGTGTTCTATGATGGGTTTCCATTTATTCTACTAATGCAAAAATGTATCAAGTTGGACAGGATTTTTTTTTCAATTTCACCATGCTACATTTTTGGGTCCTAAATTTAACATCTAGAAAAATAGAAAGAAATATTTTGGATCATTTGCACAAAAAACAAAGACTCAAGTCTGTGCACTTTGCCCAATTTCTAGCCAGTTGGCAAAGAAGGAAGCTTGATTCCTCTCCCGGTAGAATTTATTTTTATGGGATTTTCCAGGGATTAAAAAAAAAATCCAAAATAAACGGAAAGTATTATACCAGTCAAGTATTGACCAATGTAAGTCAAAAATGGAGAAACAGAACATATTGACCAATTTTGACCTGTCTGAAGCTGTGTTCAACATTTTCAATGCATTTCCAGCTATTTTGCATTGTAAATAGTGCCATTTTTTCAGTACTTTTGCCCAAATCATAGGAAAAATGCATCAAAAATTAAAAAAAAAATAACACACCATGTGAACAAAGCCACCTAGGACCAGCAATGAGCTGATGAATGTTTATCAGGCGTCCATGTCCCCATGTAATACGGATTGTGCGACCAACGAGGATAGACTTATAGGGCTGTGTGAATGAATCAGCAATTGTTTGTTTGACCCGGCCATACATTAGTCAAGGCAGGTAAAAGGCTCCTTAAAGGGATACTCTGGTGGAAAACTTTTTTTTTTTTTTTAAATCAACTGGTGCTAGAAAGTTAAACAGATTTGTAAATTACTTCTATCAAAAAATCTTAATCCTTCCAGTACTTATTAGCTGCTGAATACTACAGAGAAAATTATTTTCTTTTTGGAACACAGAGCTCTCTGCTCACATCATGACCACAGTCCTCTCTGCTGACATCACTGTCCATTTTAGGAACTGTCCAGAGCAGCATATGTTTTCTATGAGGATTTTCTCCTACTCTGGACAGTTCCTTAAATGGACAGAGATGACAGCAGAGAGCACTGTGCTCGTGATGTCAGCAGAGAGCTCTGTGTTCCAAAAAGAAAATAATTTCCTCTGTAGTATTCAGCAGCTTATAAGTACTGGAAAGATTAAGATTTACAAGTAATTTACAAATCTGTTTAACTTACTGGCACCAGTTGATTAAAAAAAAAAGTTTCCCCCCGGAGAACCCCTTTAAAAGAGTGTTGATCGACTAGATTGGTGCTTGTATCTGTATGTGTCTGTAGAATACAGTACTAAGCTGGATATGGGTTAAGATAGCAAATAATGACTTAGGGCCCTATTACATAGAGCGATTGATTACTGTCCAAACCAGCCAATAACACCCTGTGTAAGGGTATGTTCACACTACGGAATTTCTGTGCACAGAATTGCGCTCCAGAATTCTGCTGTGTGAACATTAACAATGTTGTGAATGGGCCTTCTGTGGACCCATTCACACTGCAGAATTTCATGCTGATGCTCAATTGATCTACCAAAAGAATGAACCTGTTGATTCTTTCGACTGAATTTGCTGTGCATTGCAATGCTGTCAATGGCAGCCAGATGGAATCTCCCAGTGGAATTCCTCTGTGTGAATATACCCTAAGAGGGCCAGTCAGTGGCATTGCTAGGGCCAGCCGGGGGCATTGCTGTTCTGCTTCTCTGTGCCTAGTCGAGCCTGAAAGGCTGAAATCTTCTGAGAACGTGACTATGCACGGAGGGCGGGAGAACAGCGGGGTTGACAGGCACCACACCAGGAGCATCATGTCACTTTCCAGAAGCCACCTCTGTCTTAAAGCAGCAGTGGCAATAAAAACTGTGGTAGCCAGAGACCTGGAGCTATGGGCTTGAGACCCGGGGTGACACCCCCCTTAGCCTCCCCCTAGCAATGCCCCTGGGGCCAACCATCAGCCAACACTGGTTTGTGCTGATCTCATAGTTTTGCTGTGCTAAAAAATCATTGTTGGCAAGCTTGAAATCTCTCCATGTAAGTGGTGGCATAATGGCAGCAAAGGGCAACAAAAATCATCCAGCCATTGTTCGTGCGGCCATCCTGCCATACTGGTCGTGCCGTGTAATTGACTCAGTCATTGAATGCTGGATCGGCACTTGTTTACAGCACGTCAGGCCATTTAATCTGGTCCTTACTTGCCTTTCAGAGTTGACTCCAAGCCTTTGTTTACAACTCTTCAGCAATGACACATGACCAATCATTGAGTGGTGACTGACCGCCATGGGGACATGTTGGGATGACACGTCATTGATACAGTATTGTAAACAAAGATGGGAAGCCATGGACAGTTTATCCCTATAGGAATATTAGGGGAGATTTATCAAAACCTGCTTAGAGGAAGAGTAGTACAGTTGCCATTAGCAACCAATCAGATTGCGTCTTTTATTTTCTCAGAGGCCTTTTCAAAAATGAAAGAAGCCATATGATTGGTTGCTATGGGCAACTGCACCGCTCTTCCTCTCCCCCATAGTGAATACAGTACTGTTTGAAGTAGAAAGGTCATAGGTTCCCTCTATGTTTTGCATATTCTGTAACCCTTTATAATACATACAATACTTTAAACACTCAAAGCCTGCGAACGGTAGTGGAAGTGATGGGTGATGCTAAAAGGAAGCCAGTATGATAGAGCTTGTTATTACCATTAGCATATAATAAGAACATAGTATTAAACTGCTATATCATGTCATTTATTTCCTGTTGTATATTTCCTGGTGCCAGCCTATTCTGCTCCGAGCCATGTTACATATTACTATTATCATCATAATTCTTAGCAATACAGTTATATGATCTGAAAGCCTTTAATCTGCTTGATTAAAAAATCCAATATATCCAATGTGCCCGAAAATTCTGTTTATCTATTGCACTTTGTGTATATATATATATATATATATATATATATATATATATATATATATATACATACGGGGTCAGTATTTTCTTCAGGGAGAGGACAGCACCCTGAAACTGCAGATGGGTCCTCTTTCCTTCTGGAGAGAGAGTTCTGGCTTGGCATAAATCTCAATCAGTTCTGAGACTTCTTAAGTGGAGCCTGAGCTGTTTTGCAGGACACCCTACCTGTGAAGGTGGTGCGGTGAGCTAATTTGCATGTTTATATATATATATATATATATATATATTTTTTTTTTTTTTTTTTTTTTTTTTTTTTTGTGCCGTTTTTTTTTTTTTACATATGGGATTATAACAAAAAAACACACATATGTATGTGAGGTTTTTGCATGGCAGAAGCAGTGCGGATACTATGCCCAGTACTGGAATAGTAGTCATATTCTACAGCTAGGAGATAAAGCAGTCCTACCAATATAAAATGATGAATTTTCCATGTTCTGCTTGGGATGCAGCCAGTCTCAGTGTTATGTTGCTAGGACACTATACTATATCCTAGTGTTTCCTTACCAGGGTGCCTCCAGCTTTTGCAAAACTACAACTCCCAGCATGCACGGACAACCTTTGGCATGCTGGGAGTCAGGGACGTGCGTACAGAATGACTAGAAAGGGGTCTTTTTGACGTTACTCATAACATTGCCCTGGGCCATGCTGGGCAGTCTGACATCATTATGTGGACATTTATGAAAATCATTCTGGGAAGTGCACTTTTTTTTCCGGTCAGCCCCTGCCCCCCAAAATGTCTGTGCACATCCCTGCTGGGAGTTGTAATTTTGCAACAGCTGGAGGCACCCTGGTTGAAAAACACTGCTATATACTATAGGAGTGTATTGATTATTTCTTGATGCTATGACATGTAAGTATTTGAGCTGCCCTGTGGGTAACAGCAGTAGAACTATGTGTACATGAGAATGTACCTACCTGTGATCCGGAACTGTAGAAGACTATCAGGGCAAATGCTTCTTTATATAACAATGATCACGTAGGACATGGAGACATACTGGCAGACATTCATCAAAGGATAGTGTTGTGGTTTTGGTGTGTGTGCGACAAATTTATCCAAAAGTCGCAAGGACAGTGATTAAACTAATGAGGGACATTTATCATTGCATTTAGAGCTGTTTTGTTGTTTTTTTAACGACTTTTCAAATAGATATTCTTCACAATGTTATTTTGCAGTACACCATTTATCCTTTTCACCATGCAGTGGTCATGTATTAGGCCCCTTTCACACTGCCTTTGTGCCCTGTCAGAGATCGTCAGACACCTTCTCAATTTTAATTTTTTTTGTGCCTTTAAGGGCCGTTAATCCGGACGGGTCACAACAGCAACATCGGCTCCTGATGGCTCCCATTTACTATTATGGTGTCCGTCGGGTGCCGTTGTTTTTTTTTTTACGTGAGTAGCGGGAGAAAAAGGTGTTACAATGTATTTTTTCTCCCGCTATTCTCCCCAGGTTTCCCAATGGACATCACACTGCCGTGTCACAACTGCAGTGGGAAAAAAGCCTTGACTGCGACTTTAGTTAAAAGTCGCAAATTTTTCCGCAAGAAGGGCGCAAATCTACATAATCTAAAAGGAGACGTGAGAAAAACTCTACACTAAGGAAACATACACAGTACTGATGACACATTAAACATTTTTTTACATTTTTTTAAATAAATTTGTCGCATGCACATCAAAACCACGGTCGAAAAAAGGGTGGGGAAAGACAACTACACCTGACATCCTTTGATAAATATCCCTCTATGTATTATCAGTACTATATATGTTTTCTTAGTGTAGAGGTTTTTCTCATGTCTTCTTTTAGATGGTGTAGATTTGCGCCAAAATTTTGCTCTTTGCGCCAAAAATTGCTGTTAATTCATACGTGACCACTGCATGGTGAAAAGGATAAATGGTGTACCGCAAGACAACATTGTGAAGAATGTCTATTTGAAAAGTCGCAAAAAAGTCCCAAAAAAGTAACAAAAAACACACTGCATCCAAACTGCGGCAAATATAAATAACAAAACAGCTCTAAATGCAATGATTAGTAGTGTTGCTCACGAATATTCGCAATTCGAATATTATTGGCGAATATCGCATATTCGCGAATTCGCGAATTTCGCGAATATAGCGCTATATATTCGTAATTACGAATATTCGTTTTTTTTTTTTAGTTTTTTTTTTTTAGTTTTTTTTTTTTTTTCACAGTACACATCACAGTGATCACCCCTCTCTGCTTCCAGCTTGTGTGGTGTAAAGAAGGCTCTAATACTACTGTGTGAGACTGGCGTGCGAAAATTCGTATATGCGAAAATTAGCATATGCGCATTTTCGCATATGCGAATTTATGCATGTGCTAATTTTGTATATGCTAATATTCACATATGTTAATTTTTTCGCATATGCGAAAATAAACGAGAATATAACGAATATGCGAATATTCGCGAATATATGACGAATATTCGTCCATATATTCGCGAATATTCGCGAATTCGAATATGGCCTATGCCGCTCAACACTAATGTTTAGTATCCCACGCTGCTTTTTTTCTGTTTGCTGCCCTAGACTTGTATGTGAATATACTGGTCAATGCAGAGACACGCTCATAGAATTACATTGCGGGTTTGTCTCGACCACGTGACCCAGAGACAGGAGAGAACGCACTGAGCTCAAACTTCTTATGGCTTGTTCTCTGATCGGTGGTCTGAACCCTCTAAATCTAAATGTTGGCATCTAATCTAAATTTTGGCATGTTGTTAGGAAATTACAAATGTTTTTTGTAAACGGCAGTGGACATTTTTTTTTTTTTTTGGGGGGGGGGGGGGGGGGGTTAATAGTGTACATTTCCTGGCACTGAGGTGTGCAACCTTTAATAAATTTGGTGCATTTTACTTCACTTTTAGACTAGCATATAGCATATGAAATGCCAGCCTTATAAATCTTCCCATTGTTTTCTGCAACTGAACTTAACAACACGTGTAAGGATTACGTAGAGTGCATGCTACGTGTTCTGTCTGCTTTTGGTGCCAGTACTGGAAAGATTTATAGCTTCAGATACATAAGGTGCATTGGGGTGGGATGTACCAGTTACGCATATGCCATATTTTATTAGGACAAATTCCATTGCATTTTATCATAGACGGGTAATGGTGCTTTATGCACAATATTTTCGTTTTCCATATTTTGTATTAAGCCGTGCATGAATGATGGTCCTTGATGTGAATTAGTTCTAAAATTCAACAGACAGTCATGGCCATAAATGTTGGCACCCTTGTAATTTTTCTAGAAAATGAAGTATTTTTCACAGAAAAGGATTGCAGTAACACGCGTTTTGCTATATACATGTTTATTCCCTTTGTGTGTATTGGAACTAAACCAAAAAAGGGAGGGAAAAAAAGCAAATTGGACATAATGTCACACCAAACTCCAAAAATGGGCTGGACAAAATTATTGGCACCCTTTCAACATTGTGGAAAAATAATATTGTTTTCAAGCAGGTGGTGCTCCTTTAAACTCACCTGGGGCAAGTAACAGGTGTGGGCAATATAAAAATCACACCTGAAAGCAGATAAAAAGGAGAGAAGTTCACTTAGTCTTTGCATTGTGTGTCTGTGTGTGCCACACTAAGCATGGACAACAGATAGAGGAGACGAGAACTGTCTAAGGACTTGAGAACCAAAATTGGGGGAAAATATCAACAATCTCAAGGTTATAAGTCCATCTCCAGAGATCTAGATTTGCCTTTGTCCACAGTGCGCAACATTATCAAGAAGTTTGCAACCCATGGCACTGTAGCTAATCTCCCTGGGTGATGAAAGGTTTCAATGCAGGATAGTCCGGATGGTGGATAAGCAGCCCCAAACAAGTTCCAAAGATATTCATGCTGTCCTGCAGGCTAAGGGAGCATCAGTGTCAGCGCGAACTATCCATCAACATTTAAATGACATGAAACGCTATGTCAGGAGACCCAGGAGGACCCAACTGCTGACACAGTGACATAAAAAAGCAAGACTACATTTTGCCAAAATTAAACTTGAGTAAGCCAAAAATCCTTCTGGGAAAACGTCTTGTGGACAGATGAGACCAAGATAGAGCTTTTTGGTAAAGCACATCATTCTACTGTTTACCGAAAACGGAATGAGGCCTACAAAAAAAAGAATACAGTACCTACAGTGAAATATGGTGGAGGTACAATGGTGTTTTAGGGTTGTTTTTCTGCCTCTGGAACTGGGTGCCTTGAATGTGTGCAAGGCATCATGAAATCTGAGGATTACCAACGGATTTTGGGTTGCACTGTACAGCCCAGTGTCAGAAAGCTGGGTTTGCGTCCGAGATCTTGGGTCTTCCAGGAGGACAATGACCCCAAACATACATCAAAAAGCACCCAGAAATGGATGACAACAAAGCGCTGGAGAGTTCTGAAGTGGCAGCAATGAGTCCAGATCTAAATCCCATTGAACACCTGTGGAGAGATCTTAAAATTGCTGTTGGGAAAAGGCGCCTTCCAATAAGAGAGACCTGGAGCAGAGGTGTAAGACGCTTATTGATGGTTATAGAAAGTGACTGATTTTAGTTATTTTTTCAAAAGGGTGTGCAACCAAATATTAAGTTAAGGGTGCCAATAATTTTGTCCAGACCATTTTTGGAGTTTGGTGCGACATTATGTCCAATTTGCTTTTTTTCCTCCCTTTTTTTTGGTTTAGTTCCAATACACACAAAGGGAATAAACATGTGTATAGCAAAAACGTGTGTTACAGCAATCCTTTTCTGTGAGAAATACTTCAATTACTTGAAAAATGTCAGGGGTGCCAACATTTACGGCCATGACTGTAAATGTATAACATATATGTACACATCTAAGAATAAATATACATAGTATTTATGGTGGAATATTCTAATTGTATTTCTGATCACTAAGACAGGCTTGAGTGGCACCTGTCTTGGAGACTCTTTGGTGGCTCTTTGTGGATATGATTTCTATAAATCTGTTTTCAATATATTTCTAAAGGGGTTTTCCAGGCAAAATATGTTGATGACCGATCTTAATGATAGGCCTTCAATATCTGATCCTTCGATCAACTATTTTCTAGAGCTGCGGTGCTGAGATACACAGAGAAAGAGAGGCAGGAACATGTATCTCCATACATTGTGTAGTGGCCATGGTGACTTCTATTCATTTCAGTGGGACCCAGTATGGCTATTACACAATGTATGGAACTGTTTCCTGTTTTGTTTCACTGTGTATACTGGATTCACAGCTCTGGCATCTGGGTTTGATCAGATATTGATTTGCCTGTAAAACCCCTTTAAAGATAACAAAGGATTAAAAAATAAGAATATAATATTCAAATGCTGCAGACATTCAGAAAAGCACACTGTATCTGGTTGTCATATCTTCTTTTCCTCCCTTGTGTTGTAACTGTGATGCCAAGTCTTCCATATGCTGCTGCTCTATAATCCTCCAGGAAATGGGATTGCCAGCCAATGCTAGACACATAAATGGTTGGAAATAATACTCGTAGCTTGTTTACACATTTGTTACCCTTATAGCCCTGTATAGAGAATGCAACAACATTGGTTCATATCTTCGGTAGGCCTCACAAGTATACCTTCAAGGACATTTCCAAAGCATGTTTCTATGGGCAGCATGTCAAGTATGTCTGCCGTATAGCATTAGAAGCAGCTTTGGTGGATGCTGTTGTACCAGTGCTGAGACTAGGGCCTTTTCAGTACCCCAGTAGTTTTTTAGTTTCACTAGAAGCAGCATTGAGTGATATCAGACAGTTTTTATCTTTAATTAAAGGGGTATTCTGGCTTTATACATCTTATCCCCTATCCAAACCATAGGGAATAAGATGCATGATCGCAGGGGTCCTGCCGCTAGGGCCGTGGCTGGAACTTCACATCCCCGTCTCAAAGGCAGCGCCCGGCACAGAATGCCGGGGGGCTGCACCGAGATTGCGGGGCACCCTGCGATCATACATCTTATTCCCTATCCTTTGGATAGGGGATAAGATGTATAAAGCCGGAATACCCCTTTAAATAATAAGAAGTTCTGCAGATTTCCCATTTTAATATACTGCCAACATATTCAACATAAGTCACTGTTCACACATTGTATTCACCTATGTCTTTGCCACCACTGGGATCCCAATCTTATAACTTTAAACCAAACACAAAAACGTGTGGGGGAAATGGGCGCCCAAGTTGTAAAGCTATGCAAGCCAAAGGAGAAAATACAAAGCACTATAGCCATTGCCCTTTACCAGACCATAGTGCATTACAAAAGTAGTGGCAACCACAGTAATATTAACCAATCTTCTTTTCAATACATAATATTTTCTCTATTTCAATTTTGACCTTCTTGATAAAAATAATGTCAGACTAAACATTCTAGAAATAAGGACCTCTGCACTGCCGGTGGTAGGTGGGATGGTTTAAACCTTGGTTAGTTGATTTTTCATGCAACATCATATTTTGTAGTGTTGTGTTGCAGCCTGGACGGCCTTTTGAAGGCAGGGCAAGGTGCGTCTAATGAAAAAAAAATCCTTACCAAGGTTTGGTAGTGAGCATTGTGGAGAAGGGGCCAATTATCCTAAAGTTTTCTATCTATTCTTTTCCATTCCATACCAATGATATCCAAGATTTGTTAAGAACAAACTTGTTGAACTTGATGGACATATGTCTTTTTTCGACCGTACTAACTATGTAACTATGTAACTATGTAACTATGTAACAATCCTTGGTCATAGTGATAATGCCATTTTAGTTGAAAAGCATGTGATTTACCCAGCTATGTAGGGCGTAATATTGAAGACAACCCTCAGTGCTGAATCTGATGTCACAGGCCAGTTAGCTTTGTTGAGACCTCAAGAAACCTTTTTGTTCAGATTGACAACTCCTTATGGCCAACTAGAGGGCTCAATAGTCACTCCAGAGGGAGATCACCTTTTCTACAATAAAAGTAGGGTGCACTGTTTTTTATTTCATTCATCCAACAGGTTGTATAGGATGCACAACCTTATTGGCACCAGCACTCGTTTGGCATTATCCATATATTTTTTTCTGTATCAGATGGAGCCACCTATCCCTCTTTAATATTCTATAATCAAGGAGATCTATTTAAGATTTGGTGAAACCTTATTGTGGTCATAACCTGGATTTCCAGCAGAATGGTTTTGGTAATAGTTTGATTTCAAGTAAAGGTAGCTGATCACAGTTCTGTAATATCTATGATTTGAGCTCCATGCTCCATCTTCACAGGAAACTTATTCCCCCCTGCCTTCGAGTTCTTCCCAGTCTTGATTATATCATAGTGGACAGAAATCAGAGTATTGTTTCCAGTTATTAATCCATAACCTAGTAAGGCTGGGTTCACACTACGTTTTGTCCCATACGGGAGCGCATACGGCAGGAGGGAGCTAAAACCTCGCGCTCCCGTATGTGACCGTATGCGCTCCCGTATGCCATTCACTTCAATGAGCCGACCGGAGTGAAACGTTCGGTCCGGTCGGCTCATTTTTGCGCCGTATGCGCTTTTACAACCGGACCTAAAACCGTGGTCAACCACGGTTTTAGGTCCGGTTGTAAAAGCGCATACGGCGCAAAAATGAGCCGACCGGACCGAACGTTTCACTCCGGTCGGCTCATTGAAGTGAATGGCATACGGGAGCGCATACGGTTACATACGGAAGCGCGAGCTTTTAGCTCCCTCCTGCCGTATGCGCTCCCGTATGGGACAAAACGTAGTGTGAACCCACCCTAAGGCTGGGTTCACACTACGTTTTTGCCATACTGTTTTCAATCCGTTTTTCTAAAGAAAACCGTATGGCAAAAAACGGATGGAACAGTATGGAAAAAAGTAAATCGTATGCGTTTTTAAACAGTATACTGTTTTTAAAAGTGCATACAGTTCCATCAGTTTTTATTTAAAAAAAAACATACGTTTTTAAAAACTTTGTCCATTTTTAATGGGAGGGGTCTTGAGTGGGGACTTTAGGATTCAAATGCGCATGTGCAAAGTAAAAACGTATACGGTTTTCCCATATGGAACCGTATACCTGTGCGTTTCCCATTGATGTCCATGTTAAGAAAAACGTATGCGGTTGCAGTACAGTTTTTAAGCCGGAGTCCAAACCGTGGTTGACCACGATTTTGTCTCTGGTTTAAAAACCGTACTGCAACCACATACGTTTTTTTTAACATGGACATCAATGGGAAACACACATGTATACGGTTCCATACAGGAAAACCGTATACGTTTTTACTTTGCACATGCGCATTTGAATCCTAAAGTCCCCACCCAAGACCCCTCCCATTAAAAATTGACAAAATTTTCAAAAACGTATGGGTTTTTTTTCCAGAAAAACTGACGGAACTGTATGCACTTTTAAAAACAGTATACTGTTTAAAAACGCATACGGCTTACTTTTTTCCATACTGTTCCATCCATTTTTTTGCCATACGGTTTTCTTTAGAAAAACGGATTGAAAACAGTATGGCAAAAACGTAGTGTGAACCCAGCCTAAGATTGCATAACACCAATGTGGATACATGTCTGTGAATTTAAAGGAAAACTGTCAGCCAGTTAACCCACACTAAACCCAATACACTGGGTTATAGTGTAGGTAAACAGGAGTCCTTAAAGGGGTCACTTACTTTTTTGCCTCCACTTGCCATCGAGTGAAATTCCTAAGCCCGCCCCCAATCTAACCATATTAATTTTCTTCAACTTAATGATTTTACCCAGCTCTCACATCCTGATGACTTGAGAGCTGTGTGTACGGAGAGCACTCTGTGTAGTGTCACTGTGTATGCGGACATTCACTCCGGGAGGATTAGGCAGGGGACCCACCTTCAAAGAGCAATGCATGGACAGAATAAGGGAACTTTACCGGGGCATAACTCGGCGGCCAGTGGAGGCAAAAAAGTAGGTGACCCCTCGTTAGAATCCTGTTCACCCACACTATAAACCAATGTGTTGGGTTTAGTGTGCATGAACAGGCTAACAGTTTTTCTTTAAATATGCAGGACTTTGAATTTAAGGCTTGGTGAAGACCTACACTATTTCCAAGACATCAAATACTAGGGAAATGAAAGAAAATTCTCCTAGTCTACAATTCTTTAGATCAAGATCCGCCCAGCTTTGTCATTGGATCAATCTACCAGAGCAGCATCAGTTTCTTGGGATGGTTGTGTCTCTCTACATTTAGAACAGAATAGCATTCCTGCTTCTCGAGGTTCGCCCAAAACATTTATTAAACATTACACACTAGATGTAAGAACTTGGGTCTTAGTCTTCTACACCCATGTGTCATGTTACTAAGGGATGTAAGAAATGTGTAGATTTAGAATGTAAACCTGTTTTCCCTTAACACTAACAGTAGCATGAAGCAACCTTCTGTAGTATAGTCAATGAAATTCTCTGATTCACAAAGAGCTTGGGGAAACTGGGGGTTTATATCACCTGCTTTATTTCATTAAAAACTCCCCTGTTCTGTCAGTACATTCAGAATCACATCTTGTGCATCTGATGGGGCTAAAGAAAATCAGATTTACATTTCAATTCTGGATTATGTCATATTTTGATTTGTCCTCAGTTAAATTATTTATATCTAAAGGTATAAAAGGGCAGCCATATGCAATCTTATGAAATCGCACCCAATTTGGAGCTGTTTGCGCTTAAGAGACATTTTGGATACTTCTGCTGCTCAGACTTGTAGACCCCAAGAGAAATAAGTATTCAGACATTAAAGACATAAATGTTTAAAATGACACTAAAGCCCAACGTACATCATGTTTTCGGCCACTCATTAGGGTATATGTTGGCAAGACGTCAAAGAAGGATGCCTATATATATATATCCCAAGATATTCCCGACAGGTAGACCATTTCCCATACAGACACTAACAAAAATGGCGGGAGGTGCTCAACCCCAAATGCAGTTGTGCATATATACTGGGGGAGCAGATCCTGCCCTTGTGGTCTCTTGCTAGGGGCGATCCCCAGCATAAAAATGCATACAATGGAGGATGCCTGCAGCGGACTACAAGTGCCACAATAGAATCCTACACCAGATAGACGGTGTGGATGTGTAACAATTAGAATATTACAGGAATTTAGGTGCACTACTGTGGTAGATGTATACAATAACATTGGCTATCCCTCAACACTGATGTTAAAATTGAGACATTTGCCAGTATATCCTTAGATGAAGGACACACCTGAGCCCGCACACCAAAGCAAAGCTTTCTCAAGTGGCACGGGACCTAACACTAATCTACCTGTGCGTGATAAGCAAAACCAGGGGCCAGTGGGCAATTACGGCAGCATTAGGCCGACATGCAGCCTGCTCCCAGATCCCCTCCAGTGTGGCTAGGCACACATACAATGGGAGGAGGGAGGCAGACTTCAAGCCCCAACTAAGTTGGCTGATGTAATTGCCGGCCTCACAGGTTAACCTTAATGCTGCCTGGAAGATGTTCAAGGCGCATTACATATGGAGTTTACACACCTCCAAGTATAAAATTTAAACAACAACAAAGATGTGGTCTCAAATGGCTGGAGGTGCTCAACCCCAAATGCAGTTGTGCATTTCTTCCGGGGGAGCAGATCCTGCCCTTGTAGTCCGTTGCTAGGGGCGATCCCCAGCATAAAAATGCATACAATGGAGGATGCCTGCAGCGGACTACAAGTGCCGCAATAGAATCCTACATCAGATAGATGGTGTGGATGTGTATCAATTAGAATAATACAAGAATTGTTGTACCATACAGAAATTGGATACATTTGGGAAATAAGCCAAACGTAGTCATTATTAGACTCTGTTTTAAGTTTTTAATGTCATTGTGAATGTGTTAGGCTGGACACTGGCATCCCTTTTTGACATGTTGATGATGTATAGCCACAGGGTAACATCAATTGTGAATAGTTTTCTGCCCAGTGGCATACATGCCTAAAGGCATTCCACCATGCATTAAGTGGTGATGTTCAATTGCATGAAGGGAGGCTTCAGGAAATATTAGTTCAAAACCTTATATCCCAGTCTAAAAATTGTGTTAGGGGCATCTAAAGGCATAATAAAGAATGTCTCATAATTTTAGAAGAGTACATGTTAACCCCCGATCATTTAAATTAAATACCGATGCAGCAAACATATAATGGCAAAATATGAGGCACCAGCAACTCTTTTTGGCACCTCACACAATGAGCTAGGGAATCCCTAAGCCCTTCAGCCAACTAAGAGCCACACTTGTCCATGGGCAGTATCTGGTATTGCAGTTCAGTCTTATAAGTTGAATGGGGATGATCAGCAATACCTGACCCATGGGCCGAAATGGTACTTTCTGAGTCTGAAAAAACAGACCCTTTTTTCTAGTCCTCAACAACCTCCTGTAATAGGACATCACTGCTGCAACAAGCCAATTCATGATTTTTTCCCCCTATATCTTCTTCCATCAGCTGTGAGCGGTGTTATTGAGAAATGGAAGCACTTAGGAACCACAGCATTTCAGCCGCGAAGTGGAGACCACAAAAAGTTACAGTGCAGGGTCACCGAGTACTGAGAAGCATAGTATGTGAAAGTCTCTAACGCTCTTCTGACTTAATAACTGCAGAGACTAAACCTCATCTGGCATTAAAATTAGCACCCACAGGGAGCCCAGGTGGGAGCTTCATGCTATTGGTGTCCATAGTTGAGAAGCTGCATGCAAGCGTTACATCATTGAGCACATTGCCAGACTTCGGATGGAGTGGTGTATAGCACACCACCACTAGACTGCCTGACTGCATTATGGCAGCTGTACAGTAGTGTTGAGCGGCATAGGCCATATTCGAATTCGCGATATTTTGAGATTATATGCGCCATAAAATGCGCATGCGCATTCCCCATAAAATTTGCATGCACACAGTAACTGACACAGTCTGACACAGTAACTAGTGTTGGAGCCTTGTTTACACCACAAGCTGGAAGCAGGGAGGGATGATCACTGTGAAAAAAAATGCGAATATTCGTAATTGCGAATATTTAGCGCTATATTCGCAATATTCGTGAATTTGCAAATATGCGATATTCGCGATAAATATTCGCATTGCGAATATTTGCGCCCAACACTACTGTACAGTGGTGGGGGAGGGATAATGGTACAGGGTTATCAGGGGTTGGCTAAGGCCCTTAGTTTTGATGAGCTAAATCTTAAAGGGGTTATCCAGGAAAAACTTTTTTATATATATCAACTGGCTCCGGAAAGTTAGGCTGGGTTCACACTACGTTTTGTCCCATACGGGAGCGCATACGGCAGGAGGGAGCTAAAACCTCGCGCTCCCGTATGTCACCGTATGCGCTCCCGTATGCCATTCACTTCAATGAGCCGACCGGAGTGTAACGTTCGGTCCGGTCGGCTCATTTTTGCGCCGTATGCGCTTTTACAACCGGACCTAAAATCGTGGTTGACCACGGTTTTAGGTCCGGTTGTAAAAGCGCATACGGCGCAAAAATGAGCCGACCGCACCGAACGTTTCACTCCGGTCGGCTCATTGAAGTGAATGGCATACGGGAGCGCATACGGTTACATACGGGAGCGCGAGCTTTTAGCTCCCTCCTGCCGTATGCGCTCCCGTATGGGACAAAACGTAGTGTGAACCCAGCCTTAGACAGATTTGTAAATTACTTCTATAAAAAAATCTTAATCCTTTCAGTTTTTATGAGCTGCTGAAGTTGAGTTGTTCTTTTCTGTCTAAGTGCTCTCTGATGACACCTGTCTCGGGAACTGTCCAGAGTAGAAGCAAATCCCCATAGCAAACCTCTTCTGTGCAGTTCCCGAGACAGACAGAGATGTCAACAAAGAGCACTGTTGTCAGACACAAAAGAACAACTCAACTTTAGCAGCTGATAATTATTAGAAGGATTAAGATTTTTTAATAGAAGTAATTTACAAATCTGTTTAACTTTCTGGAGCCAGTTGATTGAATAATTTTTTTCCTGGAATACCCCTTTAAAGCGCAGCTGTCATGACATTTTAGTGTAATAACCTGCACACAGCCTTTGTACTGTGTGCAGGTGTTGTGTACAGCAAGTATTTTACCTCATATTTGCAGGCTTTTGTAACGCTAAAAAGTGCTTTTAATCAAAGCCACTGATGGTCGGATAGGCGTGGTGCGAGGTACGCGATGCCCCGCCACCGCCATGCCCACCCACACCCCCACTTTGTATCTCAGTGCTGGGACCACTGTGTGATTGACACACAGGTCCCAGCGCATGCGCCCTTCAACTAATGTAATGTGCGCGACGCTGCATGTCATCCAGCAAGCGTTCGCTCCTCCAGCGAGCGCTCGCTCCCGCCGCCGTCGTCCTCTTCAGTGCGCCTGTGCAGGGCTAGGTGCAGAGAGCGCGGGAGCGAGCAGGAGCTGGAGGAACGAGCGCTCGCTGGATGACACGCAGTAGAGCGCACGTTACATTAGTTGAAGGGCGCATGCGCTGTGACCTGTGTGTCAATCACACAGCCGTCCCAGCACTGAGACACAAAGTGGGCTTGTGGGTGGGCGTGGCGGGCCATTGCACACCTCGCACCACGCCTATCCGACCGTCAGTGGCTTTGATTAAAAGCACTTTTTAGCGTCACAAAAGCCTGCAAATATGAGGTAAAATACTTGCTGCACACAACACCTGCACACAGTACAAAGGATGTGTGCAGGTTATTACACTTACATTTCATGACAGTTGCGCTTTAATGCTTTAACATACCAAGACATTTTGAACGTAAACTCCCAACTTTAAGTGAACAGTTTGGGTTCAGTCCTTTTCTAGTCCAGCATGACTATGCCCTAGTGGTGCACAAAACAACATAAAGGCATGGTGTGGTAAATATGGTGTGGAAGAAATTCACCCGAACTCAACTTCATCCATAACCTTATAGATGAACTAGACTGCAGATTGATCCAGGCCCCCTTATCCAGCATCAGTACCTGACCCCACAAATAATCCATTGGATGAATGGGCAAAAATTCCCACAGAAATCTCTAAAATCTTTGAGAAAGTGTTCCCAGAAGAGTGAAAATGCTATAACTGCAAAGGGGGAAACAACTCCATATTAAAGGGGTACTCCGCTGGAAAACATTTTTTTTTTTTTAAATAAACTGGAGCCAGAAAGTTAAACAGATTTGTAAATTACTTCTATTTAAAAATCTTAACCCTTCCAGTACTTATCAACTGCTATATTCTCCACAGGAAGTTCTTTTCTTTTAGAATTTCTTTTCTCTCTGACCACAGTGCTCTCTGCTGACACCTCTGTCCAGTTTAGAAACTGTCCAGAGTAGGAGCAAATCCCCATAGCAAACCTCTCCTGCTCTGGACAGTTCCTGACATGGACAGAGGTGTCAGCAGAGAGCACTGTGGTCAGACAGAAAGGAAATTTAAAAAGAAAAGAACTTCCTGTGGAGCAGCTGATAAGTACTGGAAGGATTAAGATTTTTGAATAGAAGTAATTTACAAATCTGTTTGACTTTCTGGCATCAGTTGATTTAAAAAAAATGTTTTCCAGTGGAGTACCCCTTTAATGCCAATAGATTGTAGGGGTAATCCGTAGGGGTAATCGGTAGATGTCCCAATATTTTTGTCCATATAGTGTGTTAGGTTTGCTTCAAGTAGTTGACTCAGGAAATGTCCCAAATGAGACATATGACATAAGCAGGACTAGTAACTATAAACAGTGATTTCTTTGGAAGTGATAATGATCTTGTGAATGGGCAGGACTCCTAATAGACGCAAATGGAGTAAAGTCTACAGATTTAAACATGCTATATAATAGGTTGTAGAGTTAGCAGATGATTCCTATATGCATAGCCATGGACAGTAATGGAAAAATGCTTTAATGATGCTCCGGAGAGTCTAGAAGATTATGTGGAAACACTTGGAGTATCTGGAAAACTACTTACAATGCAGCTTGAATCCATCAAGCCGAGCATGTTCACAGATGGAACTCCAATGGGCTAAAGGAACAAAAACACAGGAACTCTGGGATACCACTTCACTGCTTCATGGCCATGTGTGGACAATTCACATCTAGCGTTACTAAGAATGAACACTTGTCTACAGCATTGTTAAATGCTTTTCGTCAATATTTTTAAAAACCCCAATTGTCATGTCCCTTGGTTGAATGAGTATGACAGGACTGAAGGAATTTATCTAGAGCTTTATTTTTTGGGAAACCCCAATATCTGGTGACCACATTTTGATTCTGTTGGACTTGATGTCTACTCTAGTGGTCAACTCCTATAATACACACTATAAAGATCAACCGACTCATGCCCAGAAAATCGTTTACAGTGAAATCTCTCAAAAAGATCACATTTTTTAGAAGACCACTCCCTTTTTCAGACCAGATTTTGTGTGATGGATTTTCATCCAACCATACACTTTTCAAAGCAATTTGGGATGGTCTTCTCAAAAAGGTGTCACTGTATTTGGAAATCCCTGTTCTACCATCTCTAGAAGGCTGTGTTGAAATATTTTTGCTTATGAGGGTTATTTGTTTACCGTACTCCAGTATTGCTCGATGTAGGATCTTCTACATGTACATTTCGTAAGAAGCCATTTCTTTCTATATGATTTGTAAATTACATATCTGCAGCGATACGGTAAGTGTGAAGATCAAGGATGACTTGTATTTGTTTTAGCACAGACAGCCTGGGGTTAATGTAGCCAGCTGTGCTTTGTTCGTGTACCAGGCACACTCCTGAGGGCTGTGGCCAAGTTCCGAAGAGTCGAAAATCCCACGCTGCTTGACAGAAAATAACTTATATTGCAGATTTTGGGCGGGGCTGAGTAAAATGTGCCTCTGTATTCTCTGTGCCGTGGCCTCGGGGTGCATATTTTTGTAATTAGTCCCTTTCTGCTCAGCAGTTTTGCAGCTGTGATGACATTTGGGTGTCGCCCCCTTGTTTCTCACGCTTTCTTTGCCAAGCAGTCTAGCCGCTGGTCAGCAGCCAAGGGTGAGGTCTGTAAGCCCCCACTCCTTGTGTACATGGGGAAGTGAGCCACGGTTTCCCTTGACGGTTTCCCTGACAAGGTCGTCACAGCAGACTAAGCCCTCCCTGCTCACATGGACAGAAGTAAAAGAGATTAGAAAGGAGAGGAAGGAAAAGAGGCACGTTGTATCCCTCCTCACCAGTTTTATCCAATTTCACTCAATTGGAATAACAGCAAAGGCAAAGCTTGAAGTGTGCAAAAGAGATTTGCAGTCATATTCGCCCAAGCCATGTAACGATGACCCTTATATTACCTATGGGACCATATCATTACTCTAATTTCTGACTATAATGGAGATACATTTCACATATAAGCCAGGCAATGTTCAACATAAGGATCAAAATGTGCAGTGAAGTAAGGGTGACTCAGTAACATTATATGCCCCACGATCATGGACATATTAACCATAAAAACAGTCCCAACAGGGCACATGGAAGAAGTTCAGCTTACCCCATCCAACTTACCTAAGCGTACTGCAATGCTATGACAAATGCACTTTAAGGCTAACACAGTGTACCCCTCCCAAATGTGTACTGGGTCATCCTGCCTAGAATGTGTGAAATGAATAATGGAGCACAATAAGGATCACTGAACTTGAAGACATGACCGCTTGTTCTTCCACAGGAGCAGCATATTAAGCTACCTGTGTTGCAAGACTGGATTGATGAGTAAAGAGTTAACAAAGCATGAACAATCTGTGATTTCTTTAGGATCCAACAAAGAAAGAATCTCAAACAACATTAGCACTGGCCCTTTTCTGTGAAAACAACATAACTACCCTCTGTCTAGGAAGCAACTTTGCATTGGGGCATCTGTAGAATCCCAAAGCGAGGTAGACTAGAGGCTGCCAATGCACCCACTCATGAAGGGTACTACTAGGCCCCAATCCTCAATTCATAAGCATAAGAGGGATCACCTAATTTACACCAGATGCTTCTTTGGTGGTCCAGAACAAGATGTATGATTCCTCAACAGTGTTGACTATGGGAGTGGTGATGAAAAACCACCATGCACACTAAAATGTTATGTACAGGTTTAGAAATACATGGATGCTTTATTCCAAAAGCAGAGCTAAACAGGTCGTGTGTGTGGATTTTCAATAATACTGCTTTATAAAGCAGCGGTGCAGCCTTAAATGAAATGATCTTCAATTTTGGGCAAGGGTACAAGGTACAAAGATGTACAACTAAACTAAATGGGACATATAGCATCTTAGCTATGAGAAAAGACTTAAGTGCACCTGTTGTTTGCAAAAAATGTTTTCAGAATGTAGATAATACCATTATATGTATATTTGTAATATACATTGGTAAATAAAATGTGTATATTTTTGGGCGAAAAATAGCTGTCCCTGCAGCTATTGCATGTGTGTCTCTGCGAGGAGAAAAAATGCATGAAGTGTGGGCACAGAGCCCTGCTTGTCCTCAGTGTACAGAGCCCTGCTTGTCCTCAGTGTACAGAGCCCTGCTTGTCCTCACTGCACAGAGCCCTGCTTGTCCTCAGTGTACAGAGCCCTGCTTGTCCTCAGTGTACAGAGCCCTCCTTTTCCTCAGTGTACAGAGCCCTGCTTGTCCTCAGTGTACAGGGCCCTGCTTGTCCTCAGTGTACAGAGCCCTGCTTTTCCTCAGTGTACAGAGCCCTGCTTGTCCTCAGTGTACAGAGCCCTGCTTGTCCTCAGTGTGCAGAGCCCTGCTTGTCCGCAGTGTACAGAGCCCTGCTTGTCCTCAGTGTACAGAGCCCTGCTTGTCCTCAGTGTACAGAGCCCTGCTTGTCCTCAGTGTACAGAGCCCTGCTTGTCCTCAGTGCACAGAGCCCTGCTTATCCTCAGTGCACAGAGCCCTGCTTGTCCCGAGTGCACAGAGCCCTGCTTGTCCTCAGTGGAAAGAGCCCTGCTTGTCCTCAGTGGAAAGAGCCATGCTTGTCCTCAGTGGAAAGAGCCCTGCTTGTCCTCAGTGCACAGAGCCCTGCTTGTCCTCAGTGTACAGAGCCCTGCTTGTCCTCAGTGCACAGAGCCCTGCTTGCCTTCAGTGGACAGAGCCCTGCTTGGCCTCAGTGGACAGAGCCCTGCTTGGCCTCAGTGGACAGAGCCCTGCTTGGCCTCAGTGGACAGAGTCCTTCTTGTCCTCAGTGCACAGAGCCCTGCTTGTCCTCAGTGCACAAAGCCCTGCTTGTTCTCAGTGTACAGAGCCCTGCTTGTCCTCAGTGCACAGATCCCTGCTTGTCCTCACTGCACAGAGCCCTGCTTGTCCTCAGTGTACAGAGCCCTGCTTGTCCTCAGTGTACAGAGCCCTGCTTGTCCTCAGTGTACAGAGCCCTGTTTGTCCTCAGTGTACAGAGCCCTGCTTGTCCTCAGTGTACAGAGCCCTGTTTGTCCTCAGTGTACAGAGCCCTGCTTGTCCTCAGTTCACAGAGCCCTGCTTGTCCTCAGTGTACAGAGCCCTGCTTGTCCTCAGTTCACAGAGCCCTGCTTATCCTCAGTGTACAGAGCCCTGCTTGTCCTCAGTGTACAGGGCCCGTGATTGTCCTCAGTGTACAGAACCCTGATTGTCCTCAGTGCACAGAGCCCTGCTTGTCCTCAGTGCACAGAGCCATGCTTGTCCTCAGTGTACAGAGCCCTGCTTGTCCTCAGTGTACAGGGCCCTGATTGTCCTCAGTGTACAGAACCCTGATTGTCCTCAGTGCACAGAGCCCTGCTTGTCCTCAGTGCACAGAGCCCTACTTGTCCTCAGTGCACAGAGCCCTGCTTGTCCTCAGTGCACAGAGCGCTGCTTGTCCTCAGTGCACAGAGTCCTGTTTGTCCTCAGTGTACAGAGCCCTGCATGTCCTCAGTGCACAGAGCCCACACTAACTGTATTTGGACTCCTCACAGAGACACACAGGCAATAGCTACAGGGACAAAATTTACACATTTTTTAACCAATGTCTATTACAAATATACATATATTGTTATTTTCTACATAATATAAAAACTGTTTGCTAACAACAGGTATATTTTAAAAGAATTACATTGGTTAAGTCTTAAGAAGAGATGTTTAAGAGGGGATATGATTGACTTATTCAAGTAATAAATGGCCCATACAAAAAATATGGGTGAAAATTTAAAAGACAAGAGGGTACTCCTTCTGGCTGGTGAGAAAAGGTTTACTCTGGACAATCCTTCTTTACCATTAGAACTGGGACTTTATGGAACAGTCTGCCAGAGGAGATGGTCACAGAAGGAACAGTTGAGGGCCTCAAAACAGGCTTAGATACATTCTTAGAACAAAATAACATTATAGCGTATATAGAAATAAAATTATTATAGTTGCCCACATTCC
This sequence comes from Hyla sarda, assembly GCF_029499605.1. NCBI lineage: Eukaryota > Metazoa > Chordata > Amphibia > Anura > Hylidae > Hyla > Hyla sarda. The sequence continues at coordinate 96,381,934 of NC_079198.1, read as the reverse complement.
CTCCCCTTCATCCACCAAACCCATCAGCGACCTTCTCCCCTCCTCAGTTAAACATGATGGACATGCGTCTTTTTCTGTACTAACTATGCAACTAGGTAACTAGCATGACACTGCCCATTAAGAAAACATTTTTTTTTTCCAGCCTGCAGTTTAGCAAGTGCTATTTAAAGGAAACCTTGTCACCATAAAAATGCAGCCCAATCTTTGCCTATTCTAGCCTTAGGAGGGATTAGGACCACCCACTGGACTCTTAAACCCAAAATAAGCAGAGATTTAAATGTGGAAATGACAAGTTGTACTGAATCTTTTACCATCTATATAGCAGTTTACTTAACATTATAGGCTCCTTTTCATAGGTGGACCCACTGGTTTACCATTAGTAGATGCCATGGGAGAAAGTGACCATTTCCCTTTAAAGGGGTGTTCTGGTATATCCCGGTCCCACTATTTACTTCCCCTTATGACATGTGGTCCCACTTGCTGACGTTTCAAACACACAACAACCAATCATTGAGGCTGCAGCAGATTTGCAGCGTCATGAGCAGAGCAATGACAGTGCGTCATTAGGGTAAGTAAGCGGGGCACCTGTGCAGACTGGAGCGTTGGACCGGTCGCGGTGATTATTCTTTCCCTTATTTTACAGCTTTAAAGGGAAACTGTCATCAGTGTGACCCCCACTGACCTGTTGGTACTTGCAGGTAGTGTGGGTTACACTGATTATAACTATACTTCCCGAGCCCTGATCCATGGTCCCGTTCGTCCGTTATCTTCTTTAATCCGGCAGCAGGCTTGGTGTGTGGGCTCGCTCCAGGACCACGCTGAGGTCATCGCTGCTGCTTTCCCAAGCTTGTTCGCAGACGGACCCAGCAGAGAAGTAGCAGCAGTGACGCCACCATGCTCCTGCCAAGCATCAAGCATATCACTGAATTAAAGAAGATAATGGACGAACAGGACCACAGATAGGGGGTAGGTAAGTATCGTTATCATCAGTGTCACCCGCACTACACGCCTGTACCAACAGGTTGGTGCAGGTGACACTGTTTCCCTTTACCAGGCAAAAAATAGGTAGGTAGGTAAAGCAGAATACCATTTAAATCAGGGTCCTCAAACTTAAATTATCTGGGGCCACTGGAGGTAGAGGATGGGTGAGGCTGGGCATCATGCGCCCCTCACATATAATACCCCCATCATGTGCCCCTCACATATAATGCCCCCAGACAGGCGCCCAGATAGATATGACCAATATCAGGTTGGGCTCCCCAGTAGGTACATAGACCCCCATATAGATATGATCCCCATCAGGTAGGGCTCCCAAGTAGGTATGCCCCAGATAGATTTGATCCCCATTACTGATGGGGGTAATATCTATCTGGGGGCCTGTCTACCAACTGGGGAGCCCTACCTGAGGATCAGGTAGGGGTTCCCAATAGGTAGACAGGCCCCAGATAGATATTACCCCCTGCAGGTAGGGCTCCTATTTAAAGGGGTACTCCGGTGGAAAACTTTTTTTTTTTTTTTAAATCAACTGGTGCAAGAATGTTAAACAGATTTGTAAATTACTTCTATTAAAAAAAATCTTAATCCTTCCAGTTCTTATTAGCTGCAGAATACTACAGAGGAAATTATCTTCTTTTTTTGGAACACAGTGCTCTCTGCTGACATCACAAGCACAGTGCTCTCTGCTGACATCTCTGACCATTTTAGGAACTGTCCAGAGCAGCATATGTTTGCTATGGGGATTTTCTCCTACTCTGGACAGTTCTTAAAATGGACAGATATTTCAGCAGAGAGCACTGTGTTCGTGATGTCAGCAGAGTGTTCCAAAAAGAAAAGAATTTCCTCTGTAGTATTCAGCAGCTAATAAGTACTGGAAGGATTAAGATTTTTTTAATAGAAGTAATTTACAAATCTGTTTAACTTTCTGGCACCAGTTGATTGAAAAAAAAAAAAAGTTTTCTACCGGGAGTACCCCTTTGAAGAATCATGCCCCCTAAAAAGATAGGTTAACCCCTGGTGATAAGCAGGTCATCCCTTATTAGGCAAGTAATTAGGCAAGTTAAAGGGGTACTCCGCCCCTAGACATTTTATCCCCTATCCAAAGGATAGGGGATAAGATGTCAGATCGCCGGGGTCCCGCTGCTGGGGACCCCGGGGATCGCTGCTGCAGCACCCCGCTATCATTACTGTGCAGAGCGAGATCGCTCTGCACGTAATGACGGGCAATACAGGGGCCTGAGCATCGTTACGTCAAGGCTCCGCCCCTCATGACGTCATGGCCCGCCCCCGTCAATACAAGTCTATGGGAGGGGGCGTGGCGGTCGTCACGCCCCCTGCCATAGACTTGCATTAAGGGGACGGGCCGTGATGTCATGAGGGGCGGAGCCATGACATCACGCTGCTCCGGCCCCTGTATCGCCCGTCATTACGCACACAGCGAACTCGCTCTGTGCAGTAATGATGGCGGGGTGCCGCAGCGGCGATCTCCAGGGTCCCCAGCAGCGGGACCGCGGCGATCTAACATCTTATCCCCTATCCTTTGGATAGGGGATAAGATGCCAGGGGCGGAGTACCCCTTTAAAGGAAAACTGTCAGCTTTCTCCCCCCACACTTACCAGCGGAACTGTCTGGTAGTGCGGGGGATGCCGATCAGTTTGATGCTTACCGTGCTCGGATCCGCCGCACTGTTCAGCCCTAATCCTCTATTTTCAGGATATGTTAATGAGGTGCTAACTGGCACCGGCCGGGCTAACTGGCACTCTCACGTCAGTGCCGCCTGCCGCAGCGCCGCCCTGCTCATCAATATTCCTCCCCTCCTTCCGTCTCTCCCTCTTCTCCCCGCTCTGTATTGAAGAGAGAGGGGAGGAATATTGATGAGCTGGGTGACGCTGCGTCAGAGTGCTAGTTAGCAGGGCCGGTGCCAGTTAGCGCCTCATTAGCATATATCCCGAAAATAGAAAAATAGGGCTGAATGGCACGGCGGATCTGGGCACAGTAAGCATCAAACTGAACAGCATCCCCCACTCTACCAGCCAGTACCGCTGGTTAGTGCGGGGGGAGAAAGTAGTTTTACAGCTACAGTACTTACATTTCCCTGCTGCAGCCTAAAACGAGCCTTCTTTGCAGGGATGCACGCGTTAGGTGACGTCATCACATGCGCCGCGCAGGATGTCAGCGTCCCAGCGTCCTGCGCTGTGGATGCGATGACGTCACCAATCACGCGCACCCCTCCAGGAAGACTCATTATAGGCTGCAGCATGGAGACATAGGTACAGTAGCAGTGTGTGCTGACATGTGTGAAGTCTTCCGGCATTTAGCGCTGCTTGGCTGAAGCAGGGCTAAATGCCTAGTTGTTTCTGCCTTCATTTATATTGTTCTGTCCCTTTTTTTCTGATCAGCCATAAAACACTCGCTAATCAGGTGAATTGTTTGGAATTATTGGGTCAATAATTTCCCCATATTTTCTTCTTTATATAGTCAAAGATTCGTGTGGTGAACCCAGTAAATGGTTGGTAACAATAGGAACAGAATGTAAGGGTGCTTGAAGAGATTGCGGATACAGACTGATATAGATGTATATCCTTGCTCGGTTTTCATGCGCCTATTCCTGCTCTCTCTCGCCTCCTCCCTTCCAGGCTCTCTTTCTCTCACCTCCCCGCTCACACTCCAGCATGTTGTTCACAAAACTGCTAAATTAAAGCAGGGAGGCCTTGACACTTGAGATGCTTCCTACATCACAGAAGGTGCTGACCCCCTCTTCACTCCCACCCTGCTTCCTCCCAAAGGTTCCTCCTGCAGAATTTAATGACGTTCAGAGATTAAAGTCCCCCTCACAGATCCAGCACACCCTCCACACACCTTCCTCTTACTGCCTCAGCTGCAGGCCCGGAAACAGCCCTCCAGCTGCTGCTTATTACAGGAGGAATGTCTGTCTGGGGAAAGTGGGAGCGCTGCCAGATATCACTCACAGCAACTAACTGTACGGGTGGATTTTATTTGTATCAATGCCAACTATGTGTGCAGCGCTTTCCAAAAGATACTAAACAGTGTTATAACGCTGTGTGATGCAAACAGGGGAAAGAGCAATGTGCGCTATTAACCCACAGAGCTTACTATCTGATCGAAGATCATTTCACCTCTACAGAAAGAGTGCAATAGGTGTGGATCAGGCACAGATGAAACAAAAATAGCAACTTAAAGGGGTACAATCATGGAAAACTTTTTTTTTTTTAATCTTTATCAACTGATGCCAGAAAGTTAAACAGATTTGTAAAAAAAAATCTTAATCCTTCCAGTACTTTTTATGGGCTGTATACTACAGAGGAAACGCTTTTCTTTTTGGATTTATCTTATGTCACAAGCACAGTGCTCTCTGCTGACCTCTGCTTGTCCAATTTACGAACTGTCCAGAGCAGCATATGTTTGCTATGGGGATTTTCTCCTGCTCTGGACATTTCCTAAAATGGAAAAGCAGAGGTCAGAAGAGAGCACTGTTGTCGTGACAGAAGAAAAATCCAAAAAGAAAAGCATTTCCTCTGTAGTATACAGCCCCTGAAATGTACTGGAAGGATTATGATTTTTTTAATAGAAGTAATTTACAAATCTGTTTAACTTTCTGGCACCTAGATAACCCCTTTGTTAGAATGTAGCTGTGCTCGAAATGGACTGATCTGTCCAGGTCTTTTTTTTTTTTCTTTTTTTTTTTTTTGCAAATGCTTTGCTAAAAGTAGTTACAAACTTTAAAGGGGTACTCTGTAGGATTTTTTTTTTTTTAAATCAACGAGTGGCAGAAAGTTATACAGATTTTTAAATTACTTCTATTTAATAATCCTAAACCTTCCAGTACTTATCAGCTGCTGTTCCAGTCTGACCACAGTGCTCTCTGCTGCCACCTCTGTCTTTGTCAGGAACTGTCCAGAGCAAATTCCCATAGTAACCTCTCCATCTTTGTACAGTTCTCAACACGGACAAAGGTGGCAGCAGATAGCACTGTGCTCAGACTGGAAAGAACTACACAACTTCCTCTGGAGCATACAGCAGCTGATAAGTACTTGAAGGATTAAGATTGAGATTGAGATTAAGATTAAAATAGTGCATTGTTAGTGGGCCTTGAAGACTGAGTTGGGGCCTCTGCCTTCCTGGCAATTTGGGCAAATTTTTTTTCGATATCGATGTTTTGGGAAGAAGGCTTAGACCTGTTGGATTGTAACATTCCCTACCATAGGGGATAAGCTGTTGTTAGAGGTGTTTTAAATCTAGTTTTTGCAAAAAATGTTACAAAATATTGACCAAATCTTGACCAGAATATTATACATGAAACCATCCTAAGGGTATGTTATATGATCACACATGTCATGTGCATGGATGTTTAAAGGGGTAGTCCAGTGGTGAAAAACTTATCCCCTATCCTAAGGATAGGGGATAAGTTTGAGATCGCGGGGGTCCGACCGTTGGGGCCCCCTGCGATCTCTCTGTACGGGGCCCCGGCTCTCCGCCGAGATAGCGGGTGTCGACCCCCGCACGAGGCGGCGGCCGACACGCCCCCTCAATACATCTCTATGGCAGAGCCGGAGATTGCCGAAGGCAGCGCTTCGGCTCTGCCATAGAGTTGTATTGAGGGGGCGTGTCGGCCGCCGCCTCGTGCGGAGGTCGACACGCCCCCTTCCAGCGGGCTGTCGGGGCTCCGTACAGGAGATCGCGGGGGGCCCCAGGGGTCGGACCCCCCGCGATCTGCAACTTATCCCCAATCCTTAGGATAGGGGATAAGTTGCTCACCACTGAATCACCACTGGACTACTCCTTTAAAGAATATATATATATATATATATGAATATGCAAAGCAGCTCGCAGCTCATCACACCACCTTCTTAGGTAGCACGCCCTAGAATCAGCTTTAGCTCCAGTTATGGAGAGACTGAGCTGTCATCTTTTTCATTATTACCTAGGTAAAAGGAGTGGATCTTCTCTCTCTTTGAGCTCTGCTCTTCTGCTAAGCTGAGGTCCAGTGCAGTCGCCTAGTGTGTGTGTCCAGAGTGTTGGAGACCTCAAAGTCAAGTCCTGCAGGCACCATCAAGTCAAGTAAGCTAAAGTCACAGCTTTATGAGTCAAGTCAGTCCCTGTCATCTGTCATGTCAGCATGGTCTGCATTCAATTGTCCAGTCCTACTACAAGTCCCAGCAAGCCCTTATAATCTCTGCATCACTGGTCACCTCCTTGGGCCTTGGCTGAACTGTATAGACTTTACCAACTGTCTACCCTCAGTAAAGCTACCGTTGTCCGTAACTTGGCACTTCAAGTCTTTATTGCGCCTGTGCCTAGCCCAGGATCCAGCGGTATACCTTCGGTGGTTTTAGGCTAAACCACGCCCTGGCGTCACAAATACAAAGGGTCAATGCCATCTGCCCTAGGGTAACAACATCTTCCCTCATCACGGCCCACTACCACATTATTAACCTCCCATTGCTTATTATGTGGTGATATATTCCACAGAGCTGCAGACAGCCCATGTACCCGACGTATTCTTTACCACACACTCAAAAACACGCAATTCCAATTAACGTATTTGTATATTTATAGAATTCAGAGGAGTGGGAATACCAAACATGGGAAAAACATAAAATAAAGACCATCAATGCTTTCTTTGTTTAGCACTTGTTCTACTTGGTCCTTAAAAGACATAATACTTTGTTTATAGAAGAAAATCAGATTTCCTTCCCCATCCTCTCTGGTCTCAAGCAGGTGACGAATTGTTCAAGCAGAGGTCATTGTCACATGGGATCATGAGGTAACCATAGGTTGTTCACTTAAAACCATTGTTGTAAAGGTGCAGATACACATTAGGTTCAGGGCTCAAGTCCTGCAGGAACTCATGGGAACGGAGTTCCTGCACTTTTTCCACAGCAGGCCGTCACGCCCCCTCCCATAGACTTGCATTGAGGGGGCATTACTGTGTCGTCATGAGCCTTTGTCGCTGCACCCAATGCTCTAAACAAACACCGGGAGCAGCAGGGAGAACGTGGAAGTCCCCAGCTATGGGACCCCCGGGATCAGGCATCTTGTACCCTATCTTTTGGATAGGGTATAAGATGTCTAGTACCCCTTTATCCCACACTTTTTTTCCCAGGACTTGACCCCTGATTAGGTTACAGGTGACGAACTGTACAAGCAGAAGTCATTGTCAAATGGGATCATGAGGTAACCAGGACATAGGTTGTTCACTTAAAACCATTGTTGTAAAGGTGCAGATACACATTAGATTACAGGTGATAAAATTGGCTAATTTTAACCTAAACAATCATTTGTCAATTGAAACAATTGCTTTGGCTAAACAATGGCCAGCTCTCATTGTCTAAAATAAATTCGGTTGTGTTTAAAAATGTTGCCCTATATTTGCTAGTCCACGCCAACATTTTATGGTATCATGTATGGCCAGTTTAAGCAGATTATATTGCCCAATAGGGTCTCAAATGAGTATGGCTGTGTCTTTCACAAGATTGTTCACCAGATGATCAACCCACTGTGCAGATTTTTTCACATTTTGTTATGTTAAGACCTTTTTCCTTAAATAAAAAAAATCTAGTTTTCCCCATCATTCTGCTTGTGATACCCCATTATGAGAATGTAAAAACAGAATGTTAGAAATGTTTGCAAATTTATTAAAAAGGAAAACTGAAATTTTTCATGGACATAGGTATTCAGATCCTTTTCTATGTCATTTGAAATTTAGCCCTGGGGCCTCCCAGTTCTCTTGATCATTTTTGAGATGTTTCTACACCTTGATCGTAGTCACCTACAAATACTCAGGCCTTGGATTGGATATACTAAGGGTGTGCATTTAGGTAGAGATTTCCAGGGTAAGACCTAGGGGTGGATCGGGGCAAAGGTCACCCTTTTTAGAGCAATCGCCCCGACGGTCTCTGTGGGAGTAGGGGTAACATTACAATGCATTGCCCGATAGGCATTACTAGGGTCTAACTCACCCTTCTAGTGTGGATTAACCACTTTTGCTCCCCCCTCCCCAACTAAATCTTTTCTGTAGATATAGGGCCACCATGTTGACTTGAGTTATATACAATACATGTTGGGTAGGTTAAGAATAATTCTACATGTTCTACTTGTCATTTCTACCAGCAGTACAAGGTACAAGTGATAGTCTGGTACTCTAGGTGTAGTTCTGTCCGTCTTATTGAGCCATTCTTGGAGGTCTCTTGTCTTGGGGCTAAATGGCTATGTTGTGAGATTACCATAAAACTGAGGCTATCTTTTTGTGAACTGGCTATTTCCTGTTGAATCCTCAAACTACAAATCCCACGATTCCTTGTTTGTAAGTGTGAGGTCACTTTTCTCCCTCCCACAGATCAGCCACCCCACCCATTGAACCACACCTGTGATCCTTAACATGCAATAGACCAGTGTTTTCTGACCAGGGGGCCTCCAGTTGTTGCCAAATTACAATTCTTGAAGAATGATCTCCCTCCCACCCTGTGGACGTTCCACCCATTAAAGCAAAGACAGACTCCCTCTGAACACCTGACTGGTGATGTAATGTCTCGGCCTGCACTGCAACCTGGGAAAACCGGTGACCAAGGAAGAGCACATGCGCTCGAAACGCGTCTGGTAGTATGGTCGGTTTTAACAGTGTCAAGTGATCTTCAATAAAGCTATCGTTTCCAAGTGCTGGATCATCGTTTTCTTCTGCATAATGTGTGCCTTGCCGGGCATAGATCCGTGCATTACATTGGAGCGGTGAGCTGGATTCCTTTTCTACATCTGGTGCACATACTATGACTGGGACAGAACGACTGGTCATGGGTGAGGCAAAGCTGAATCCAGCAAAGTACAGCCATATTCTTAATGAAAACCTGATCCAGAGTGTTCCTTTTTAGCTGGAATTCACATTGTGCATTGCATGTCTTATTTTAGAATTTAGGGACTAAGTATGTGGAAGAAAAAAATATAAATATATATTAAAGTTTGCCTTGTGCCATGCTTGCTGTGCAACCTTATCACAAATGGTCACTAGTAATTAATCCTGTATTGGAATACTGACCTATACCCTTAATTACATATAGCGGGCGACTAAACAAAGGCTTTTTACATGATGCCGTATCCACCTAGTAATTTCTGCCCGTTCCCCAACTGCTCGCCCTTTCTTCTTCTAACATTAAATGTTCTTTTATTATAGAGAAGCCACTTCCAGGAACACAGTGACATTAATGGAGATTTATTCAAAAAACAGTGCCAGGGAGCGATGTGGGCTGCTAAGATATCAGACTTCAATGATTAAAATTAGTGGGGCCTGGACTGGAGGTGGAAAAAAAATGACATTTTGATGGAAACGTATTGATGATTATCAGCATGACTCTATTAGCCTCTCCCAGGTGGAGACCGACTCAGTGAGGTGTACGCAGAGTATACATGTTATTATGGGTAGCGCTTACACCTGAGAGTGGAAAAATAGGGATTGGTATGCCACAGATTAACCCTTAACCCATTCAAGAAAAATATAAAATATAAATATATGACCAGATACAATCTCCAAATACAAAATTTCTAATATATCAAAGTGTAGAGGAAAAGAGATTGAGCACTCACTGCATGTACATATATAGTATACCTTATTCTTAGTCATGTGGCCAACATGAAGACACAGAGGGGAGACGAAACAAGAGGGCGGGGAGCGTGGTATGGCAACAGCCGTTTCGTGCTTTACAACAATACAGCCGTTGCCATACCACGGTCCCCGCCCTCTTGTTTCATCTCCCTGCTAAAGGATGCTGGATATTTTTTATGTGGTAAGTGCTCCATCTCTATTCCTCTACACTTTGGTATATTGATTGACATTGAGAACCTATGATGGGACAAAAAATGCTTAAAAAATCAGACAAAAGCCCATACTTACTGGTTTCTGGTACCAGGGCAGGCTAGACACCTTTTCCCACATGCTACAGGTCAGTCACAATGATATGGTATTATTTAGCAGCCATTTTGGTTGAGATTTATCAAAAACTGTCCAGAGGAAAAGTTGCTGAGTTGCCCATAGCAACCAATCAGATCACTTCTTTCATTTTTCTTTTCAAAGTGAAAGAAGCGATCTGATTAGTTGCTATGGACAACTCAGCAACTTTTCTTCTGGAAAGGTTTTAATAAATTTCCCTATTTGTCTATGTAATCTGGGCTGATATTTTCTATACTAATATCTGCCTTCCCGAGATGCCAGGGATCATAGCATTTTCTTTTTGTACCAAAAATGTCTAATGGCCACAGACAGGTAGAGATCTGCTTCACTCCAGCAATAGGTATTACTGTGCAGTAATGATAGCGCGGTGCCGCAGCGGCGATCCCGGGGGTCCCCAGCAGTGGGGCGATTTGACATCTTATCCCCTATCCTTTGGATAGGGGATAAAATGTCTAGAGGCGGAGTACCCCTTTAAGAACACTTTGAATGTCTTAAATCTGTAAAGGAGCCTTAGCATCTACAACCAGCAAAGATTTTGTTAGGTGCGTATATCAGGATCAGACTTTGTATCTAAATGTGAATTTCTACAAAAAAAGTACTCCGAAGTAGTGCAGCTAAAGGGGGCCTTCCAAATGGAGTGTGGCCCTTCTATATTGGCCCTACTGTTCAGCAGTGCTAAATGCTTGAGATGAATATTTATTACCAGTCAACCAGAACCCTGCTCTGTACTGAGGACCCTGAAATCGCTGTCTACAGATGGGTTACTCTTCCTTCTGGAGGAGATCCTGGCTGGGCTAATAATCCCCATTCATGTTTCAAGGCTTTTTAAAAGGACATACTTATTTTTAACATACTTATTTTTAACATGGACATCAATGGGAAAGGCACATGTATACGGTTCCATACGGGAAACCGTATACGGCTTTTACTTTGCACATGCGCATTTGAATCCTAAAGTCCCCACCCAACACCACTCCCTTTAAAAATGGACCATATTTTCAAAAACGTATGTTTAAAAAAATAAAATAAATAGACGGAACTGTGTGCACTTTTAAAAACAGTATACGGTTTAAAAACGCATACTGTTTACTTTTTCCCATACAGTTCCATACGTTTTTTTTGCCACACGGTTTTCTTTAGGAAAACTGATTGAAAACAGTATGGCAAAAACGTGATGTGAACCCAGCCATAGTGAAGATTCTGCAGAAAAACAATACTCTGCTAACATACATAGGATAGAGGCCATAGAATATATATTCTACTCCAATATTAACTCATATTGGTAGATGGGCATGCATTTGAGCAAAATTTTACACAAAGGCAAATAACATGTAGATCCGAACCAGCACTGTGATTGAACTCAAGGTCCAAAAAAGGTGCTCTGCAACTCAAGGCCAGACAGTTGACACAAAGCACATTGCTATGGCTAGGCGCATGGGTTGGACCATCAGCAAAATGTCAGGTCTTGTGGGGTGTTCTTGGTATGCAGTGGTTAGTACCTACCAGAAGTGCTCCAAGGATGAACAGCTGGTTAACTAACAACAAGGCCATTGGCACGCAAGGCTCTCTGATGTGGAGACAAATGGTTCGCCCATCTGATCCCTCAGGAGAGCTACTGTAGTACGAACTGCTATTCTTGAACAATTCTTGAAAAGCCAAAAAAGAAAATGTTTGGGTTATGGTTACTAACAGGCAGTATATACAGTGACAAAGAGTTGTTTAATATGGTCCCATACCTATTGGGCAGTGGTTTGTAGTGTTCAGGTCCTGGTGCTCACAAATATGTACTGTATGACCCATTGTGTAATTTTATGTCTGATACTTGTCTTTGTACCCCATAATTGTAAGCGCTGCGGAATCTGTAGGCGCTATATAAATAAATAAATAAATACATTTGCTGGTAGGTAGTGACTACAAATATACGGTAAAGAGGCTATTGCCCAAGTCCAGAGGAACTCAATTACTCAAGGTCAACCATGTTCTGACTTCATTCCCTTGTGGCCCATAGTAGATACGTCATCCAAACCAATCCCTGCTGCTGTATATAGCTTCCATGTTCTATAGTAGTTTATGGTGGACAATCGTAGAGGTCTCCAACCCAGTTCCCAAGGCCCACCAACTAAACACCCAGAATGTTGGTGCGTCGGGGACCCATGGTCAATAGAATATTTTGTGGAATTCCTAAATGGTATTTTATTGTTATCCAATTAACATTTACGCATACATGTAGATTATTATAGGTGTTGTCTCAGCTTTCTTCTGTATAAAGATTAGTAGCTGTGTTAAAACATTTTTTTTACTCAACTGACAACCTAGCAGCCAAACCTATGCCCGCACGTAACACGCCAATGGGCAGATTATTATGGGTGGCCACAATGTCATATTTGTATTGAGAATAAAAGAACTGTAATACATTCACATCCAGTTTTCTGATCATGTTATGCTTCCACACCATATAGTTTAGCAAAACGTGTATTATGGTCAGGATTGGCGCCATGCGCTTCTAACAAAGATTAAAGGATAGCTTCAAAAACAAAAAATATGAACTTATAACCTCACAGAGAGAGTGGTGTACAAATCAAAGGTCTTTCCTTGTAACATGCTGTCAGCTTAAATAGGACAATAAAGCTTTTTGACAATCATGACGAACATCTCTGCTGCCACAATGTAAGCCGAGCTTTATTACTGGACAGGGTGCATTCCTATCTTTCCCGATGCACAGTTCAGGCAGGTTAAGTTGTATCATGAGAAATTCTGAACTCATAACAATGGCTACTTTACTGACTAGTGTGCGGATTTAGTCATCACCGGTGCTGTCATGTACAGTGGAGGAGTCTCCAGCTGTCAACAGTCAAAAGAAAGGTTATCATGATTGTAGATGCTGCTATGGCAAAATAAACATTGCAAAGTTTAGATGCAAAACGAAGGCATAAGTATACATATGGAATAGATAAGTGTTACTGGTGACTAAGCAGTGGAACCCCCTATTATCATCATTTTATTATTAGTGGACCCATGTACAGTGGTCCCTCAACATTCAATGGTAATCCGTTCCAAATGGACCATCGTTTGTTGAAACCATCATATGTTGAGGGAAGTTGTACTCACGTGTCCCCACCGCTCCGGACCATCACCGCTCGTCACCGCTGCCCCGTATGTCGCCTTCCATCGCTGTCACCGCGTCCCCGGGGTGTCCCCGACGCTCCGGCAAGGCCTCTGCTTCCCCGGCATCCTCGCTCTCCGTCGCCGCCATCACGTCGCTACGCACACCGCTCCTATTGGATGACGGGACGGCGTGCGCAGCGACGTGATGACGACGATGGAGAGTGACGGAGATGCAGGGGATCCCGAAGAGGACGCGCCGGAGCCCCGAGGACAGGTAAGTGATCGTCAGCGGACCACACTGGGCCCCGTAAACGGCTATCCGGTGGCAGCTGAAGCAGTCTGCGCTGCCGGATAGCCGTTTATGCGATGGTCCCGACATACAAAAGCATCATATGTAGATGCTGCCTCCAACATGCGATGGCCTCTGAGAGGCCATTGTATGTTGAAATGATCGTATGTCGGGGGCCATCGTAGGTCGGGGGGTCACTGTAGTTTGATTCTTGTCATGTGTTCTTCCATTCCATGTATTTTTTAATGTCATATAACATTGTTTTTTGGGCCTTTTTACGTTGGCTAAATATTGGCTTCATGAGCATACCTAGGAATGCATGTTACCAATATTTGGCCTGTGTAAAAAGACCAAAGATCAGCAGATGAACGAGCAGACACGTGTTTGTCGGCTAAATGGATCTTTTGTGCAGCCGTTTAAGTTGTGGTTATCAGCCACACACTTCCTTTTGTAAACAGGTGATGTGCAATAGTAATAATGACCAATTTACATGGCCGCCCAAATGATCGATCGATTGTTTGTGGGAGCCGGCCGCACAATTGATTAAGCCTTGTGACAGCTTAACAAGCGAGTGCCGATCAGCGAGATGGGCCTCTGTGCCTACTGTCAGTCCAACTATAAGGGCCCCTGGGTTTTTTCTTACATAGTTTCTGTAGTGCTTTTACCAGAGGCAATGGGTAAGATGCTGGCGCCCAAGCAGAATTTACCCTTAAGAACCCCATTGATCCAATGTGTGTCAAAAGAATGTCCTGTCATTATAAGTTTATTTTTTTACTGTATCAGAAAACAAGGCTGCTGCTTTTTTCTTTACTGAAACAATACCTACTGCATATTACATGGTATCCAATGGGACACTGTGAGAGGCCACACATATGCCTATACAGAGGTATATATCATAACCTGGCATTGGAGGCATACATTGATCGCATATACTAGGGATAAGCCATTAATGTTGTAAGTCAGAAAAGTTATATCTTTAATATATTTCATAGTCCTATAGTCTATGCCCATCCAATCAAAAAAGAGGCTTTGCTGTTGCAACAAGGCAGGAAAACTGTCAAGAGGACAGAGCTGATAAAAAAATGGTGTCTGTTATATGGGCAAACCGAGGGCTTGCTGTCCACAATGCACTGGTTTGCCGTAAATGTTGGCACTCCTGAAATTTTACAAGAAAAGGAATTCTTTCTCACAGAAAAGAATTGCAGTAACACGTTTTGCTATATACATGTTTATACCCTTTGTGTGTATTGGAATTAAACCAAAAAAAGGGAGGAAAAAAATGTGACAGAATGTCACACCAAACTCCAAAAATGGTCTGGACAAAATTATTGGCACCCATTCAAAATTGTGGATAAATAAAATTGTTTCAAGCATGTGATACTCCTTTAAACTCACCTGGGGCAAGTAACAAATGGGAAATATAAAAATCACACCTGAAAGCAGATAAAAAGGAGAGAAGTTCACTTAGTCTTTGCATTGTGTGTCTGTGTGTGCCACACTAAGCATGGAGGTTACTCAAGGTTACAAGTCCATCTACAGAGATCTAAATTTGCCTTTGTCCACAGTGCACAACAGTATCAAGAAGTTTGCAACCCATGGCACTGTAGCTAATCTCACTGGGCTTGGACAGAAGAGAAAAATCTATGAAAAGTGTCAATGCAGGATAGTCCGGATGGTGGATAAGCAGCCCCAAACAAGTTCCAAAGATATTCAAGCTGTCCTGCAGGCTCAGGGAGCATCAGTGCCAGCGCGACATTTAACGCTATGACAGGAGACCCTGGAGGACCCCACTGCTGACACAGAGACATAAAAAGCAAGACTACATTTTGCCAAAATGAACTTGAATAAGCCAAAATCCTTCTGGGAAAACATCTTGTGGACAGATGAGACCAAGATAGAGCTTCTTGGTAAAGCACATCATTCTACTGTTTACCAAAATCAGAATGAGGCCTACAAAGAAAAGAACACAGTGCCTACAGTGAAATATGGTAGAGGTTCAATGATGTTTTGGGGTTGTTTTGCTCCCTCTGGCACTGGTTGAATGTGTACAAGGCATCATGAAATCTGAGGATTACCAATGGATTTTGGGTCACACTGTGCATCCCGGTGTCAGAAAGCTGGGTTTGCGTCCGAGATCTTGGGTCTTCCAGCAGGACAATGTCCCCAAACATACGTCAAAAAGCCCCCAGAAATGGATGGCAACAAAGCGCTGGAGAGTTCTGAAGTGGCAGCAATGAGTCCAGATCTAAATCCCATTAAACAATTGTGGAGAGATCTTAAAGGGGTATTCCAGGCAAAAACTTTTTTTTATATATCAACTGGCCACTGGAAAGTTAAACAGATTTCTAAATTATGAATTCGGGTAGAAAGCAGACATGGTGCACCATGTCTGTTTTCTACCCGAATTCACACTGTGATTTCTATCCCCTCCTTTATTTTTTTTGTTTGAACATGTGCTGCACTCTTCCCCACCCCCTCAGCCTAACCCTATATAAGTAGTGGTTGGCTACACAAGGGCCATTTCTTTCCTAGCAGCCTCCCAGTCTGACTGGGAGAGCATGTTAAGTGAGCTATTACACCTTGTTCACACTGGTGTGGTGCTGTGCGGCGTCCGTTGCTGCCGTGGCGCCGTGTCTGCGGGGAGGTGCGACCCATAGACTGGTTTGAGTGGCATTGGGGCCGCTCTGCCGGTGGGTCGTTTTCCCCCCCGTGGGCACTGGTGTCGCGGCGGTGGTTGTCGCCGCCCAGTGCTACTCCATTTTATGCTAGGGACGTTAGGGACCCACTCTAAATAGGTGGCCTTGACGTGGCGAGTGGGCTTGTACTTTTTGATCAAAAATGTATACTAACAACCTGTTAGTTTTTGATATTATGCTGAGAAGCAATCAGATCATTATACAAGATTGTAGATGTGCACCATGTCTGTTTTCTACCCGAATTAAGATTTCTAAATTACTTCTATTAAAAAATCTTAATCCTTCCAATATTTATTAGCTTCTGAAGTTTTCTGTCTAACTTCTCAATGATGATGTCACATCCCGGGACCTGTGCATGATGGGAGAATATCCCCATAGGAACTGCACAGCTCCCTGGACGTGAGTAATCAGAGAGCAGTTAGACAGAAAACAGCAACTCAACTTCAGAAGCTAATAACTATTGGAAGGATTAAGATTTTTTAATAGAAGTAATTTACAAATCTGTTTAAGTTTCCGGAGCCAGTTTATATATATAAAAAAAAGTTTTGGCCTGGAATACCCCTTTAAAATTGCTGTTGGGAAAAGGCCCCTTCCAATAAGAGAGACCTGGAGCAGTCTGCAAAGGAAGAGTGGTCCAACATTCAGGCTGAGAGGTGTAAGAAGCTTATTGATGGTTATAGGGAGCCACTGATTTCAGTTATTTTTTCCAAAGGGTGTGCACCCAAATATTAAATTAAGGGTGCCAATAATTTTCTCCAGCCCATTTTTGGAGTTTGGTGTAACATTATGTCCAATTTGCTTTTTTTCCTCCCTTTTTGGTTCAGTTCCAATACACACAAAGGGAATAAACATGTGTATAGCAAAACGTGTTACTGCAATCCTTTTCTGTGAGAAATACTTCATTTTCTTGAAAAATTTCAGCGGTGCCAATATTTATGGCCATGACTGTAAATGGATTTTCCAAGACTTTTTACTTGATGGCCTATGTTTGCTATGGGCAAATCTTATATATATACCGTATTTTTCGCCATATAAGACGCAGTTGGTGCGTCTTATACGGCAAATACACATTAGAACCCTATCCTATCTCGGCGGTCCCTGTGGCCATCAACGCCGGGACCTTCAGCTAATACAGGACATCACCGATCGCGGTGATGCCCTGTACTAACCCTTCAGACATGGCGATCAAAGCTGACCACCGCGTCTGATATGAAAGTGACACTATCCCGGCTGCTCAGTCGGTGTCACGATTCGGCTGGCAAGAGGTGGATCCTCTGTGCCAGAGAGGGATTGGCGTGGACCGTGCTAGTGGACCGGTTCTAAGTTACTACTGGTTTTCACCAGAGCCCGCCGCAAAGCGGGATGGTCTTGCAGCGGCGGTAGTAACCAGGTCGTATCCACTAGCAACGGCTCAACCTCTCTGACTGCTGAAGATAGGCGCGGTACAAGGGAGTAGGCAAGAGCAAGGTCGGACGTAGCAGAAGGTCGGGGCAGGCAGCAAGGATCGTAGTCAGGGGCAACGGCAGGAGGTCTGGAACACAGGCTAGGAACACACAGGGAAACGCTTTCACTGGCACGATGGCAACAAGATCCGGCGAGGGAGTGCAGGGGAAGTGAGGTATACATAGGGAGTGCACAGGTGAACACACTAATTAGAACCACTGCGCCAATCAGTGGCGCAGTGGCCCTTTAAATCGCAGAGACCCGGCGCGCGCGCGCCCTAGGGAGCGGGGCCGCGCGCGCTGGGACAGGACCGACGGAGAGCGAGTCAGGTACGGGAGCCGGGGTGCGCATCGCGAGCGGGCGCCACCCGCATTGCGAATCGCATCCCGGCTGGAGGCGGTATCGCAGCGCACCCGGTCAGTGGATCCGACCGGGGCGCTGCCGTAGCGGGGATGTTGCGAGCGCTCCGGGGAGGAGCGGGGACCCGGAGCGCTCGGCCCCTTGGGTCTCCCCCTCTTCTTGGAACCTGAGAACCTGAGGACTAGACTTTTATCTAGGATATTGTCCTCAGGTTCCCAGGATCTCTCTTCAGGACCACAGCCCTCCCAGTCAACCAAAAAAAAAGTTTTTCCTCTGACCTTTTTGGAGGCCAGTATCTCCTTTACAGAAAAGATGTCAGAAGAACCGGAAACAGGAGTGGGAGAAACAAGTTTGGGAGAGAAACGGTTGATGATGAGTGGTTTAAGAAGAGAGACATGAAAGGCATTAGGAATACGAAGAGAAGGAGGAAGAAGAAGTTTGTAAGAGACAGGATTAATTTGGCACAAGATTTTGAAAGGACCAAGATAGCGTGGTCCCAATTTGTAGCAGGGGACACGGAAGCGGACATATTTAGCGGAGAGCCATACCTTGTCTCCGGGAGAGAAGATGGGGGGAGCTCTTCTTTTCTTATCGGCAAACTTTTTCATGCGTGAAGATGCCTGTAAGAGAGAATTTTGGGTCTCTTTCCATATGGTGGAAAGATCACGAGTTATTTCATCCACAGCGGGCAAGCCAGAGGGCAAGGGAGTAGGGAGGGGGGGAAGAGGGTGACGGCCGTACACCACGAAAAATGGGGATTTGGAAGAAGATTCAGAGACTCTGAAGTTGTACGAGAATTCGGCCCATGGTAGAAGATCCGCCCAGTCATCCTGGCGGGAGGAAACAAAATGCCGTAAATAGTCACCCAGGACTTGGTTAATTCTTTCTACTTGCCCATTGGATTGAGGATGATAAGCAGAAGAAAAGTTTAATTTAATCTTGAGTTGTTTACAGAGAGCCCTCCAGAATTTTGACACGAATTGGACGCCTCTATCCGAGACGATCTGCGTAGGTAAACCGTGAAGACGAAAAATGTGTACAAAAAATTGTTTTGCCAACTGAGGTGCTGAAGGAAGACCAGGAAGAGGAATAAAATGTGCCATCTTGGAAAATCGATCAACGACCACCCAAACAACAGTGTTGCCACGGGATGGGGGTAAGTCTGTAATAAAGTCCATACCAATCAGAGACCAAGGCTGTTCGGGGACAGGCAGAGGATGAAGAAGACCAGCAGGCTTCTGGCGAGGAGTCTTATCCCGGGCACAGACAGTGCAGGCCCGCACAAAATCAACAACATCCGTCTCCAGAGTCGGCCACCAATAAAAACGAGAGATGAGTTGCAAGGATTTTTTGATGCCCGCATGGCCTGCGAGGTGGGAGGAGTGACCCCATTTGAGGATTCCGAGGCGTTGACGTGGAGAGACGAAGGTCTTCCCTGGAGGAGTTTGCCTGATGGAGGCTGGAGAAGTGGAGATCAGGCAGTCAGGAGGAATGATGTGTTGCGGAGAGAGCTCTACTTCCGAGGCATCCGAGGAACGAGAGAGAGCATCGGCCCTAATGTTCTTGTCGGCAGGGCGAAAATGAATCTCAAAATTAAACCGGGCAAAGAACAGAGACCACCTGGCCTGGCGAGGATTCAGCCGTTGGGCAGACTGGAGATAGGAGAGATTCTTGTGATCGGTGTAAATAATAACTGGAAATTTTGATCCCTCCAGCAGATGCCTCCATTCCTCAAGTGCTAATTTAATGGCCAGTAACTCTCGATCCCCGATGGAGTAGTTCCTCTCCGCCGGAGAGAAGGTCCTAGAAAAAAAACCACAAGTAACAGCATGCCCGGAAGAATTTTTTTATAGAAGGACCGCTCCAGCTCCCACTGAGGAGGCATCAACCTCCAATAGGAAGGGTTTAGATGGGTCAGGTCTGGAGAGCACGGGGGCAGAAGAAAAGGCAGACTTGAGCCGTTTAAAAGCGTCTTCCGCTTGAGGAGGCCATGACTTAGGATTGGCATTCTTCTTGGTTAAAGCCACGATAGGAGCCACAATGGTGGAAAAATGTGGAATAAATTGCCTGTAATAATTGGCGAACCCCAAAAAACGTTGGATAGCACGGAGTCCGGAGGGGCGTGGCCAATCTAAGACGGCAGAGAGTTTATCTGGGTCCATTTGTAGTCCCTGGCCAGAGACCAAGTATCCTAGGAAAGGAAGAGATTGACATTCAAACAGACATTTCTCCATTTTGGCATAAAGTTGATTGTCTCGAAGTCTCTGAAGAACCATGCGGACATGCTGGCGGTGTTCTTCTAAGTTGGCAGAAAAAATCAGAATATCGTCCAGATACACAACAACACAGGAATATAAGAGATCACGAAAAATTTCATTAACAAAGTCTTGGAAGACGGCAGGGGCGTTGCACAGGCCAAAGGGCATGACCAGATACTCAAAGTGTCCATCTCTAGTGTTAAATGCAGTTTTCCATTCGTCCCCCTCCCTGATGCGGATGAGATTATAAGCACCTCTTAAGTCCAGTTTGGTAAAGATGTGGGCACCTTGAAGGCGATCAAAGAGTTCAGAGATAAGAGGAAGGGGGTAGCGGTTCTTTACCGTGATTTTATTAAGTCCGCGGCAGTCAATGCAGGGACGTAGGGAGCCATCTTTTTTGGACACAAAGAAAAATCCAGCTCCGGCAGGAGAGGAGGATTTGCGGATAAACCCCTTTTTTAAATTTTCCTGGATGTATTCGGACATAGCAAGAGTCTCTGGGGCGGACAGAGGATAAATTCTGCCCCGGGGAGGAGTAGTGCCCGGGAGGAGGTCAATAGGACAGTCATAAGGCCTGTGAGGAGGTAAAGTCTCAGCTTGTTTTTTGCAAAATACGTCAGCATAGTCCATATAGGCCTTAGGGAGACCGGTTACAGGGGGAACCACAGGGTCACGGCAGGGAGTACTGGGAACCGGTTTAAGGCAGTCCTTGAAACAAGAGGTACCCCAGCTCTTGATCTCCCCTGTGGACCAATCAAGGGTTGGGGAATGGCGTTGAAGCCATGGTAGTCCAAGGAGAATTTCGGAAGTGCAATTGGGGAGGACCAAAAACTCAATTTTTTCGTGATGAGGACCGATGCACATTAGGAGGGGCTCCGTGCGGAAACGTATGGTACAGTCCAATCTTTCATTGTTAACACAATTGATGTAGAGGGGTCTGGCGAGACTGGTCACCGGGATGTTGAACCTGTTGATGAGAGAGGCCAAAATAAAATTTCCTGCAGATCCGGAATCCAAGAAGGCCATAGTAGAGAAGGAGAAGGTAGAGGCAGATATCCGCACAGGCACAGTAAGACGTGGAGAAGCAGAGTTGACATCAAGGACTGTCTCACCCTTGTGCGGAGTCAGCGTACGTCTTTCCAGGCGGGGAGGACGGATAGGACAATCCTTCAGGAAGTGTTCGGTACCGGCACAGTACAGGCAGAGATTCTCCATGCGGCGTCGTGTCCTCTCTTGAGGTGTCAGGCGAGACCGGTCAACTTGCATAGCCTCCACGGCGGGAGGCACAGGAACGGATTGCAGAGGACCAGAGGAGAGAGGAGCCGGGGAGAAAAAACGCCTCGTGCGAACAAAGTCCATATCCTGGCGGAGCTCCTGACGCCTTTCGGAAAAACGCATGTCAATGCGAGTGGCTAGATGAATGAGTTCATGTAGGTTAGCAGGAATTTCTCGTGCGGCCAGAACATCTTTAATGTTGCTGGATAGGCCTTTTTTAAAGGTCGCGCAGAGGGCCTCATTATTCCAGGATAGTTCGGAAGCAAGGGTACGGAATTGTATGGCATACTCGCCAACGGAAGAATTACCCTGGACCAGGTTCAGTAGGGCAGTCTCAGCAGAAGAGGCTCGGGCAGGTTCCTCAAAGACACTTCGAATTTCCGAGAAGAAGGAGTGTACAGAGGCAGTGACGGGGTCATTGCGGTCCCAGAGCGGTGTGGCCCATGACAGAGCTTTCCCAGACAGAAGGCTGACTACGAAAGCCACCTTAGACCTTTCAGTAGGAAACTGGTCCGACATCATCTCCAAGTGCAGGGAACATTGTGAAAGAAAGCCACGGCAAAACTTAGAGTCCCCATCAAATTTATCCGGCAGGGATAGTCGTAGGCCGGAGGCGGCCACTCGCTGCGGAGGAGGTGCAGGAGCTGGCGGAGGAGATGATTGCTGTAGCTGTGGTAGAAGCTGCTGTAGCATCACGGTCAGTTGAGACAGCTGATGGCCTTGTTGCGCTATCTGTTGTGACTGCTGGGCGACCACCGTGGTGAGGTCGGCGACAACTGGCAAAGGAACTTCAGCGGGATCCATGGCCGGATCTACTGTCACGATTCGGCTGGCAAGAGGTGGATCCTCTGTGCCAGAGAGGGATTGGCGTGGACCGTGCTAGTGGACCGGTTCTAAGTTACTACTGGTTTTCACCAGAGCCCGCCGCAAAGCGGGATGGTCTTGCAGCGGCGGTAGTAACCAGGTCGTATCCACTAGCAACGGCTCAACCTCTCTGACTGCTGAAGATAGGCGCGGTACAAGGGAGTAGGCAAGAGCAAGGTCGGACGTAGCAGAAGGTCGGGGCAGGCAGCAAGGATCGTAGTCAGGGGCAACGGCAGGAGGTCTGGAACACAGGCTAGGAACACACAGGGAAACGCTTTCACTGGCACGATGGCAACAAGATCCGGCGAGGGAGTGCAGGGGAAGTGAGGTATACATAGGGAGTGCACAGATGAACACACTAATTAGAACCACTGCGCCAATCAGTGGCGCAGTGGCCCTTTAAATCGCAGAGACCCGGCGCGCGCGCCCTAGGGAGCGGGGCCGCGCGCGCCGGGACAGGACCGACGGAGAGCGAGTCAGGTACGGGAGCCGGGGTGCGCATCGCGAGCGGGCGCCACCCGCATCGCGAATCGCATCCCGGCTTGAGGCGGTATCGCAGCGCACCCGGTCAGTGGATCCGACCTGGGGCGCTGCCGTAGCGGGGATGTTGCGAGTGCTCCGGGGAGGAGCGGGGACCCGGAGCGCTCGGCGTAACAGTCGGGCTGTTCGGGACCGCCGCGGTGAAATCGCGGCATCCCGAACAGCTTACAGGACAACTGGAGGGACCTTACCTGCCTCCTCGGTGTCTGCTCCGTGCCGGGATCCCCTGCATGGTCGGCGCTCTCATTCGTCGCCATCACGTCATTGTGCACGCCGTCCTGTCATCCAATAAGAGCGGCGTGCGTAGCGACGTGATGGTGGCGACGGAGAGCAAGGATACCCGGCAGCAGAGGCGTTCCGGAGCGACGCGGACACCCTGGGGACGCGGTGACAGCGATGGAGGGCGACATCCAGGGCAGCGGTAACGGGTCCAGAGCGGCGGGGACACGTGAGTACTACCTCCTATACAGTGGTCTTCAACCTCCGGACCTCCAGATGTTGCAAAACTACAACTCTCAGCATGCCCGGACAGCCGTTGGCTATCCGGGCATGCTGGCAGTTGTTGTTTTGCAACATCTGAAGGTCCGCAGGTTGAAGATCACTGTCCTATACTTTACATTGTATTTGGTTCAGAATCTTTATTTTCTGGATCAGAATCTTTATTTTCTGGATTTTATATGCCGGAGCGTCTTATATGACGAAAAATACGGTATATATATATATATATATATTTTTTTTTTTGCCTCATGTAGATTGATAATCCGGGGCCAACATTTACATCTGGAAGCAAGTGGCTCTGCCAAACAGCTGACTGGTGGAGGTTCTGTGTGTCAGCATCCCCCTGTTCAATTAATGATATCCTACCCTGAGAATAGACCACTATTTAAAAAGTCCTGCACATCTCCTTTAAGGGGGATATCCAATGAAAAATTGGCTCCATAAGGTGGGACACATAATAAAACCCTATTCTTACCGGCGTTCTCCAGAGGTGTGTAGTGGCAGTAGTACTGCCACTACACACCTCTTGAGAACGCCGTTGTAATGGAAAAACATGTAGAGGTTGGCATGGTGTTTATGTATTAATAAGACACATAGACAGGGGCTTGTATCTGCGGTAAACTGCAGCACCGTACACCATTGAGCTATAGAGTTGTTCTCTGTGCGCATTACTGGTATATCAAAGCCCTGTCCTTAGTGTCAGTTTTTAACCTTCACATTGGGGTTGTTTTTTATAAAGATATCCAATAAAAGTTACATTTTAGGTTTGTATATTTAGTTTTTTTTTTTACTCTGGGCTTCGGCCCTGGGGTTTGGACATATTGGGGCTTTGGCCACTAACTGTCCTTTATTGGATATTGCTGTTAGTGATTTTTTTTTGATGTTTACCACCTCCCTGAGCCTTTTTCAAATGCTTCCCAGAAAACCCTTTTAAGACTGACATGTTCCCTTAAAGGGGTTGTTCAAAACCTATTTTCGTCTGTGTAATAAATGAACATAAATAAAGATATTTTTCTACCTTTTAATGATCTTTTATACTTTCCTTCTGCTTTTGATACAAAATGTCTGCTCTGTTGTCCTCATTAACCCAACTTCCTGTCTGGTCAGGACACTTTAGCCGGGAATTCAGCCACCTTTGTCTCCTCCCCACTACACATTTTTGACTATAACCCCTTTTACATAATTGTAGGGTGATATAGTTGACTGAATTCCAGGCCAGAGTGTGCACAGGAACAGGAAGACCGTTACAGGATGTACTCCTGACAGGACGTTGGGCTACTGAAGATAACAGTGCAGATAATAAGCAGAAGCAGAAGGTTAGCATGAAAGACCACAGAAAGATAGCAAAAAACTTTTATTTACCAATGTTCATTAAATAGAGTTGAACATAATTCTCTCCCCTAGAATTTTTAGCCCCCCCCCACCACCACCACCACCACCAAATGGTTATTAGCTGCTGAATACTAGAGAGGAAGTTATTTTCTTTTTGAAACACAGAGCTCTCTGCTGACATCATGACCACAGTGCTCTCTGCTGACACCTCTGTTCATTTTAAGAACTGTCCAGAGCAGGAGAAAATCCCCATAGCAAACATATGCTGCTCTGGACAGTTCCTAAAATGGACAGAGGTGTCAGCAGAGGGCACTGTGCTTGTGATGTCAGCAGAGAACACTGTGTTCCAAAAAGAAAAGAATTTCCTCTGTAGTATTCAGCAGCTAATAAGTACTAGAAGGATTAAGATTTTTTAATAGAAGTCATTTACAAATATGTTTAACTTTCCGGCACCAGTTGATAAAAAAAAAAAGTTTCCCACCGGAGTACCCCTTTAACATGAACTGTCAAGAGGTGTCCATTTAAGAGGTGAAAAATGCCCCTGTCTGAGGGGGACCCATAGGCCCGATGCCAAATAAAAATACAAGAGTATTTTAAATGGCACATGGTAAGTAGGGGGCTATTACACATTTTGCATTTCAATTTACATCTGTGATGCAGATACTAAGGTGTGCACAACTTTGTACAGATTATGACTCTATCATACTACTTCTTCTATCATGGTCTTATGTAGTATCTACAAGAGCTTTAGGAGCATGTCTGAAAAATCAAGCAAGAACACGCTCCCTCCATTACTATTCAGACTATAAGCAATGAAATAAAGGCTAATTGGCAAGTGCAGTCTCATAAATGTGTATTTATTATACTGACCTTTCCTTTCAATATGTAAAGATCTATCATCTTGCAATATTACCAGAGCCGCGATGGCTCTTGCGCATGATATATACTTGTTTGGAAGAGCTTTCACGTGTGAGCTCTGAATCACTACCGCAGTCTGTGTACAAGGGTAATGAGGCATTTGCCAGATCTGTTAATCATTGGCTGCACAGGCCTCTATCCATCTTCTTACCTACTGTAAGAACCAAGTAGATGCTGCTTATGACTACTGTACCAGACATGGTAAAGAATTAACATTTTAATTATGGAATAATGGCAGTTATCTTCATACAATTTCACGTCACATTTAGTTCTCTTTTTAGGCATATCTTATAAATAGTAGAGACAATGTTTGGCTAAGATTATAAGGCAACATATTTGTTGACTATGACTAGAGTTAGAGTGTTAAACTTAGTTTCCCTCTAACTTAAAAAAACTACTTTTGATATGTTTGTTGTCTGGGTGTTTTTAGACCCCTGTCAATTGTTAGAACCTGGAGAAGTGTACGACTCCTAAAATGGGGCCCGCCTCCTGCAACAAGACAAAATTAGGGATGTCCCGATACTTGTATCGGTATCGGGGCCGATACTAGCCATACCATGCCCGATAGCTGGTGCCGCTCTGCTGCCCAGTTCTTCTATCCTCCCTTCCGCATCATAGTGTTCCATGGAGGAGCATGTGACACACACGTCACTCCGCCACCTCCCCTGCGCCCAGCGTAACGCTACGCAGGAAGCAGAGTGACGTATATGTCACATGCTCCTTCATAGGACGACACGATGCGGACCGGAGGACGGGAGAACGGGGCAGCAGAGCGGCAGCACCAGCACCCGACCCGAGGAGGTGAGCTGCCTGCAAGGAGGGGGCTGCTACTAATGTCTACAGGGGGGAACTGCTGCTGTCTAAATGGGGGGGGGGGCCCTGCTGCTGCCCAAATGGGGGGGCTCTGCTGCTGTCTAAACGGGGGGGCCTGCTGCTGCTGTCTAAATGGGGGGCCCTGCTGCTGTCTAAACGGGGGGCCCTGCTGCTGTTTAAACAGGGGGGGGGGCTGCTGCTGTCTAAATGGGGGAGGGCCTGCTGCTGTCTAAACGGGGGGCCCTGCTGCTGTCTAAAGAGGGGCCCTGCTGCTGTCTAAAGGGGGGCCCCTGCTGCTGTCTAAAGGGGGGGGGGGCCTGCTGCTGTCTAATAGGGGGGGGCTGCTGCTGTCTAATAGGGGGGCCCTGCTGCTGTCTAATAGGGGGGGACCTGCTGCTGTCTAATAGGGGGGCCCTGCTGCTGTCTAAAGGGGGGCCTGCTGATGTCTAAAGGGGGGGCTGCTGCTGTTTAAATGGGGGCCAACTGTCTAAAGGGGGGCTGTGGTCTACAGGGGGGCTGCTACTTATGTCTACAAGGGGGGCAGCTGTCTACAGGGGGGGCTGCTACTAATGACTGCCAGGGGGCTGCTGCTAATGTCTGCAAGGGGATACTACCTACTATTAAAGACAATCTTACAGCAGAGTCACCTGCACTAACTTGAATTTATAGGTAGATAGTGCAGGTGCCGGTTTTTGCCACTGCTCACCACGTGGTCATCGGTCTCACCGCCAATGCAAGTTTCCTGTTCTGTCCAATGGAGAAGAGAGAAATCTTGGCTCATACTACAGCAGCCACCTCCATTGTACACAACAAGGACCCACATATACGGTAAACAGCGCCAGAAACCGGGTCACCCTGGTGTCAGATTCCCTTTAAAATATAAGTACTCGTACTTGGTATCGGCGAGTACTAGAATTAAAGTATCGGTACTCGTACTCGGTCTTAAAAAAATGGTATCAGGACACCCCTAGACAAAATAGTTAGTTAGCCATGGAGTGAAGAGCTTTACCTCATGTTGCTCCCAGCTCTATCGAAAGATTACTTTGGGTCTAAACACCCAGAACCCCAGTGATCAAAACTTTGACATATCTGTCTGACATGTAAAAAGTTTTATTATTTAAGTGGCAAGGATACTTTTAACCTTAGTCCATACAAAAATCCAAGATAGTCCATACAAAAATTCAAGATTTGACTATACTTACCTGTGATAAGGATGACCATTATGATTTTGATTACTGATGAATATGTATATATATATATATATATATATATATATATATATATATAATACATATGCTAATATCCTGCAGAAAAACATTATTTTCCTTATGAGACATATCAGCTTGCTATTTGCTTGTAACTAAGATGAAGATCTTGGGACGAGGCTAAACGACGCAAGATAAAGAAGAGGTTGGATGTTAGAGACAAAACATCTGAAGAAATATAGACTGTGCAGAAGGACGGATACATCCGGAATTTTCTGGTAGAATAGAGAAATGGCAACATAAGTGACGTATGGTTAAGAAACAAATGAATTCTTAAAATGCTAATATATAGACGCAATACTCAAATAACCAATCAAAATATAACATGATGATTTTGACGTGATAACTAACCTCCCCTTTTTGTCAACTTTAAAAAACAATGTACTTCCTTATAATAAACAGAACTCCTTGGGACAGCTCCTTAGCCAGTATGCTGAGAAGGAGATATATTCCAACATTTTGTCTGGTGTTTATTTCTTGTGTCGACAGTCACTCACATTTTAAGGCCTAAACAGCAGCCAACCTTAACACCTTTCCGACATCCATGCTCCTGTTTTTCCGCTCTCTTCCTCTGATGTTTTTGTTCTGTAGCCAGCTTGGGGCATGGGCAGACCTTCTTGACTTCACCGATGCTGTTTGCTTGCAGCGGCGCCCAGAAAAGAAGCAGCGTTGACGTCAGGAAGCTCCGCCCATGCCCCAAGCCGACTCCGGACCTAAAACAATGGAGGAAGATATCAGAAGAACTGGAGCACGGATCGAGGGCAGGTAAGCTGTTACGCCGAGTGCTCCGGGTCCCCGCTCCTCCCCGGAGCACTCACAGCGTTCTCCTGTTCGCAGCGCCCCGGTCAGACCCGCTGACCGGGTGCGCTGCGATAATGTCCCTAGCCGGGATGCGATTCGCGATGCGGGACGCGCCCGCTCGCGGTGCGCATCCCGACCCGCTTACCAGACTCGCCGTCTGTGTTGCCCCGGCGTGCGCGGCTCCGCTCCCTAGGGCGCGCGCGCGCCAGGTCTTTGCCATTTAAAGGGCCGGTGCGCCACTGATTGGCGCATGGGTTTTAATTAGTGTGTTCACCTGTGCACTATATTACCCTATATTACCTCACTTCCCCTGCACTTCCTTGCCGGATCTTGTTGCCATTGTGCCAGTGAAAGCGTTCCTTGTGTGTTCCTAGCCTGTGTTCCAGACCTATTGCCATTGCCCCAGACTACGATCCTTGCTGCCTGCCCTGACCTTCTGCTACGTCCGACCCTGCTCTTGTCTAATCCCTTGTACCGCGGCTATCTCAGCAGTCAGAGAGGTTGAGCCGTTGCCGGTGGATACGACCTGGTTGCTACCGCCGCTGCAAGTCCATCCCGCTTTGCGGTGGGCTCTGGTGAAAACCAGTAGCAACTTAGAACCGGTCCACCGACACGGTCCACGCCAATCCCTCTCTGACACAGAGGATCCACCTCCAGCCTGCCGAATCCTGACATAAGCATAGTTATCATCAGTCCTTTAAGGAATGGATTAGTCAGAAGGGACGAAATAAATAAGAAACCATTGCATTGGTCATGGACCATGTTTTTAACCATTATATGCTTTGTGAGTGGATTATGTTTTTAATGGAGACCTAATAAAGAAGAAACCATTGTGTGCTGGTCAAATCTTGGACTTTTGTATTTCCTGTGAGTTTATAGATAAATTCTCTTTCATCTATTAAATCTTATGGATGATATGCCCTGTGTATAAACTTATAACAATTGAGTTAAATATGCAGTGTAAATTTGACGTGAATTTATTTGTTAAAGAACTTTTGTGTCATTTTAATTATAAGTCTGAGGGTTTTCCTTAAGATTTCAAGTTGAAAAAAGTAAAAATGGATCAATACCTGTGAAGGCTTTTTAAGACCACAGGTCTAGGTGGATACAGTCAGGTCTTGAACAGATCACATCATAAGCTGATAGAAATCAATAAGGATGTTCTCTGATATCAGCTGCAGGGATTTTTGTGTAGGCTTTCAGATTTCATCTTCATGCTGTCCATGCCCAGGTATGAAATACATTCTGTACATTGTTCTGAAATGTAACTATCTGAAAATCCAGGATGTTCTTTAATTTTACTATGGATGTAAAGATCACTAAATGATGTTAATGGTATCTCACAAAATTATAGGTTCCCATATTCTTTACATGAAGTAATTTTGATGGTAGTGGTCTATTATACAGTAAGTATGATGGCTTCTTAAAAGGAACTTGTCAAATTGAAAAAACTATCTGAAGACATCATGCTATAGAGCAGGGGGAGCTGAGCAGATTGACATATAGCTATTTGGGAAAAGAATGTATTCATGTAAATCTCTGCTCATTTTATTCTAAGTAGTACAGTGGGCGGTCTTACTCGATGATTGACAGCGCTTTCTATATATGCACACATGTACACAGAAAGCTGTCAATCACTGTGCAGTGTTTTCCGTAAATGCAATATTTTGATCACTCTTTGTTCTAGCAATTTTTTATTTATTTTTTTCATTTACGCCATTGACCATGTAGGAGCAGGAGTGTGATAATTGAATAGTTTGCACAAATACACTTGCAGCAATAATAAATGTACGTGTATTTATTTTTTTTTATTAAGGAAGGGACTATTTCTAAAGACTTTTCACCAGTTTTTAGTCCCCCTAAGAGACTCTAATTATCAATAATTTCATTGCTTAGATAGATCAGTGCAATGCGTATGTATTGCTTTGACCCATGTGATCTGAGCTCTGCTGGTACAGCCTGCCATAGGCATATTAGTCATGGCAGATACAAAGTCCTTGAGTTGTAACCCCGATTGGTCCAATAAACACCAAACACCAAAGCACATAGTTAGAGCCCCCCTTTAGGCAGCACATAGAGCCCCCCTTTAGGCAGTACATAGATTCCCCATGTTAGGCAGCACATAGTTAGAGCCTCCCTTTAGGCAGCACATAGATTCCCCCATGTTAGGCAGCACATAGTTAGAGCCCCCCTTTAGGCAGCACATAGAGCCTCCCTTTAGGCAGCACATAGATTCCCCCATATTAGGCAGCACATAGTTATAGCCTCCCTTTAGGCAGCACATAGAGCCCCCTTTAGGCAGCACATATTTAGATCCCCCTTTAGGCAGCTACTACAATACTGTAGTTAGTTGCTTGAAGGAAATTAAGTTTTACACTGGAGTACCCCTTTAACCAGCAGTTCCCTCCTAACCAGGGTGCCTCCAGCTGTTGCAAGACACACGGACTGAACTTATAGCCCTTTTAATACTGTAGGTAGTTGCTTGAAGGAACTTAAGTTTTACACTGGAGTACCCCTTTTAACCAGCGATTCCCTCCCAACCAGGGTGCCTCCAGCTGTTGCAAGACACACGGACTGATATTTGAGCCCTAAAAAGGTTTTTTTTGCGTGCAGTCCTTAAAGCAGATGTTAGACTAGTGCTTTAGGAGTAGAGTGGACCCTGAATACACCACCTAGCAGCAACCTAGCTATCGCTTTCCCTATTACAGCAGGAGCAGCTTCTCTGACCCTCCACTTTCTAAGTCTGCAGCATGCCGAATGAAGGTAAAATGGAGTCTGTGCAGGAGGTAGGAGGGTCTGGAAGGGAGAGACTGCTGCTGATTGGCTGTAATGTGTCTGCTGGCTCTGACTCTCAGGGTCGAAGTTTACTGCAATGTTAAAGTATAGGAGGCGAATCGAACTTCACATATGTTCGCCCGGCGATGCGAACGCGAACATGCTAAGTTTGCCGGGAACTGCCGGCGAACAATTTGCGACATCTCTAGTCATAAGCAGTGGTTTGTCGACTGCAGATAGCAGCCAGCACTCACCAAAACAGGATCGGGTTGGCTCCTGAGCCTGTGTCATAGTCCCTGACTCAACCCATGCCATTACATTATGTTATGGGTCGAGAAAGGGTTAACTCTTCTTCCATGACAGATGTCAGGCAGATGTTGGATTTCAGCAGCAGAACCAATGCAGTGGCCTCCTTATTAAAAACACATGCATGCACAGCCAAGTCACGGGGAGATAAGAGGAATAGCTGTTGGTCAAAGAAGTTTTTGTCTTAAAGATGTCCGTGTATAGTGTATACGGACCTTAAAGGGGCTTTTGTATTGATGTTCTATCAATATCCGACATGTGGGGGTCCAACACCCAGTACCTTGACGATCAGCTACCTCTGTATACACCTACGTATACAAAGAACATAGATAGATGCAGATAGCTTATAGTTGA
Organism: Hyla sarda; assembly: GCF_029499605.1. NCBI lineage: Eukaryota > Metazoa > Chordata > Amphibia > Anura > Hylidae > Hyla > Hyla sarda. Next base: position 96,350,087 of record NC_079198.1, on the reverse strand, counting down.
CTTGTCTGGACATGTTACCCAGACATGTCAAAAGTTTTATGTCTGATACTTGTCTTTGTTTGTACCGCATAATTGTAAGCGCTGCGGAATCTGTAGGCGCTATATAAATAAATAAAGTTTAGATCCCACTGGGTCTCAGTCCCTAGACCTTCTACGTTTGTCAGTAATAAATGCGCGATGGAGTGCCTGCCTGCCTGGCTAGCCGCCAATCCGACTCATTCACTCCATAGACTAATGCAATAAATGAGTTAAATTTGACAGCCAGGACTGGGACCCGGTGCGATCTTAACTTTTGATGTGTCTCGATAACATGTCAAAAATGTATATTAATGACACTAAAAATGTTATGGGAGCAGAGCTGCAGTAACCCAGCACGGCCACTACACGATGTACAAAACTGTCTGCTTCTGGCTCTGTTCTTACAGCTTATCGGGGACAGAGGTTGATGTTCACACTAGAGATGAGCGAACTTACAGTAAATTTGATTCGTCACGAACTTCTCGGCTCAGCAGTTGATGACTTATCCTGCATAAATTAGTTCAGCTTTCCGGTGCTCTGGTGGGCTGGAAAAGGTGGATACAGTCCTAGGAAAGAGTCTCCTAGGACTGTATCCACCTTTTCCAGCCCACGGGAGCACCTGAAAGCTGAACTCATTTATGCAGGATAAGCCATCAACTGCCGAGCCGAGAAGTTCGTGACGAATCAAATTTACTGTAAATTCGCTAATCTCTAGTTCACACCCTACAGAAAAGATATTAATTACCCATCCTAGGGACAGGTTATCAAAAAAAAATTAGCTTACAAAAGCCATTAAAATACATCTATTGCTACAAATTTTATCTACAATGTAGAATATTATACACAGTTGTTCAACTACAGAGTTTTAGAAATTGATTGGTCATTTATGCCAAGCCAGAAATCTCTTGAGAAGTAAAGGTACCCTTCTGCAGACACGGCACGGAGTGTTGCTCCTCATCAGTACAGAGCAGGGTGTTCTTCCTTAGCTATGCAAGGCGTGTCGACCTGGGTCAATGGGGTAAGGTTCCTCCCTAAGTAGATCACCAAATACTAAACTAAATTCAAATTTTAAAGCCTACAGACAAGGAAATAATGTTATAGCTATATGAAAACTTTAGATCTTGAAACAGGAAAGGAATTAAATTCAAATTGGAAACAATCTTTAGATCTCCGGAATAAGCAGAATAAATCCAGTTTTGAGTGCAAAGTTCTAAATAGTGTTGCTCGCGAATATTCGCAATGCGAATTTTATTCGCGAATATTCGCGAATATAGCACTATATATTTGTAATTACGAATATTCGCGAATATAGCACTATATATTTGTAATTACGAATATTGTTTTTTTTTCATTTTTTTTTCTTCACAGTACTCATCACAGTGATCATCCCTCTCTGCTTCCAGCTTGTGTGGTGTAAAGAAGGCTGTAATACTACTGTGTGAGACTGGCGTGCGCATTTTCACATATGCGAAAATTAGCATATGCTAATTTTTGCATATGCGAATTTCCGCTTATGCTAATTTTTGTATATGCAAATTATCGCATATGCTCATTTTCGCATTAGCAAATTTTCGCATATGCGAAAATAAAACGCGAATATTACGAATATGCGAATTTAGCGAATATATGACGAATATTCCTCCATATATTTGCGAAATATCGCGAATTTGAATATGACCTATGCCGCTCAACACTAGTTCTAAATATGAGATTTTTGTTATCAACATACCTGACAACAAGTAGCTGGAGAAGGACGTGTTAAGGTCTGGGCAGAAGTAACCAACTTAGTATAAACTGGAATGAAGTAGTTTCCATACAAAGAACAAAGTCACATGATGTTAGTGAAAAAAAGAACAATTCCTTAGAAAATTTTATTTTTGTCTCAATAGCCATTTAAAGGGGTACTCCGCAGCTCAGCGTTTGGAACAAACTGTTCCGAAGGCTGGATCCGGTGCCAGGAACTCGTGACATCATAGCCCCGTCCCCTCATGACATCACGCCCCACCCCCTCAATGCAAGTCTATGGGAGGGGGCGTGATGGCTGTGGGGGCGGGGCTATGAAATCATGAGCTCCCGGCACCAGCTCCAGCCTTCAGAACAGTTTGTTCCAAATGCTGAGCAGCAGAGTACCCCTTTAAGCCAATGTTCCAACCTTGTAGAATGGCCAATCTGCCTGGATACACATTCATATGCAGATACATTTTTCAAAATGTTGCATCATATCCTACCGTAGATTGACTGGGATGTTTTGTAACATGTGCTTAGATTTATGCAAAGCCCTTTCAAATGAATGGGAAATAGGAAAGTTGCATGTGTTTCTACAACAAATCTACTGTGTGTGAATGTGCCCTCTCTTCCTATCTGGCTATCCAAAAAGTTGAGGAATATGTAAGAACAGCTTTGACTATGTTCACACAGCAATTTCAAGTGGAATTCTACAGGAATATTCTGAAAAATCGACACATTATGTACAATGGGATTCCGCTTTCCCATTCGCACAGTGGAATTTCCACATTCTGCTAAATTATTAGACATGTCTTAGCTGAATCTGTGTTTTAAAATTCCACTTGAATTCCGTTCAATTTCTGTGCAAATTTGAGCAGAAAAGCAGAATTTCCGCTGTGTGCACATAGCCTTAGAGCTTTTCCACCAACTACCAGAGGAAAAAAATGGTATGGTCAGTTTACCAACACTTGTGGCTGCAATGGTTGAATGACCGGGGCTCCATTGCTTCATGACTTGATGCTATGGCCAGTACATAGGCAGAAAATGTTGATAATTGAGGAAATGCAAGGTGAAAGCCCAGCACCCCAGATACACCAATTAGTGAAAAAAACCTAAGTCTTCATTAGCAAACCATTAAAGGGGTATTTCAGTGGAAAACTATTTTTTTTAAATGAACAGGTGCTAGAAAGTTAAACATATTTGTAAATTACTACTATTAAAAAAAAAAATCCTAATCCTTACAGTACTTATCAACTGCTGTATGTTCCACAAGAAGTTGCATTTCTTTCTGGAGTTCTTTCCAGGCTTACCACAGTGCTCTCTGCTAACACCTCTGTCTATGTCAGGAACTGTCCAGAGTACAAGCAAATCCCCATAGCAAACCTCTCCTGCTCTGGACAGTTCCTGAGATGGACAGAGTTGTCAACAGAGAGCACTGTGGTCAGACTTAAAAGAACTATACAACTTCCTCTGTAGTATACAGCAGCTGATTAATACTGAAAGGATTGAGATTTTGTAATAGAAGTCATTTACAAATCTGTTTATCTTTCTGACACCAGTTCATTTGAAAAAAATAAATGTTTCCCACTCGAGTACCCTTTAAGAACACTTCAATGATTCACTGGTCTTTAACTATCATGTTTGAGATCCCAGAATTAAAGGTGTTATCTGGCGGAAGGGCTGCAGCAGTGTCCAGCCTAAGCAGCTGTGGTGTCCCGGTACAGGACCTGGTCCTGTCCCTGTGTAAAGTCCCCTCAGTTAGAGTCCCTACATTCCACAGGGCTCTCCTGCAGAGCTTGCCCCTTGGTTGCCTCATATAAATGTATTTCTGTATAGTGTACAAATGTATAGGACCTACCTAGAGCACGTGATATATTATAATGGTTGTACAGATGTTTAGGACCTTCCGGGGTCATGTGATAATGTCATGTAATGTACCCAGAGTTCTCTAGGTTCAGGACTTACAGGCTTTGCAGCCAATGGGATTAGTCCAGCCTCCTTAGTATATATAAGGGGCTTTAGTCTCTAAATTCTCTCTCTTAGTTTCTGCATTCTCTTCCTGCTGGACACTCAAGCAAGCACAATCAGAATTTATCAATTCATCTTACCTAGGCCAAAGCCTAAAGAACCAGCAGCCACTAAAACCGTGAGTTATAAAGCTCTGTCTACAAATTCTTTGTGACTACTATTCAACTCAAACCGTATAATTAGTAGCACAGTGGCCTGCTTAAAGCTCAAGACTATTAGTCCCAGCAAAGCCTGTGAGGAACCTGCATCCTGGTTACCTCAGAAGAAACTGTTTAATTGTAACGACTGTTTGCATAAGAAGTTTAGGAAAAATTCCAGTTATCTTATAAAATCTGCTGTGGATTTTCTGTTTATTATCCTGCCGTTTGTGGACCAGTTGTCGGCAGGGCCTTCTATACAAAACAAACGCACCCTGGCGTCACAACAAACTAAGGGTTAATACCACCAGACCCTGTAGCATCATTGCAACACCCCTATATCACTACCCCTCTGGCTTACCACACAGCAATGTGACATATTGGGCCCCAACACCAGGAAGAGGAATGTGGCTGAAACCGGGGCTGGGCTGAATACATCACTTGATGCTTAGCCAATCACTGGCTGTGGCAGTACACTAATGCGGCCAGTGATTGGCTGAGCAGCTATTATTCACTTATGGGGGAACGCGAAAGGTATGTATATCTTTGTTGTCTGGGAGGACCCAAAGGCTCTTCTGCCACAAAAGAAGCCCCCTCTCCACTCTGATCTAAAACTAACATCTATATTCTGAAACTCTCACTCCCGTCTCCAAGACTTTACTCGTGCTGCACCAGATCTCTGGAATACAATACCCTGAACATCCACAGTTTTAAATGTACCCTAAACACACATGCCTTTAACCCCTTAAAACACAGCCCATTTTGGCCTTGAGGACACAGGAAATTTAAATTTTTTGCATTTTGGCTATTTCCTCCTTGCCTTCTAAGAGCCATAACTTTTTCATTTTTCCCTTTACAGACCCATATGGAGGCTTGTTTTTTGCATGGCCATTTGTACTTTGTAATAACACCTATTATTTTACCATAAATTGTACAGTCAAACACACAAAAAAAGGTATATTTTTTTGGGAAAATTGAAGAGAAAACTGCAATTTAGCAACTTTTGGGGTTTTTGTTTTTATACGGTGCAGTTTACGGTAAAAATGATATCTTCTCTTTATTCTGTAGCTCAATGCAATTAAAACAATACTTAATTTATATTGTTTTTCTATTGTTGTACTATTTTAATAGGAATTCAAACTTTATTGAACAAAATCAGTATATTTAAAATTGTACTCTTCCGACCCCTATAACTTTTTTATTGTTCCGTATACGGGGATGTGTGAGGCTCATTTTTTGTGCAGTGATCAGTATCATTCCTATTTTGATGGGAAAAGAGGGGACATTTTTTTTTTTTTTTTGGGGGGGGGACTTCACTTTTATTAAAACTTTGTTTTTAATTTTTTCTTTATACCTTCTATATATTACACTATTTAGATTGCAGATATTGATCAGTGCTATGCTCGACAGGATACTAGAGAAGACCACATGATGGCAGCAGGAGGTAGGTACAGAGACCTCCAGCAGCCATCTTAGCTCATCTGATCCCTGCGACCGTGATCAGCCAGCAACCGGAAAGGCCGCATAGCTGCAGATGCCCTGAACAATATTGATTATGGCATCTGCTGGGTTAATGTCAAACATCATCGTGCTAGCTGATGTCTGCCTTTAGAAGCGTATGCCTGGCTGCTGAGAGCAGCCAGGACCGGTGGTCTATGATGCGAGTGCAGCTCCTCCCCTAGCTTCAAAGCTGCGGCCGGACTCAGGGCATACAGGTACATCCTGCTGCGCTAAGTTCCAGGCATCCAGGGCATACCTACACTCCCTGCATCCTCTAGGGGTTAAACCGGTCTATAATATTCTCTAATTGGTCTCCCCTACTTTCACTTTGCCTCCTTTTGAGACCATTGGTTCTCCCTCCATGATCTATGCACTTTAGACATTCAAAGATTGGCTGGTCCATTGTATCAATAAGCTTGTATCAATAACCTTTTATTTTTTGTCTCAACCTCATTCCTCATAGTCTGTTGTGGTAACCACGGGGGTGTTAGTAGAATTACCTTATCACTTTGTGACGCCAGGGCACCGTTATCCTATACACAGTCCGAGGATGGAGCCAGCTTCTCCTGGGCCAGACATGGGGAGTAACTGAACACACCAACTTCAGGTTATGGATAAATGTCTTTACTGAGCTGGGTGCAGATGGTATTACACATACAGCAGGTTTTAGATGAGAGAGTGCAGCGTAACCCCTTGGGAGCCCTGTTGCCTTGCTGGAACTTGTAGTGCTTTCACCAAACAGATTAATACTGACTTGTAAGGCGGGCAGATGAATCCTGGTAGGTAGGGTTCTGTCAATGTACTGAAGCCTTCTTTGCAGGGGCATGAACTGCTGGGACACCGCACTGTATGCTCTTGTGAGTAGGACTCACACTCCCCCTGTATATTGACTATTTAGTGTGTTACATTGTAATGTCTCATACTTGTCTTTATGTGTACCCTCAAAATTGTAAAGTGCTGCGGAATCTATTGGTGCTATATAAATACATTTTATTATTATTATTACAGTAGTCCCTCAAGTTACAATATTAATTGGTTCCAGGACGACCATTGTATGTTGAAACCATGGTATGTTGAGACCATAACTCTATGGAAATCTGGTAATTGGTTCTGAAGCCACCAAAATGTAATCCAAAAATAGGAAAAAGTGAGGATTAAAGATAAATAAGTAGATAACTAATATAGATAAAGCAAGTCCTTACATATAAAAGTAAGAAAGATCTTCTGGGAGCTGTAATCACTGTCTATTTCAGTGATTCCCAAAGAGGGTGCCTCCAGCTGTTGCAAAACTACAACTCCCAGCATGCCCGGACAGCCGAAGGCTGTCCGGGCATGCTGGGAGTTGTAGTTTTGCAACAGCTGAAGGCACCCTCTTTGGGAAACACTGGTCTAAGTAGAGGACAGAAGCTTCTTCAGGGTCCTGTATAGAACACGCAATGTCTAAAAATAGTAAAATGGAGCCGCCCTCACCTGGTGTCCAAAGGAGCAGCTAACCCTGGTACAGGTAAAGAGTACAGAACATGTAATACCTCCCTGTACTGTAGGGGGCGCTACCAGACACCAGTCAGTGCATGCACTTTAGGAATACAGGGGTTTTACCAGTGAAATGCCCATTCTGATTGGTCGGTTCTTCCAGCCATTGACACGTTTCGCAGATTCCATAGCATTGTATGTTGAGTCTGGTTTCAAGTTACAATGGTCAAGAAAAGACCATTGTAAGTTGAAACTATTGTATGTCGAGGCCATTGTAAGTTGAGGGATCACTGTATTAGAAGACACCAGTATTGTTCATGGCACATGGTAGATAAGGGAGGGTATGTTGTTCTCCTGGGCTCAGAAGCTTCAAGATACACCTCTGTATCAAATATGTCATGTGAAGTTCCTGGGTCCCAATGTAAAATCTGTAACACCCCTGCCCTCTTTCCCAATTATTATGTGGTATAGCCCTCATGGGTCCCCTGCAGGCAACAGGTCATGAGTGCAAACACAACCTCTGCATGCCCTTCAGTTATGGTCCAGACTTCTATCCCGCTGAGGTCAAATTTTGTCATCTGTCATCTACACAGATGAGGATACCCAAAATATCCCATACAGTAAAGATTTGCAGGAAATTGGTCCCTTTTGTGAAGCTTTATGCTAAAATTATAGTGTTCACCAGCAAAGAACTCTCTGCCTGAAATATAGCTGCACAGTGAGTATCCCGGGGTCATAGAGAAAAGTGGTGGAGGAGTCCCTGGCCTTATTTCCTTTATTTACACAAGAGTACCAGTGTATTGCCGCTGTCGGTAGCACAGGATGGCCGGAGTCAAGAGAATAAGCGAAGGAGGTGGAGAATGGGGTGGATGACAAAGAAACTTCCATGCAATTATCTCTGTGTAAAATTGGCACTCTGAACAAGCCACAATGTAAGACAAAAGTTGACAGGGTTGGTGGCTCAGCTTGGAGTAAAGATAGCACAGCTGTGGCCAATACCAACACAGTCCTTTTCAATATGGAGTGACCCAAGTTTCCTTGCAACCTGCTGATCTGGCCAGCCTCCTGTCTCAGGAAACAAAGGCCTGGTAAAACAAGAGTATTGTCTCCCGTCTCTTCTTCCCACCACTCTCTCGTAAGTGACGTTCTGCTCTGTCCATACTGGTGACACCTGTATCTTCTGAGTCTGAATGGTTACAGCTTTCAGCAAACAGCAGTACACTTTATGTAAACCACTTTAAGGTATTAAGGAAATACTGTACAACATGATATAACACGAGATACAGTAAGTAAACCTAACATATCATATAAGACATGATATATCACATGAATAAATATAAAAACATAACATAACACATGATATATAAATAAAGCACATGAAGATTTCCAGTAGAGGAGATCTGCATGGAGGAATGGGCCAAAATACCAGCAACAGGGTGTGAAAACCTTGTGAAGACTTACAGAGAACGTTTGACCTCTGTCATTGCCAACAAAGGGGATATAACAAAGTATTGAGATGAACTTTTGTTATTGACCAAATACTTATGTTCCATCATAATTTGCAAATAAATTCTTTAAAAATCAGACAATGTGATTTATGGATTTTTTTTCTCATTATGTCTCTCATAGTTGAGGTATACCTATGATGAAAATTTCTGGGATAAGTGGGAGAACTTGCACACTTGGTGGCTGACTAAATATTTTTTGCCACTGTACATGATTAAGCACATGAAGATATCAACTAAATAAATAGATAATATATGATATAAAATGATATAAGACAAGAAAAAACATGACATATATATATATATATATATATATATATATATATACACACACACACACACACACACACACACACATACATATATATATATTTATATGCAAATGAATAGATCATTTGAAGATATCACGGAAATAATACATTACATCACACAATATTTCAGGTGAAGGTATTACCGTATATACTCGAGTATAAGCCGATCCGAATATAAGCCGAGGCCCCTAATTTCACCCCAAAAACCCAGGAAAAGTTATTGACTCGACTATAAGCCTAGGGTGGGAAATACATCATCTCCCTGTCATCATCCAGTCCCCCGTCATTAACACCCTCATCATCATCACCGCCTGTCATCATCCAGACCCCCGTCATCATCCCCCTCTGTCATCATCCCCCTCGTCATCATCCCCCTGTCATCATCCAGTCCCCCGTCATTAACACCCTCATCATCATCACCCTGTCATCTTCCCCCCCTTCATCATCACCACCTGTCATCATCATCACCCTGTCATCATCCCCCCCTTCATCATCACCCTGTCATCTTCCCCCCCCTTCATCATCACCGCCTGTCATCATCCCCCCCTGTCATCATCCAGACCACTGTCATCATTCACCCCCCTATATCATCACCACCTGTCAACCCCTTCATCAGTTGTCTTCAACCTGCGGACCTCCAGATGTTGCAAAACTACAACTCCAAGCATGCCAGGACAGCCACAGGCTGTCCGGGCATGCTGGAAGTTGTAGTTTTGAAACACCTGGAGGTCTGCAGGTTGAAGACCACTGCGGCCTTCCTCATCATCCAGACCTCCCCCCTTTAGTTTTCTACTCACCTCCCCTTCACCGGGAGGCCCTTTTCTCCGCTCCGGGCCCCGGACTAGTGACGTTGCCTTAACGACGACGCACAGGGACGTTCATGCGCAGGGACGGACATCCCTGTGCGTCATCGTCAAGGCAACGTCACTAGTCCGTGGCCGGGCCCGGAGCAGAGAAGAGGGCCTCCCGGTGAAGATGGACAGCCCGTAACGACTAACCCTCCCCACCGGACGGTCCCTGCAGCATAGATGGCCTGGAACAGCTCACCCTTCCTTCCCACCGAGGGGAGGTGAGTAGAAAACTAAAGGGGGGGGGAGGGGTCTGGATGATGACGAAGGCCGCAGTGGTCTTCAACATGCGGATCTCCAGGTGTTGCCGATGGCTGTCTGGGCATTCTGGGAGTTGTAGTTTTGCAACATCTGGAGGTCCGCAGGTTGAAGACCACTGAGAAGGGATTGACAGGCGGAGAGTTCACTCGAGTATGAGCCGAGGGGGGCGTTTTCAACACGAAAAATCGTGCTGAAAAACTCGGCTTATACTCGAGTACATACGGCAAGCAAATAAAACAAGATTTAACATGAGATATCGCATGAAGATATCATGTAAATAAAAACATAATAAAACACTTGATATAGCATGATACAACATGTGATAAAACACTTGTGATAAAACACATGATATAACACATGAGATATCACATTTGAAGATGTCAAACAAGTAAAACATGATATTACACATGATTTGACAAGGAGATAACAAGTAAATACAAACAGCACATAAGACAAGATAACTTGGATATTAAGTAAGACCTTACAATAAAGACTTCAAAACTTCTATTAAATAATATTTTGCTGTCATTCCTATCATTACGTCTGTAGTAGAAGAGGCCATGTAGGCAATGGACAGCTGGAACTGTGGTAGTCACATTATTAGTTTTAAAAAATCAACTGATGTCCATGGATGCCTGTGATCCTCAATAACCAAGACTATTAAACAGTTTGTCCTAAAGGGGAACTCTGCTCTTAGACATCTTATCCCCTATCCAAAGGATAGGGGAAGAGATGTCTGATCGCGGGGGGGCCCACCGTGGGGACCCCCGCGATCCCCCCTGCAGCAGCCCGGAGCTAAGTCTTCTCCGAGGCTGATGACGGGCGGTGCAGTGGACGAGGCATTGTGATGTCACGGCCCCGTCCCCTCATGACATCACGGCCGCCCCCCTCAATGCAAGTCTATGGAAGACGTCACGAGGGGGCAGGCTATGCCTGCCCCCTCGTGACGTCTTCCATAGACTTGCATTGAGGGGGCGGCCATGATGTCACGAGGGGGCGGGGCTGTGACATCACGATGCATCGTCCACTGCACCGCCCGTCATCAGCCTCGGAGAAGATTGCCTGCCCCCCCTCATGACATCACGGCCGCCCCCCTCAATGCAAGTCTATGGAAGACGTCACGAGGGGGCAGGCTATGCCTGCCCCCTCGTGACGTCTTCCATAGACTTGCATTGAGGGGGCGGCCATGATGTCACGAGGGGGCGGGGCTGTGACATCACGATGCATCTTCCCCTGCACCGCCCATCATCAGCCTATGAGAAAACTTAGCTCCGGGCTGCTGAGGTACTGGACTGCTGCAGCGGTGGGCCCCCCACAATCAGACATCTTATCCCCTATCCTTTGGATAGGGAATAAGATGTCTAACCGTGGAGTACCCCTTTAAGATGGTGCATCTTACACACTATTCCAAGGTCTTTATTAGGGTAGAAGGTTAGCACTGTGGAGGTATACAAATGTATTACACTGACTTCTAGCACATAACATGAGATGAGGTAACATGAAACAATAAAATAGTATAAAACACTCGATTCTCTTTTTCTTTTGCTATAATATAACAGGTAAACAGGTAAATTTATGAGTAACTCAGTCATAACCAATAACTGATTCTTCCGTCTCAACAAGGTCTTTAATCCTTAAACCCACAAAGATCTTTCTGTTTTCGAACAAACATGTAACGTTATATACGGAAAGCTCTGGCTTTACTTCTGGTGAACCTATACTCTTACACAAATGGGATGCAGGGTATGCCGGGTTGGCTATTTACATATAAGCAATGGAGGCTAATACACCCTGGATATTCGGAAAAACGGCACTGATCCAAGTAAGTGAACATCATTTTAATCCGGTGCACATGAACGATAACCCTGTGTAAACCAGCTGTCAGTTCCCAAGTAACTTTCATCTTCCATCTGGCAGATATTATGTGTATTACACATTTCACCATACTACCCAATAAAACACTGAAAGGCAATAAATATTGATAAGATCAGGAGTGTCGCGTTTAATCATGACTGTCACATAAGAAAACATTTGACATGTCAAAAGTGTTGATCAGTTGGGGTCTGGGTGCTTACACCAGAACAATCGCTAGTATGAGCCCAGAGAAGCACGCAGCTGAGCTCTTCCCTCCCCAGCTCATTGCTCTCCCTGTGTCGCTGCAGCAGAAAGGTGCCAGAGACTTATTTTAGAATTGGTCAGGGAGGCAGGGAGAGCAAGGGTGCAAGGAGAGAACCGCTTAGCCGAGTGCTTCTCCTGGTTAATTTCAGTAATTATGGGAGTCTGAACACCAAATCTGCAACTGGACAAAAGTTTTAACATACCTCTAAGTCATGTACCTTTAGTACATTTCATAGTTAACACCACACATAACAATTAAAAAGCATTTTACTCGAAGATTACCAGGAACACAGTGGCTTTTTACAGTATCATTACATCACTGCTTATTCACGAGCTGCACGCAAAAGAAGCTTAAAGGGGTATTCCAGGCAAAAACTTTTTTTTATATATCAACTGGCTCCGGAAAGTTAAACAGATTTGTAACTTACTTCTATTAAAAAATCTTAATCCTTCCAATAGTTATTAGCTTCTGAAGTTTTCTGTCTAATTACTCATTGATGATGTCACATCCCGGGAGCTGTGCATGATGGGAAAGTATCCCCATAGGAACTGCACAGCTCCCGGGACGTGAGTCATCAGAGAGCAGTTAGACAGAAAACAGCAACTCAACTTCAGAAGCTAATAACTATTGGAAGGATTAAGATTTTTTAATCAAAGTAATTTACAAATCTGTTTAACTTTCCAGAGCCAGTTGATATATAAAAAAAAAAAAGTTTTGGCCTGGAATACCCCTTTAAATTATTTCTAATAAAGTACAAATGTGGAGATGCAAATAATATCAATACTTCAAGAGTTACAATAATTAGGGAATTAAACAGTAAGTAAGAAAAAAACAGATTCTGCAGATTTTTTTTTAAGGTGAAAATTAAGATGAAGGCATGAGCGTGCAAGTGAATCAAAATAGGGGGTAAGTAAAGGTCAAATCTGACTCCTAGTACATGGGGCAATTATGGGCTGAACAGGCAAACATCACCCTGAGTAATATGGCCAGTGATCAGCCAATGAACCAGCATCATCGGCTATCCCCATGAAATAGAAGATGTGGGTCCCACAAGTGATGACAGCAAAGGGCCACATAAATAATACAATGATCATTTATGTTGCCCTCCCCACATAAGCCTTGAACTAAGTGCCAAAAACAATCACCGATCTACAAAATTGGCACTAATTTACGGTGAGATTTCAGCTATCTAACGGGGCCCTATCTGTTCTGCTCACGTGACATGTGATTCTAAGACCCGTTGTCTAGAGATCAGCGACACTTACACTAAGCCTGTATATTCATGTATACAAACTAATGCAAAGGAAACTAGTTACACACAACATCCGGTCAGATTTCATCTTCCAGTTTTCTAATTCTGTTGAGAAAACGAAGCATCTATGCAATTGGTTGCCTCGAAAAACTTCCTTTAGTTTTTATTTGCACTAAATTTTATACATCTCCCCCAGTGTAGTGAGAAAATGTAGCTGTAAATACCGTATTTTTCGTCCTATAGGACGCACCGGCGTATAAGACGCACCCAATTTTTAGGGGCAAAATCTAAAAAAAAAAAAAGATTTTGAACCCAATAGTGGTCTTCAACCTGCGGACCTCCAGATGTTGCAAAACTACAACTCCCAGCATGCCCGGACAGCCGTTGGCTGTCCGGGCATGCTGGGAGTTGTAGTTTTGCAACATCTGGAGGTCCGCAGATTGAAGACCACTGCATAGGAGGTAATACTCACGTGTCCCCGCCGCTCCGGACCCGTCACCGCTGCCCTGGATGTCGCTCCATCACTGTCACCGTGTCCCCGTCGCTCCGGAACGTCTCTGCTGCCGGCCGGGTATCCTCGCTCTCCGTCGCCGCCATCACGTCGTTACGCACGCCAACGCACGTACGCGACGACGTGATGACGAGGAAGGAGAGCGCCGGACATACAGGGGATCCCTGAATGGAGAAGACACCGAGGAGGCAGGTAAGGTCCCCCCCGGTGTCCTGTAAGCACTAACCCGGCTATTCAGTCGGGCTGTTCGGGACCGCCGCGGTGAGATCGCGGCGGTCCCAAACAGCCGGGTTAGTGTCACTTTCCCTTCAGACGCAGCGGTCAGCTTTGATCGCCGCGTCTGAAGGGTTAATACAGGGCATCACCGCGATCGGTGATGTCCTGTATTAGCCGCGGGTCCCGGCTTTTGAAGGCCGCAGGGACCGCCGCGATAAGGGTGTATTCGCCGTATAAGACGCACCGACTTTTCCCCCCCAGTTTTTGGGAAGAAAAAGTGCGTCTTATACGGCGAAAAACACGGTAGTTCTTCTTCTATATCAATATCTGCCTTAACCTCCTTAAGAAACCCTGTTTATATTCTATGCCGCTAAGCACTTTTTCCCCCCTTTAAATATATAATCTCCCTGAGACGTGACCTACTTCTATCGGCGGCGCCCATTACGATGATCCCGTGTGACAAAGAGACCTTGTTAAAAATATTAAACACTTCTTAATATCTCCTCCAAGTGGAGTCACAGATCACTGGAGCCTGCAGGAAGGGGGAATCTCTCTCTCTCTCTCTTTAGACCCGGCTTTAAACAAATGAAGTGGCACAATAGGGATGGGGATTGTTTCACTGGCCTGATTTATACACTGCTTTAAATGCCCTAATGAATAATTCACAGTTATCATTTAGACAGGATTGCAGGTTTTGTGATGTTTTTTTTTTCCGAGCCTTTCACAAGGTTCCAGGTCGTCCCATTGATGAAGGATCTTGGATGAAGAGGCCTGAATGAGAGGCAAAGCAAAGAAAAACACACAACAAGGGAGGTGGCTCTATGCTCCTCCGCTGTCAGATTGATAAATATAATGTGTCACCAATTAAAACTTCATTGCCATTCACTAATTCAATCATCGCCTTGTTAACCATTACTTAGTGGGGTGGCTCCGCAGAGTTTTGCTCATCATTGTTACCCAAACAGGGGCTGCCTTTTCCCATCCGATACAATTTCAGGCTGCCCCATTTGCATGTAAATAAGTTATTCACTGCACATCACTATCTCAAAAAAATGACCAACAAATGCTTTGATTTTTAGTTTTTTTTTTTCTTCTTCTCTCGTTTGCCGTCACAATTAAATCAATAGTTTCATTTTTTTTTCTCAACTGTGACTTCTGAAACGCTTTTGTGCATTCTTATGGAAATGGCTGAGAAGTGACTTATGTGTGGGAAGTAAATGGTGACCTCTGGATACAGCCAAAGGAAGGGTATAGTCATGTGATGACATGAATCCACACTTCTGGCCTTAAATTTATTACAGTTACTATAATACGATGCATTCATTGGAGTCATTTAAATGGAAGCATAGCGCCAAACATGCTCCGGGCTTATTGTTCACTTAAAAATGATATATTTTTCCATATGGTCAACTTCCGATGAACCTAAATTGTTATGAACTTTGTTAAGTGGAGACCTGTTTAAGAAGTGATTTTATGATGTAGATGAACTTTTGTTTCTTGGATTTCTTTATTTTTTTCTATTGTGCAATAAAAACACTGACAATAATCAATACGACCATAAAAAAGAAGGATATTTAACTATCCTGGCTTTTTCTAACAGTCTCAAAGTCTCCTTGCAAACTCCATGTTATCTTTAGAAAAAAGTAATTTATACCTTCTAATCTTTTCTACAATATTCACCCAGGCCAACAGTGGCAAACCGTGATCTTTAAATAATTAATCTGCCACAAAAAGAAGCTTGGAAATCATTAGTTTGTTATTGTGGGGGACACCCGACATGTCCTCTAGAATGACTATGTTTAACCCCTTAAAGGGGTACTCCAACGCTAAGACATCTTATCCCCTATCCAAAGGATTGGGCATAAGATGCCTGATCGCAGGGGTCCTGCCGCTGGGGACCCCCTTGATCTTGCACGCCGCACCCCGTTACAATCAGTCCCCGGAGCATGTTTGCTCCGGGTCTGATGACTGGCGATTATGGGGCCAGAGCATTGTGACATCACGGCCCCGCCCCCGTGTGACATCACACTCTGCCCCCTCAATGCAAGTCTATGGGAGGGGGCGGGGCAGCTGTCATGCCCCCACCCATAGGCTTGCATTGAGGGGGAGGAGCGTGATGTCACACGGGGCGGGGCCGTGATGTCACAATGCTCCGGCCCCATGATTGCCAGTCATCAGACCCGAAGCGAACATGCTCCGGGGACTGATTGTAACGGGGTGCGGCGTGCAAGATCATGGGGGTCCCAAGTGGCGGAACCCCCGTGATCAGGCATCTTATCCCCTATCCTTTGGATAGGGGATAAGATGTCTTAGCGCCGGAGTACCCCTTTAAGGACTCCGCCCATTTGGACTTTAAGGACTCAGCCCATTTTATTTTAGCAACTCTTTTATATTTTTATCCAAAGACAAGTATGAGGGCTTGTTTTTTGTGTGACCAGTTGTCCTTTGTAATGACATTGCTCATTTTACCATAAAATGTATGGTGCAACCAAAAGAATACTATTTGTGTGGGGAAATTGAAAAGAAAACAGCAAATTTGCTAATTTTGGAAGGTTTTGTTTTCACACTGTACAATTTATGGTAAAAATGACATGTTTTCTTTATTCTGTGGGTCAATATGATTAAAATGATACCCATGATTGCATACTTTTCTATTAGTGTACCGCTTTAAAAAATCCTCAAACATTTTAACCAAATTTGTAGGTTTAAAAGCTCTCTATTTTGACTACATATAACTTTCTAATTTTTCCGTAAAAGCGGCGGTATGAGGGCTCATTCTTTGCGCCGCGATCTGTACTTTTTATTGATATCACATTTAGCGTATATAAAACTTTTAATACATTTTTTTTTTTTTTGGAACATGATGTGACAAAAAAGCATAAATTTTTGACTTTTTTTTAAATTTTTTACATTAACGCCATTCACCGTACGGGATCATTAACATTATATTTTGATAGTTCTGACATTTACGGTGATACCAAATATGGTTATAAATAATTTATTTTTATTTATTTTTTTTTACACTTTTTGGGGGTAAAATGGGAAAATAGGACATTTTACATTTTTATTGGGGGAGGGGATTTTTCACATTAATTACATCTGAGGGGTTAATGGGGGAAATAAGCGCGATCGCTCATGTCCGCCATTACCGGTGGGTCCCTGGCAGTAGACCAGTGACACACATCTGCTTGTCCCCATTGTGGTTAGCTAAAAGCAGACTTTATACATATGATATGGTCATGCACTGATGTCTGAACCTACAGGGTAGATGTTAGTAGGACAATTTTAACTGGCTACAGTATAAATTACCATTTATCTTAACCCCTTAATGACGCAGGGCGTAAATGTGCGTCCTGGTGCGGTGGTACTTAACGCACAAGGACGTACATTGACGTCCCGTGCATGACGCAGCCCCCCCCCCCCACACACACTGCTTGCCGTCATGTACAGGACATAAATGTATGTGCTGGTGCTTTAAGTACCACCGCACCAGGACGTACATTTACATCCTGCGTCGTTAAAGGGTTAAGATAAATGGCAATTTATACTGTAGCCAGTTAAAATTGTCCTACTAACATCTTCCCTGTAGGTTCAGACATCAGTGCATGACCATATCATATCTATAAAGTCTGCTTCTAACTAACCACACTGGGGACAAGCAGATGTGTGTCACCGGCCCATTTTGAACAGGCTACTAGGGGCATAATACTGCTGATGAACATTCTTAAAATTAACTTTTCACAATGGAGGTCCATTAACCAGTGTACATCCCATCTTGTTCCCATTTTACTTTTCTATTTAATTAATATCTTAACCCCTTCTCTACAAATATGCTTCCAGAAACAGGAGAGGCCACTACACCCCTTACCCTTTAATAATTTCAATATCACATGTGACTCAAATTCAGATTGGCCTGTCACTAAACAGTGACTAGCGAGAGCAGCTGTGGGCAGGGGAATAGATTTTTTTCAATGTCATTGTCCATTGGTGACTCTTTTATCAGAGGCACGGATAAGAAAACCAAGGGTCCTTTCAGACAGGCCGAGGGGCTAAAGATACCAAGGGCCAATTTTAATGATCTGCATTCATTTGCTTAGCCTTTACGACGCTTCATAAATCGTACAATCCTTTTAATTGATGATTATTGGACACACATCCCCTGTTAACACAGGGCAATGTGTGTCCAAATATAATGATTTTATTGGCTGCACAAAAGTTGTCATTAGCTGACAAACAAGCATTTGCTTGTTCATCGGCTGATCGGTGGCCCCTTTACATTGGCCAATCATTGAGAATGAGTATTCAAAGGACACTCGATACCCGGCTGGTGTAAAAGTTAAAGGGGTACTCAGCACCTAGACATCTTATCCTTATCCTTGGGATAGGGGATAAGATGTCTAGGGGCGGAGTACCCCTTTAAGGTTGTATCTTTCCCATAGTCCACCCTAATGATTGTGACAAATGTAAACACCCAACCATTACAATGTGAGTCTGCAGTGCATGAAGGTCCTATGGTGGGCCAAGGCTCTTATACAATAATGGGCCAGAAAAGATTCAACAGAATACAAGCCCATTTGGAGCCGATTTGGAGTCAATAACTTGTCTCTAGGATCTATTCTGTATGTAGGTAACAAATAAACCATTAGACCTCACTGATGATATGTTCTCTTTGTACAATGATGACAGCAGAGTTCACACATCTAATTGGGCTAAACAAAAGTAAACTAGTGAAATTATAAGCAATAATATAACACAGATATCTATGCATAATGCAGGAGGGAACATAGTCACTTATAGAGTACAATGATTTACACAGGGGTCATGTTAAGCTGAACACATAATACTTGTTCTCACGGACACGTGGACTCGTGTAACTAGAAACATATTGGCAGCCACACCATTGATGGAATTTACAGCCTATGTTAGTTTTGCGGGGCTGAGATTATTATGAAAACTAAAGCAGGAATCATTGATCCCTATAGAAGCATTTCATAGATCTCATGCGGAAAAGAGCGCAGGGACCATTAATCACTCATTCCTGCGGGATCATTCCTACAATCATTCGCAAGACACTGTGCAGATCAAGAATGTTGCATGTCACATTTTGGCCCTTCGTCTTTTTTGAATTTTTTTTTTCTGCAAATGTCAATTTGAATGCTTTCATAGGGATCAATGATTAATGATCCCCATTTCCTGTTCTATGTCAGGTCATGTTCCAGTGGTGCAACTGAACTAACATACAGCAAACACAGCAGTGTGAATAGGCCTCAAGGGAAGAAACATTTGGAGCAGCTCCATAGCAGGACCTAGCTGGAATGTGAGTGAAACAACCACAAATGCTACCTAAGTGCGGGCTCAGCAGAAATGCATACATTATATATCCCATAGAGATATTTTATGCTCTATTTATTAATGTAAAACTCCAAAGTTGTTAGAGCTATTTTAATATACCTGGCGCTACTGTAAAATGTTTAGTAAAAAAAACCCTATCATGTGTCCTGTTATCTGACTAGGAGGGATCTCAATATAGAAGATTCTAAGGGACTGACGTACCATATGTGATATTGGGGCCACTGTGCTGGTGTTACCCTAAAGCTGACATATACACAATATTTTGGTCAGTTTTTGGTCAATACTACAACTGAAGGCTGATTGATAAATCTGGCCTACCCGATGACTGTCTATACTATGTTTAGACCAACCACTCATTGGCTTACTTTAAACTAGAATTATGTGAACTTTTTTTATTGAACTTTTTGTGCACTTTTTTCTTGAGGTCACATCTCTTTTTAATTGAAGCCCCGCCCCTTTACCAAGGCTGCGTCCCCTCAGTTAAATCTGGTGGAAAAGTGTTTAAATAGTCTAAGCTCATAATAAATGTGGCACAGGTTACGAAATACAGTTTTGTCAGAGTTCGTAAATCTACCAGCCTTAAGCTGTAAAGGAGTCTAAGGACCTCGCGACTAAACTATTACCCGTGGCTCATAATTATTGGTGGATTATTAGAGACATAGGGGGTGCGTTGTGCTTTGTTCTTGGAGAATAAGGGGCCACATACTGTTCTTGCACAGCGAACTTACATTAATTTGATTTGTCACGAACTTCTTGGCTCGGCGTTTGCTGACTTTATCCTGCATAAAATAGTTCAGCTTTCAGGTGCTCCAGTGGGCTGGAGAATCTCTCCTAGGACTGTATCCACCTTTTCCAGCCCACTAGAGCACCTGAAAGCTGAACTAATTTATGCAGGCTAAAGTCAGCAACTGCCGAGCCGAGAAGTTCCTGACAAATCGAATTACTGGAAGTTCGCTCATCTGTAGTGTCTACCCCTGAGTATATTGTACGGCAGTAATTTCTGTACTTTCAAATTGTAGCAATACTTAGATTGTGCTCATTAATTGAAGAAATAAAGCAGATGACCTTAACTTGATCCCTCTGCAGAATATACCTGTCAGGACAGGGGTAAGGATGTGCAGCCCTTATCTTCAGCTGCACCACTGTCCCTGACTACTTGGATGACTTGTACTAGATAAAGGCCTCTAACTGGATGACAGCCCCTTTCCTGACTAATGCAAAGGAAAAGGGATAAGGATGACAGTAGGCTTAAGGTAAGCGAAGCAGGGTCAGTACCAGGATGTCTTGTCAAGGTCCAAATCAGCACCAAGTGGAATAGTCAAAATTTGATCCAAGGATCCAATCTAGGTGATCACATCAAGGACCAAATCAGCATGCAGAGAGACAGAATCAGGTCCATGGGTTTAGACCTGGAGAGTACACAGGACAAGGACACAGAGACACAGGCCAGATGTTTTTACAAAGACCTGAGGAAGGCAAATGTGTGCCAAAACGTGTGGTTCCAATTACTCAGAGCTGTTCTGTTAAACCGGGTCAACTGTCCAAGTCTCTGTGGTATCTGAATTGAAGAAAACTTACAGCAGCACCCCTAAAAAAATACCAGATGTTCGCTTGAGATTCTGTTTTGTCTTTAAATCATTATATGAGTAAAAGCAGTTACTTGTTTGTAATGTATTAGTGACATTTATTGTACCAAATATCTCAATTTTACTGGAATTTCAAATAAAACTCATTGATATTTCTTTTTGGAATGTGCCAAATAAATTTTGTGTTGGCTACATCATCATAATATATGTTTCACAGACCACGCTTATGTAGCTTTGGGGTTAAATACATTGTACAGAAAACCCTACTATGGCATTTATAGCTATTATAGCCTCAGGCTACAATAAATTCAGCATTGTGTTAACCTTAAAAATTAATTAATAAATAAAAAAAGGCATGCATACTTATATATCATAAATATCTCCAAGACAACATAGCTATAAGACAATTTTCTATGTATGATAATACCCTATACATCTAAATAATAGTGATACAAACACCAACAATATAAGTATACAAGGAGGAAATATTATCACCATACACATCATACCATCATACTGTTACTGACCAAATCCTGTATACTAAGACCTGTATACTAAGACCAATGATAGCAGTATATATCAGGGAAATATTATCACCATGCCTAATACCATCATACTGTTACTGACTAAATCCTGTATAATGAGACCAACATTACCAATAATACCAGTATACAACGAGGAAATATTATTACTATACATACGGTTACTGACCTATACCAATATCACCACTATTACCAATATACAAGAAGAAAAACTTGTATTTCAGATATAGGGTATCTGAGTAAGTACTTCTCAATTACTAGTGCATAATATGCAGAAAATATATACCCTCTCAATAATTACTGCTATATGACCTCCCAAATACATACAAACTCACAAAAGAAAGGAATCAGAGTCATTTAAATCATGATTATTACAAAATATATATATCATAAATATCTCCAAGACAACATAGCTATAAGACAATTTTCTATGTATGACAATACCCTATACATCTAAATAATAGTGATGCAAACACCAATAATATAAGTATACAAGGAGGAAATATTATCACCATACACATCATACCATCATACTTGTTACGCCGAGCGCTCCGGGTCCCTGCTCCTCACCGGAGCGCTCGCGGCGTCTCTCTCTCTGCAGCGCCCCGGTCAGACCCGCTAACCGGGAGCGCTGCACTGACATTGCCGGCGGGGATGCGATTCGCATAGCGGGACACGCCCGCTCGCGAATCGCATCCCAAGTCACTTACCCGTCCCGGTCCCCGGCTGTCATGTTCTGGCGCGCGCGGCTCCGCTCTCTAGGGTGCGCGCGCGCCAGCTCTCTAAGATTTAAAGGGCCAGTGCACCAATGATTGGTGCCTGGCCCAATCAGCCTAATTAGCTTCCACCTGCTCCCTGTCTATATTACCTCACTTCCCCTGCACATCCTTGCCGGATCTTGTTTCCTTGTGCCAGTGAAAGCGTTTAGTGTTGTCCAAAGCCTGTGTTCCAGATCTCCTGCTATCCTCATTGACTACGAACCTTGCCGCCTGCCCCGACCTTCTGCTACGTCTGACCTTGCCTCTGCCTAGTCCTTCTGTCCCACGCCTTCTCAGCAGTCAGCGAGGTTGAGCCGTTGCCGGTGGATACGACCTGGTTGCTACCGCCGCAGCAAGACCATCCAGCTTTGCGGCGGGCTCTGGTGAATAACAGTAGCAACCCTAGAACCGGTCCACCGACACGGTCCACGCCAATCCCTCTCTGACACAGAGGATCCACATCCAGCCTGTCGAATCGTAACAATACTGTTACTGACCAAATCCTGTATACTAAGATCTGTATACTAAGACCAATGATAGCAGTATATATCAGTGAAATATTATCACCATGCCTAATACCATCATACGGTTACTGACCAAATCCTGCATAATGAGACCAATATTACCAATAATACCAGTATACAACGAGGAAATATTATCACTATACATACGATTACTGACCTAATTCGGTAAACTGATACCAATATCACCACTATTACCAATATACAAGAAGAAAAACTTGTATTTCAGATATGGGGTATCTGAGTAAGTACTCCTCAATATATACCCCCTCAATAATTACTGCTATATGACCTCCCAAATACATACAAACTCACAAAAGAAAGGAACTGGAGTCATTTAAATAATGATTATTACAAAATGCATAAATATTACACCCAAGATAATGGTGATAATATTCCTCCTTGTGTATTGGTATTATTGGTAATATTGGTCTCAGTATACAGGATTTGGTCAGTAACAGAATGATGGTAATATGAACGGTGATAATATTTCTTCTTGAATATTGAAGGGATTCCACCCAAGAGGGGAATAAAACAAAAAGGGTGCCACTCGGGTGTCTTAATCACTGCCCATGTTACATTAATACTGCCAAAAAGTGACTTGTATACATAATCCAAAAACAGTTTTGATACAAAAAGGTATGAATAACACTGGATGATAGTTCATACATATAAACATAATACTTCACCATACCAATACTGTTGATGGCAAGGAGGACACGGGAGCGTTTCGGCAAACCTTTGTCGAGGGTTGGTGTCCTCCCAGCAGGATATGATATATATGTCCCCAATGTCATGCTTGGACAATGGGACATAAATACCATATCCTGCCCATCAACAGTATTGGTATGGTGAAGTATTATGTTTATATGTATTAACTATCATCCAGTATTATTCATACCTTATTTGTATCATAACTGTTTTTGGATTATGTATGCAAATCACTTTTGATGTAACATGAGCAGTGATTAAGACACCCAAGTGGCACCCTTTTATCACCATACATATTACCATAATACTGTTACTGACCAAATCCTGTATAATGAGAGTAATATTACCACTAATACCAGTATATAAGGAGGAAATATTATCACCATACATATTTCCATCATAGACCAATATTACCACCGAGACCAATATTACCACAATACAATTGACATATATTACCACTGGACCATGACCACAAATTACCACATAGTGATTAAATATTACCACCATGCTGCTACTGAATAAAAAGCACTATACAAAAACAAACTTTACCAATAATATCACTACACAAGGGAAAATACCGGCACACCAGACGTACACATTAAAATCACAGTGACTAAAGAATATCACCATACTGTAACTAAATAAAACACATTATATACAAATCAGTATCCCTCTCCATATAGTGGCCATATAGTAGTAGATACCCACTCTACACAGGTTCTAAAAACCATATACCATATGTTTACAGTTACATCCAGTGACTCAAAGAGGATGTCTTCTCTGATAGGTGTCGTTCACTTTTCTTTTCCCTCCGGCTCAGATCACTGTGATTTTTTCCGGCCATCACATCAGAATATCGTAGGCTCTGTACTTCTTTCCTACCTTTACACAAACTACCAGCCTATAGTGCCCAAATGTGTAATAAGGCCTGATTTGATGCCCTGCATAGAAAAAGTGGTTAGGTAAATAGCCCCCCCCCCCCATTAGATAGGTATGTCCCCACTTTAGTTAGTTAGTTTCCCATAAAGAAAATAAGTCTTCCCAGTAGGTTGGTTTCCCCAAAGAGGTGTCAAGGTCCCCATTATATAGATACCTCCCCGTAAAAAGCAGATCGTTTTCCAATTAGGCAGGTATGTTTTCCAATTAGGCAGGTATGTGTTCACCAGTCATCCGATACTGTACGGAATTCGCTCTTTCCACTGGATGACAAGGGTGCCGCGGCAGAGAGCGCGGGGGTCCCCAGCGGCCGAACCCCCGCGATCAGACATGTCATCCCCTATCATTTGGATAGGGGATAATATGTCTAGCAGCGGAGTACCCCTTTAACTTTACTTGCCAACAGTCCCTAATCTAGCAAGACAGTCCGAAAAACCAGAGTAAAAGGCATGTTTTGGGCCTTTTTGGTGCTATTCTTAGGTGGAACAGAGGTGGAGCTTCCCATTTTCCTCAATTTGGGATTCATATGTAGTTGACTACGATGGACAAAGTGTAAGACTGGTAACTATCCCCACTAGAAGGATCAGGCATCCTACTGTAGGAAAAAACATGGATTCATCTCATTGTATCAGTGTAGGTGCAAAAATACAGATTATTTATTAGAAATTATTTTAAAACATATTTTACTTCCCTTTCTCCAAATGTCTTTTATGTTGATTTTTCTTTATTTTTTAATAACAGGTGTGACATGCTTGCGGTGTTATAGATGTCTCCATCTGTTCCGTCAAACACACTGTGCGGATTCCAGGAATATGCCAGTAAAATATTGTAAAGAAATTAAAGAGCTTAATGAATAAATACTGTCATTAAATACACAATAGGAGAGCTTGTTTTTCTGTTTTTTGTGGCAATTTCGCTTTGTCTCTTATAAATAGAGGTATATTAGAGCATGTAGTTATTAAATTATAATGTTGGCGTAAACCAGATCGTATTGTTTGCTATGTTATCCAGACGCAGGATTGGGATTGTCTAGTGAGAGCGAAATTGGCCTTGGTGAGAAGCAAATTTTGCTAATAGTGGAAAGAAAGTCTATCTATTGGTGGAAGCCAACAGCTATCAGCATTGGAAGACCCAACTTAAAGGGGTACACCAGTGGAAAACAAATGTTTTCAAATCAACTGGTGTCAGAAAGTTATACAAATTTGTAAATGACTTCTATTTAAAAATATTAATCCTTCCAGTACTTATCAGCTGCTGTATGCTCGACAGGAAGTTGACTTGTTCTTTTCTGTCTGACCACAGTGCTCTCTGCTGACACCTCTGTCCATGTCAGGAACTGTCCAGAGTAGGAGCAAATCCCCATAAAAAACCTCTCCTGCTGTGGGCAGTTCCTGACACGGACAGAGGTGGCAGCAGAGAACACTGTGGTCAGACTGAAAAGAACTACACAACTTCCTGTGGAGCATACAGCAGCTAAGTCCTGGAAAGTTTTTAAATAGAAGGAATTGAAAAATTTGTTTAACTTTCCGGCACCAGTTGTTTTGAATTTTTTTTTATTTTGCACTGGAGTACCCCTTTAAGAAGATCTGTAAACAGTTGGCGGCTCTGATGTTCCTTGATTTTCTCGAAAATCCTACCTGCTCAAGTGTGATTCCTATAGGTTCTGTGAGGATGAAGAACGGATGATGACCTCTACATCCTTATGTAAAACAAAAAACGTTATGATAAATTAACCAGATATAATAATAATAAGAATATACAATGTTTTTTTATTTTTATTTTTTTATTTTTTTTGTTGCCTTATCCAGTCTTCCCCCAGAGCATAGGGACATTTATGTGTTATCCTGTTGCTGCAGATAATGTGCAGTTTGGCAATGTGGTCATGGAATAGTCTACCCTAGGTACCATTTAAATCAGTGGTCTCTAACTGTGGCCCTCCGGATGTTGCAAAACTTCAATTCCCAGCATGCCCGGACGGGATAGGGCCACATGGCCACTTTAGTCATGTGGCACGAAGATCATAGTATTGCACTGCGACAATTCATGTAATGTAAGTGAATGGAGTCTCATTGGGACATGTAACACAGAGAAACTGTGACGCAATAATCCATCTTTGAAGTATGTTTGGTGGTAAGTCGTACGCACTTTGCCGCAATTTACCTCAATTCAAGTCGTATGCAACTGTGAGTTTCTTGCAGTTCGGCTAACAGTCAAATAGCAAATGTGATAAAGTAGTGCCACATCAAATTGCAAAAATAAAAATAACGGTGCTCCAAGTTTTGGATCTTTATTAATTAATCACAATAAAATAGCTGTCCGATAAGCCACAGGGCCCTTGTGGCTATCTTCTGACTATACAATATTTAAACAATTATATCACTCTTAAAGGGGTTCTCCACCATAGGTTGATTTTAGTACGTACCTGGCAGACAGTAATGGACATGCTTAGGAAGGATCTGTGCTTGTCTTGGGGCTAAATGGCTATGTTGTGAGATTACCATAACACTGTGGCTAGCTTTTAGTGAACTAGTATTTCCTGTTTGACTTTTTCTCTTTTTGAATGCAAATCCCACAATTCCATTTTCCTCCCTCCCACACATCAGCCACCCCAACCATTGAAACATAAATGAGCTGCAGACCTGTGGTTTTCAATCAGGGTGCCTACAGCTGTTGCATTAGTTGCAGATTGATTGCTCCACCCATTGAAGCAGACAGGCTCCCTGTCATCAGCTGACTAGTGAGGTCAGGTCTCGGCTGCATTGCAAGCTGGGAAAAATCTGAGACAACAGTCATTTTGTATGCTGTTAAAAATAAATATTGGGGTGAAAATCAGAGAAGAATTGTGAGAAAACCGTCACACACAGGTACAGACACTATATTATGAACTGCACTAACTTTACAGCCCCTGTAGCATAGTCAAATTAAAAAAATTCCTGTAATACCCCTTTAATATTAGAGGAAATGCATCAATATTTTCGGAAGTGCTGCTGTTAAAGAATAAAATGATCAATGGTGGTCATCCAATCACTAAAAGTATCGAAAAACATTAAAAGTCAATAGGGCATTGTGCCACTTGTAGTTCTTGCGCATACACTGGTCTTTTAGTATATACAGTCTCTCTCACATTTGTATTAGCGAGGCAATACTCAAAAAGTTAGCTCCGGTAGGAGAGTATAATAATATCCTGCACACTCCTCAGTAAGATTGGATAAATGAATGAAAAGTTTGGCGGTGCTATGCACTTCTCACCTATCCCACCGAGGACTGAACTTCGGGAGATGGGAGCTCTGGTTGTAGCGGTCTGCTTTTACACCTCCTGGAGCTAGCGGTGCAACGCCGATGAAGCGGGCTGCGATGATCCGGCACTGACCTGATGCGGGTATGTGCAAATGCTGACGGTTGGGCGCTCGTCTTGAGGATTGTGGACCTCTGCACTGCGGCAGGTATAGATAATAGCGGCGTCCTCGTGTTTCTTGGCGCGAGGAGTTTTTTTTATTGACAGGGCACTGTCTAACAATGACACCAATTTGGGCAATGACAGTATACTGGGCAGCAGTATTCCTCACTATATAGCGATATAGGTAGGCTGGACACGTTTCAGGACCACCATAGGTCCTTTCTTCAGCAGCGGGGGTATATTATGATAGATGCTACCTACCTATATCCCTATATTATAAGAAGAAGAAGATAGGTGAGTGCCTTCCATTTTTTCATATACAACATCAAATTGCACAAGAACTTTGGTCATGTTATTTGGTTTGCTGTTGAGAGACACATGTTGGCGTATATCCTTAGCCTAAAATGTTCTGTGCAGTCAAGCCTGCTCGAGTTCTTTTGATGACTGCATCTACCAGGTTACTGTGGTGCCACCTCGAACACCATAGACCACAAAGGTTAATCCTCACACCTCCATCTTTTGTCTACCTTACTAGTGGCGTCTGGGGAAGGCCTTTTAGGCTTGTCAGTTTTGCACTTTGCATTATGTTTATCATGACTGTAAAATATTTAAAAAAATAAAATAGTGACTGACAGTGCTCTAATGAGTATGACTACCTGATGGAACACCTAAGATTTATCAGAAAATATTTAAACAGTTTAGCACAGTAACTTATACAGTTTAAAGGGGAACTCCGGTGGAATAATTTTTTTTTCAAATAAACCTATGCTAGAAAGTTAAACAGGTTTGTAAATTACTTCTGTTTAAAAAATCTTATCCCTTCCAGTACTTATCAGCTGCTGTATACTACAGATATTCTACAGTGACATTTTTGAAGTTCTTTCCAGTCTGACCACAGTGCTCTCTGCTGACACCTCTGTCCATATCAGGAACTGTCCGGAGCAGGAGAGGTTTTCTATGGGGATTTGCTTCTAATTTGGACAGTTCCTGACACGGACAGAGGTGTCAGCAGAGAGCACTGTGATCAGGCTGGAAAAAACTGCACAGTTTTCTCTGTAGTATACAGCAGCTGATAAGTACTGGAATACTTTATATTTTGAAACAGAAGTTATTTACAAATCTGTTTAATTTTCTGGCCCCAGTTGATTTGAAAACATTTGTTTTCCACTTGTTTACACTGGTACGACCTCCATTTTAGGACATGGTCAGCTGTTACTCCATCCCGGGTAAGACGAAACAGCGTCCCGCCTCGTCCCTCGGACCAATCGACATCAGTCATCAGCTGCAACTCCGTACCCCGTCAGGCGAAACAGTGTCCTGCCTTCTTCCTCACACCAATCCCTGTCCTCCTTCAGCCACAACTCCCTCATCCCTCATCCGAAACTCCCTCTTCCAAAACGCTGTCATGCCCCGGACGATTCTTCCTCAGACGCAACTTCCTGCTGTATAGCAGTGCCGACGCTGCACAGCATGTATAGCAGAGTCGAAACTGTGATACTTGCACGTGTACTACAGACACTACATGTGCTACAGAGTCTGTATAGCAGAGCCGACACTGAATACCATGTACAGCAGAACCCGTATAGCAGAGAGACAACACTGACTCGGCTCTGCTACACGGCAGGAAAGTTTTTCATCTGAGGGATGACGGATAGTGATGAGCGGCATATGCCATATTCGAATTTGCGATATTTCGCGAATATGAGGACGAATATTCATCCCATATTCGTGAAATTTAAATATTTGTGAGGTTTTTTTTCCGTTGCGAAATTTCGCCATTGCAAAATTTCACTCGTCTGCGCATGTGCGCTATGACATCATGCGAGAACGTAGATCATTTCCTGGATCTTTGCCAGTTGCTTTTCGCATCGCAATTTTCTGCTGCCCTGCGAAGCGAAGATGGTGGGGAGTAACTTTTCACCAAGTGAGGAAAAACTGCTGATTTGTGTAAGTAATGTCACCGCTGTTATTTCATTATATTTAACTGCATTTTAGACTAGTTTAAAAGTTATGATATAAGATCACATAGCAGTGTTTCCCAAACAGTGTGTCTCCAGCTGGACAACTACAACTCCCAGCATGCACTGACAGACCATGCCTGCTGGGAGTTGTAGTTTTGCAACAGCTGGAGGCACTCTGGTTGTGAAACACTGAGTTAGGTAACAAACTCTCCAGCTGTTGCTAAACTATAACTCCCTGCATGCAACTCGCTGCATTTCCCCCCCCCCCCCCCCCTCTCCCCCAATGTGAATGTACAGGGTACATTCACATGGGCAGGGGCTTACAGTGTATTTGTAGCTGAAGCTAATTTTGCGCTGCAGCTCAAACTCTCAGCGGGAAACTACTGTGAACCCCCACCCGTGTGACTGTACCCTAAAAACACTACATTACACTACACTAACACAAAATAAAAAGTAAAAAACACTACATGTACACATACCCCTACATCCCCCCTCCCCTCCCCAATAAAAATTTAAATCGTCTGGTACGGTACTGTTTCCTAAAAGGAGCCTCCAGCTGTTGCAAAACAACTCCCCAGTATTACCGGACAGCCATTGACTGTCCAGGCATGCTGGGAGTTTAGCAACAGCTGGAGGCACCCTGTTTGGGAATCACTAGCGTACAATACCCCTATGTCCACCTATATGCAATTCCCTAATTTAGTCCTCAAATGCGCATGGCGCTCTCACTTTGGAGCACTGTGTTATCTGTGGTATTACATAGGACTGCAGGTCACATCTACTACATTATCTGTACTCAGAGAGTTATCACTGTGTTATCAGTTGTGCTTCTTCTGTTTTAAAAAAAAACTATTGGGTTCTCTTCTGCTTTAAAAAAAGCAATTGGTTGTCACAGGATACGAGGCACAAAGGACGCAAGCAAAAGCACAGAAACACTCTCCTCTCTAAACCACCATGTGAATCTGCAAAGGAATGCTGGTGGGGAGTGATGTTATATACTGGTCGTGCCAGCAAGTTTCTATTGGTTGCTATGGACGTTGCTAAGCTCTGACAACTGTGCTTGCAGAACTCTCATTGGCTCACAGGCATAAGTAGGGCGGAATTTCAAAGAATATTCGCATGCATAAACCTTTCGCCTCACAGTCTCATCCCTGGGTCTTTAATGATACAAGCACTGCATTTATCAGTCGAAAGAGATCCCTACAATGTGCTCAGTTTTTAAAACAGTTTTAAAAAAAGACGAATATTCATAATAGCGAATTTTTTGCACGAAATTCGTAATATTCCCGAATTTGCAAACATACAATATTCGCTGCGAATATTCGAGATGCGAATATTTGTGAGCAACACTAATGACGGAGTTTTGCATGAGGGAGTTTTGGATGACGGAGGAGGGAGTTGCGGCTGACGCCTGATGGAGATTGGTCCGAGGGAGGAAGTGGGACGCTGTTTTGCCTGACGAGGGATGGAGTTACGGCTGACGACTGATGATGTCCTAAAATGGACACCGTACACCGGAATTCCCCTTTAACCATTTCCAATGGTTCTGCTATCTACTTAACTCCCATTAAAGTTATGTGAACTGCATGAGAGTCCATATGTCTGTTTTTAGCTTCCCAACCACCTCCGATCGCTGAAGGCAGAGCGGAGGGGTCTGGGGAGCCCTTCATCTAAAGACAGGTGTGGGTCCAAAAGGTGAGACCCCCATATATGAGATATTCATGGCATATACTATGAATCTGTACTCGGGTCTTCCGGCGCTCCCCTAGAAGTAAATAGAGCGTGTGCCTTCCGCAGCACACGCTCCTCACTGTGCACCAGGGCTCGTTTAGGGGAGCTCGGGGGGTCCGAGCCGTCAGACCGCCATGATCAGCTACTTATCCCCTATCCTGTGGATACGGGATAAGTTAATTTTTGCTGGATCTCTCCTTTAATCCATCGGGAAAGGAGGCAGCCTGTAAGAAGACATTTATAAAAAAAAAAAAAAAATACAGCAACATAAACAAATATCCTAATATGAATATTGCAAAGAAGAGAACATGTTTAAAAGCATTTTTGCCTTTATTTCTGTGTCAATTGTGACTGACTGTAGGTAAAAGTGACGAGCATCAGTGAGATCACATTTTCAACAACCTTTTTTTTAAATATTTTACCCACTATCCCAAGCGGGAACGTTTTACCTCTATACAGGCTGGCAACAATGGGATCAACACTTTATATCTGTTGAGGCTGACAGTTGGCGATAGTAGTATATATCAGTGGACGATGCCCGTAGTTTATGTTCTATTCTGCAACCGATGAACTTCGATACCGGGGTAAAAGTTCATGTTATATGAAGGCATGAAAGGCCCAGAAGGGGAATATTTTGTCAGGGTTCATTAAGTAAACAAATCACAGCCAATAATCTGGTTATTTATGAGGCCATATACACGTAGGCATTCACCGGCCGCTGATGGATTTTCTTCAGAATCTTGCAATAATTGACACAAATTATTTAGCATTTTCCATTTAACTGCCCTCATGCAACACAATCTGCCTTTATACCCTGCCTGGAAAGGGAAAGCTTGTCAAGAAGAGTTAATGTAGGGGAAGAGATGGAAATAAAAGGGGGGACTATGAAGGAAACTATAGGGGTTAGGGGGAGGTAGAAAGAAGAAGGATAGGGGGTTTATCTGTTGTAAGTCTGTCAAGCAGCATCATCCCGAAAGGTCGTGGGGACGGTCACATTAACCTATGTGGCTGCATGTGCCTCCCTTCTCCATACAGAAGCACCAGGGTGTCAGTAATGTGTGAACAGAGGGTTATTCATCATGGGTATCAGGCTCTGAAAAGATAATCTGGGACGAATTGAGACTTAAGAAACTCATGAGTTTTGGCCTTTTTTTTCTCTTTTCATCTGACCGGGACTCATGGGAGCGAACAGACATCTTATTCCTCTTTAATTTGATGTTTTGGTTATTATTCTTTAGACAAAGTGACAGAGGCCACAGCTTGGATGAATGTGTGACACTCTTAACCCCCTGCTTGGTGGGCTCATGTTCCCAGAGAGACAAGGGAATAGAAAGAAGGATCTCTCGCATTAACCAAATCAATGCCAAGGGCTCTTGCATCGGAATGTCGCTCCTTCAATGGCGGACTTTGTTGGCAAAATAGTCTGCGCATTTTCCTGTTTGTTCTTTTTAAATAAATAAAAAAAATATAATTTTCAAAGGAGATACCCTAAATTGAAATGATGGATGACCAGACAAGCAGACAATTTCTTATAAGTCAGTAGAATCTTTTATACCAGATTTTCCACACAATTTTCTCATGAGACACAATGGGGTTGTATTAAAGGGGTATTCCAGAGAAAACCTTTTTTTATATATATCAACTGGCTCCGGAAAGTTAAACAGATTTGTAAATTACTTCTATTAAAAAATCTTAATCCTTCCAATAGTTATTAGCTTCTGAAGTTTTCTGTCTAACTGCTCAATGATGATGTCACGTCCCGGGAGCTGTGCATGATGGGAGAATATCCCCATAGGAACTGCACAGCTCCTGGGACGTGACTCATCAGAGAGCAGTTAGACAGAAAACAACAACTCAACTTCAGACGCTAATAACTATTGGAAGGATTAAGATTTTTTAATAGAAGTAATTTACAAATCTGTTTAACTTTCCGGAGCCAGTTGATATATATAAAAAAAGTTTTGGCCTAGAATACACCTTCAAGTGTTGCCGGGAATGGATAAATGGTGAAGTATGGGCTTGACCATTCAATGTGTGAGCAAAAATATGATATAAAGTAAACACTGTTCATAAAAAATGCTAACACTAAAACTAAAAAGGTACTAGAGGTTATCCTACAATCAATTGTTATACACTAGTCCAGTGTTTTCCAAACAGTGTGCCTCCAGCTGTTGCAAAACTACAACTCCCAGCATGCCTGGACAGCTGTAGGCCGAGTCTCTTTGTCCAATCACTGCAGGTTGCTCTCTCTTTTCATGCTGCAGTCTGATAGGACAGGAGTGAGCACAGAAGAGAGCTAGTCAGCTAGAGAGCTAGCTTGGACAAAAATGATGCTGCAGCCGGACAGGATTGTGTTCTGGATGGTATGTGGACCCATAGTGGTGCTTTTTATATTAGCCATGATTTCTATAAAAAGGAAATCATTTTTTTATGATTGGATATATTAGAAAGGTTAAAGGGGTACTCCGGTGGAAAACAATTTCTTTCAAATCAACCAGTGCCAGAAAGCTAAACAGATTTGTAATTTACTTCAATAAAAAAAAATCTTAATCCAGTACATATCAGCTGCTGTATGTTCCACATGAAGTTGAGTTTTTCTTTTCTGTCTGTCCACAGTGCTCTCTACTGACACCTCTGATGATGTCAGGAACTGTTGGGTGTAGAAGCAAATCCCCATAGCAAACCTATCCTGCTCTGCACAGTTCCTGACATGGACAGAGGTGTCAGCAGAGAGCACTGTGGTCAGACAGAAAAGAATTCCAGAAAGAAATACAACTTCCTGTGAAGCATACAGCAGCTGATAAGTACTGGAAGGATTAAGATTTTTTAATAGAAATAATTTACAAATCTGTTGATTTGAAAAAAAAAATTTCCACCGGACTACCCCTTTAATGTTTTGCCAATAGGTACAACGTATAAAACGTTTTTAAATCTGACTGTGTCCATTTAAAAAGGTTGGTGGTTGGACCCTGCCAGAATAAACACAGATAGCCTATCTTAAGAATAGACTATTCAAATTTGAATCCTACAAAACCCCTTTAGGTCACAACCTGCAGAAGATCATGTCTGTTTATTTACCCTTAAAGTTTTGATGTTTTGATGTCACATGTCAAAAGTTTTGATCGGTCAGGGTCTGGATGTTCAGACCCCCACCAATCATGAGAACAAGGTGGGAAAAGCACTTTTTGCTCCCTGGGATCTCTGTCCGGTTGCAAGAGACGGGTACCATGGACTTATAATGGGACATGTCTCCCGCAACTAGGCGGAGAATGCAGCGAGCAAGAAAATAAGGAACAATTTGTGGAAAATAGATAAAAATTACAACTCGAGTGGTTTCTGTACTAGATTCCTTGGGATTAATGATACCCTGGCAAGAAACCTCGGTAAAGTACCTTTAATCTGATTTTTATTTATTTTTTTTATATCCGCCTTATAAACAACCAAACTTAGACAGTGCGTTCCCCATTACCCACAATAGGAAACATTTTAGAAGATAAATATGGTACGTAAATCCATATCTGTGATTACAGTCTCTATGCAGAAGGATGGTAGATTGTATACAAGTTTAGGGTTCTCTATATGGGTGAAATCTCTCTACACGAGATACCAGCAGGGTTGTGCGCTTGCGGCGTGGACAGCCACTGTATTGTCACTGTTTGTGAATATGTTAGGATGATGTAAAATACCCACCAAAGCTGCTAAAACTAAAGACACTGCTACTTCCTTTCATAAAAAGCTGATTAAATGTTATGCTTTAGTGGGTAAGGGGAAAAAAGGGTACTAGTGCATGTTTGTTCATTTATTTATATTGTGGTACTTCTTCCTTACTCATTTTTTGTGTTTATCACAAAAAAGTAAGGGGCACAGCTGCATGCTTCTCCCAGCTCATTCTGATGACCAGTGGAGGTCTGACTACCCAGACACTGACCAACCAAAATTTTGACATGTCTCTGTGACATATAAAAAGTTTTAATAAATGAGATGGACATTTTAACCAGTAGCTTCTTATGGAAAGTATCAATGTTGGAACCCGTCCAGAAATGTCCATCACTGCAACAAAATCAATTATATACCGTATTTTTCGCCCTATAGGACGCACTGGCATATAAGACGCACCCAATTTTAAAGGTGCAAAATCTAGAAAAAAAAGATTCTGAACGCAACAGTGATCTTCAACCTGCAGGCCTCCAGATGTTGCAAAACTACAACTCCCAGCATGTCCGGACAGCCGTTGGCTGTCCGGGCATGCTGGGAGTTGTAGTTTTGCAACATCTGGAGGTCCATAGATTGAAGACCACTGATATAGGAGGTAGTACTCACGTGTCCCAGCTGCTCCGGACCTGTCACCACTCGACACCGCTGCCCTGGATGTCGCTCCATCGCTGTCGCCGCGTCCCCGTGGTGTCCCTGACGCTCAGGACGTCTTCTTCCCCGGGATCCATGCTCTCCGTCGCCATCATCACGCCGCTCCTATTGGATGATGGGACGGCGTGCGTGACGACGTGATGACATCGAAGGAGAGCGCCGGCCATGCAGGGGATCCCGACACGGAGCAGACACCGAGGAGGTAGGTAAGGTCCCTCCCGGTGTCCTGTAAGCTGTTCGGGATGCCACGATTTCACTGCGGCGGTCCCGAACAGCCCGACTGAGCAGCCGGGTTAGTGTCACTTTCCCTTCAGACGCGGCGGTCAGCTTTGATCGCCGCGTCTGAAGGGTTAATACAGGGCATCACTGCGATCGGTGATGTCCTGTATTAGCCGCGGGTCCCGGCCGTTGATGGCCGCAGGGACCGCCGCGATAGGGGTGTGTATTCCCCGTATAAGACGCACCAACTTTTTCCCCCCCAGTTTTGGGGAAGAAAAAGTTCGTCTTATACGGCAAAAAATACGGTAAGTCAGAAAGGTTGGAGTTCACTTGGAATGAGGCAACTGGATTCTACCTTATATAGGGTTCTTTTTCCTTCCTCTGGGTTAACATAATATAGTAGGGTTATAGGTTGAACCTGCTGAACTGAATTTGGGCTGTGGATTTATTATTGTTCTGTTTTTTGTTAAGTATTGTTATGTTTATTATTTAGTAATGTTTATTATTCAATAATGTAATGTTTCTTTTTGTTTGAAATGTTCAATGATTTTTACAGGGAACACATACAATAGATATAACATAAGAATACTGAACCAAGTATAAATATAACCTTTCTGATTCATGTTCTGCTTTGTACATATCCTCTATAGAGCAACTAGAGAAACGCCTGTAAAAATGATGTGAATTTACCATCTGGATCTGCAGACTCACCTGAATCTCATAAAACAGGCTCCCTGCAGTGTGCAGCAGATGTTTTGGTCAACAGTAATACAGATCTATGGTGTCATAATGTGTAGTGTAATGTGCAGTGCAATTATTTGTGCCACACGACCATTCAGTCATAAAGTATTTACATTAAGCCATTATTACATTTCGTTATCCAAACTACAGTGCGGTCGGATGGCTCAGGAAGAGTCGGGCAACTCAATAAAAACGTTCTTTTTAATGTGCAGCAAACCAAGTTGCCTGTAATGACCATCAAGCAATTATTTTTGGACAATGTGACTGCATGATTAAGATTTGCTATGACAAGTTGGCTACCAGTTGCTATTGTAATGCCAGCTTAAAGAAGTACTCTGGTGCATTTTTTTCTTTAGCCGCTTAAAGGGGTTCTCTGGTGCTTAGACATCTTATCCCCTATCCAAAGGATAGGGGATAAGATGCCTGATCGAGGGAGTCCCGCCGCTGGGGACCCCCAGGATCTTGCACGCGGCACCCCGTTTTTAATCAGTCTCCGGAGCGTGTTCACTCCGGGTCTGATTACGGACGACCACAAGGCCGGCGGCGTGTGACGTCACGCTCCGCCCCTCAATGCAAGCCCACGGAGTGTATGGGGAGTGTTTAACAAACCAGGGTGCCTCCAGCTGTTGCCCAACTACAACTCCCAGCATGCATGTACAGCCATTGACTGTCTGGGCATGCTGGGAGTTATAGTTTTGCAACAGCTGGAGGCACACTGATAGGGAAACATTGATGTATGGGGTGTATAGTGTGTATATGTATTGTATGTGATGTGTGACATCACATACAGTACTGTACAGTTCTTTAAATATCTTCAGGGGGGACAGAATGTCCTCCATTACGATCCTGCCGACTACAGCTCTATAGGAAAGGAAGGGGAGGGCAGCCAGCAGCTCATTGGATGCCTGCAGCAAGATGCTGCAGGCTATTGGCTATGGCTGCACTGGGGGGGCGGGGCTTACACGGAGCTCACAGTGGAAGCCTGTGTGAGTTATCAGGACAGCATATGAGTAACAGGAGGCAGAACGGGGCACACGGGGCACATTAAACAACTATCTGTCAGTTGCTGAAGTTGTCAGATAGCTGTTTGTATGATGGCCCCGACACACAGCAGCATCATATGTCGATGCTGCCTTCAACATACGATGGGCTCTGAGAGGCCATCATATGTTGAAATGATCATATGTCGGGCCATCGTTAGTCTGGGGGTCACTGTATATATATATTCGTGCATTTTTTTTTTTACTGCATCAGCCACTGAGAAAACACATTCATTTTGACGCCTGAAATATAAGTTTGTAAAAACAATTATTATCATATTCAGTATATTTTCTGCTGTTATCACCCCACTGATTCTGTTTGAAGAAATGCCATAAATTCATGCGGGCTTGTAAGTCCAGTCATCAGAAGTCACTGTGGTTGTGTATGGCAAATAAAATATAGTCAGGTCTCTTCTATTTTGTGCTAAGTCCACAGGAGATAACTCTTTCGGATGCATCATCAGCTACAGCCATATTGCTCTTAAAGGGATGTTTCTATCTCATCATTCAGATGTAAATAGTTTCCAAAGTTTAAAAAAAAAATTAAAAATGTTCTCTTTTTTTTCTGAAATTCTCAGTTCGGCTGCTTCAGCGGGCATCTCCTCTTCATTGTTATCTGCTCATTGCCTAGGGTTATGGCCGTCAAGAAAAAGCCAGGCCCCTGTGATCAGCTGTTGTCTTAAAGGGGTATTCCGGCCCTTATACATCTTATCCCCTATCCAAAGAACAGGGGATAAGATGTCTAATCGTGAGGGGACCTGCCACTGGGGCCCCCCACAATCTGTCATTCAGCACCCACCTTTGCGAGCTCTCCGCTGGAGGCTCTGAGCCATGTCAGGAACTGTCCAGAACAGGTTTGCTATGGGGATTTGCACCTGCTTTGTACAATTCCTGACATGGACAGAGGTGTCAGCAGAGAGCACAGTGGTCAGACAGAAAAGAACGACACATCTTCCTTTGTAGTATACAGCAGCTGGTAAGTATTGGAAGGATTAAGATTTTTAAATAGAAGTCATTTACAAATCTGTATACATTTCTGGCACCAGTTGATTAAAAAAAATAATAATAAATAGTTTTTTTACTGTAGTAGCCCTTTAAGACATAACTTGCCATCACAGGCACAATAGTAAAAAGTTTTTTTTTTTAAACCTGGAAAACCCCTTTAACCCCTTAAGGACGCAGATAATTTTATTTTTACGTTTTCATTTTTTCCTCCTCGCCTTCAAAAAAATCATAACTCTTTTATATTGTCATCCACAGACTAGTATGAGGGCCATAAAATATACGGTGCAACCCAAAAAAATTCTATTTGTGTGGGGAAATTAAAAAGAAAGCCGCAATTTAGCAAATTTTGGAAGGTTTCGTTTTCACACCATACAATTTATGGTAAAAATGACTCTTTATTCTTTGGGTCATAACGATTAAAATGATGCCCATGATAACATACTTTTTTATTACTGTTGCACTGAAAAAAAATCGCAAACTGTTTAACCAAATTAGTACGTTTAAAATCCCCCTATTTTGAAGACCTATAACTTTTTCATTTTTCCGTATAAGCGGCAGCATGAGGTCTCATTTTTTGTGCCGTGATGTGTAATTTTTATTGATACCATATTTGCTAATATAAAACTTTTAATACTTTTTTAATACATTTTTTTGGGAATAAAATGTTATAAAAAAGCAGCTATTTTGGTCTTTTTTTTTATGTTCATGCCGTTCACCATACGGTATCATTAACATTTTATTTTAATAGTTGGGATATTTGCACACGCGGCGATACCGTGAAATAGCGAAAATGGGACAATTTACGTTTTTATTGGGGGAGGGGGTTTTTCACATTTTTTTTACTTTTATTTTAAACTTTTTTTTACTTTTATTTTTACACTTTAATAGTCCCCATAGGGGACTATTTATAGCAATCATTCGATTGCTAATACTGTTCAGTGCCATGTATAGGACATAGCACTGATCAGGGTTATCGGTCATCTTCTGCTCTGGTCTGCTCAATCTCAGACCAGAGCAGAAGACCCCGGGAGACGGGCGGAGCAAGGTGAGGGGACCTCCGGCTGCCATGCTGGATGATCGGATCGCCGCGGCAGCGCTGCGGGCGATCCGATCATCCATTCAAAGTACCGTGATGCTGCAGATGCCATGATCTGTATTGATCACTGCACTTGAGGGGTTAATGGCGGACATCCGCGCGATCGCGGATGTCCGCCATTACGGGCGGGTCCCTGGCTGCTATCAGCAGCTGGGACCTGCCGCGCATGACATGAGCATCGCTCCGATACTCGCGGTTATGCATAGGACGTAAATGTACGTCCTGGTGTGTTAAGTACCACCTCACCAGGACGTACATTTATGTCCTTCGTCGCTAAGAGGTTAAATAAACATTGTGTATGGTATGTAACACAACATTTTCTTCAAGTATAAATACAGCCTTAGGCTAAGTTTCCACTTGTTTTTTTTTCTGGCAGTTTTTGGAAAACGGTCACTGCAGTTATTAAGCCAAAACCAGAAGTGTATTGAAAAGGAATAGGACATATAAAGGAAGGACTTACACTTCTCCTCCCTTATGGATCCACTTCTGATTTTGGTTCAATAACTGCAGTGGCCGTTTTCCAAATCTGTCAGAAAAAAAAAAAAAAAAAAAAACAAGTGGAAACTTAGCCTGATTCAGTTTTCTTGCAATAGTCGCAGTTGTGGGAACACACGCTGTAATGTGTATGCAGGTACATGGCTAAGGGGATGAAGAGGTAGTATTGTCACCTGAGCCCTGGCACCTAAGATTATTCTGCTACATAAGAACTCGTCCGTATTATAAATAAAATAAATGGCACATAGTGAATGAGGTCCCTGTGGCACATTTTCCATTAGGGCCCAGGACCTTCACGTTACGCCCCATATTGCGCATATATCAACAATAACTTGTGACAAGCTCTGCAATGACCCTTCTTGAAAGTCTTTGCGGTACGTGATTTACTCTGCGCTGACAACAAGTACACGGTCCTCCCTACATCGGATTGAGTGATGGCAGAGTGATAAATCTGCGCCTCATTGAGCAGGTAATGGCTTAAGCAGCTCCAGCGCAGAAGGGGTTAACCCATAGGGACAGCGCTAAGTGAAAGCCTTTCAGGACTGACACCAGATTTGATAAACAAACTAGTTATTGTGACAACCCTCCTATTCTGAGGGATTCCTTTTATTGAGAGCTGGTAATGAATTCAGGGCTGAGGCCTGCGGAGACATTTACATCTGATTAGAGTTTAATGGGCCGGATCAGGGCGACCATCTGATCTCTATGGGAACCAAGGCTTTCTCAAGATTTTAAACAGGCTGCAATGTCCTTTATTGTCTGCTTTAAATGTGCCCTGCGAGCCCAATGGGATGGGAGCTTGTATGTATCAATTTGTTTCCCTCTTAAAGACATGCCACTGCCAAGCCATGAATATATGGAGTATTCTCTCCTGGCTGGACAAAGGGCGATGCGGGCGTCATGGAGACACATACTAACCAGTGAAAAGAATGGTAACATATGGTCCCCACCTGACCCTTGGAGGAGCTGCACAATAGCCGGCCACGTTACTCACACTGCCAGCAATTCATCCATCCCCTCTCAGCCCAGGGGAAAGTAAACTTTACTTATACATATATTTTGGACACTTAAAGGCTCCAAAGGGAAAGATTGAGTGTCGGCCATGGGAGTCTATTAGAAGAGCTCAGGAATTTGATAGCAATAGCCAAAAGTAAAAAAAAATTCTGAAGAGACATCAGGAATTCTTCAATATCAACAACTGGCAACCGCCTTTTCTATATTTTTCTTTCAAGAAGTATATACGGTTATATCATTTATCATATGCTTTCTACTATTTGCCATTATACAAAATTTTGCGCATGTGGGGACAAGGAAGGAGGCCATGTAAAGTAAAAAAAAAAAAAAAAAAAAGAGGTAAAACTTCCATACTGCATGATATACACTCACTGGCCACTTTGTTAGGTACACCTGCTCAGTTGCTTGTTAACACAAAAAGCAAATCAGCCAATCATATGGCAGCAACTGGCATTTAGGCATGTAGACTTAGTCAAGAAAACTCGCTGAAGTTCAAACCAAACATCAGAATATGGAAGAAAGGGGGTTTAAGTGACTTGGAACGTGGCATGGTTGTTGGTACCAGACGGGTTGGTTGTAGTATTTCAGAAACTGATCTACTGGGATTTTCATGCAAAGGAATCTCAAGGGCTTACAGAGAATGGTGCCAGTTGTGCGCCTTAATGTCAAAGGTCATAGTAGAATGGGCAAACTAGTAGATCATAGAACGGCAGCCATAATTAGACTAACCACCCAAATAACCAAGGTATGCAGAATAACATCTCTAAATGCTCATCCAGCAGGACCCTACACCGGGTGCCATACCTGACAGCTACAAACAGGAAACTGAGGCTACAATTCACACAGACTCGCCAAAATCTCTATTCCAGCTACAGCATTCAGATGGCAGGGTCAAAATTTGGCAGAGACAGAATGAAACCATGGATCAATTCTGAATTGTATCAGCAGTTCAGGCTGCTGGTGGTGTAATGGTGTGGGGGGACATTTTCTTGGCACACTTTGGACCCCTAAGTATCAACTGAGCATTGTTTAAATGCAACAGTCTACCTGTGCATTGTCGCTGACCATGTCCCTCCTTTAACCCCTTAATGACGCAGGGTATTTTCAGTTTTTGCATTTTCATTTTTTCCTCATCACCTTCTAAAAAGCATAACGCTTTCAATTTTACACCTATAAATCCATATGATGGCTTATTTTTTGCCCAACCAATTCTACTTTTCTGTGACATTAGTAATTTTACCAAAAATTCTACGGCGAAACAGAAGAAACAGAAAAAAAAATCATTGTGCGACAAACTTGAAGAAAAAAATGCCATTTTGTAAATTTTGGGGGCTTCCGTTTCTACGCAGTACATTTTTTTGGTAAAAATGACACCTTATCTTTATTCTGTAGGTCCATACGACTAAAATGATACCCTACTTATTAAGGTTTGATTTTGTCGTACTTCTGGAAAAAATCATAACTACATGTACGGAAAATGTAGACGTTTAAAATTGTCATCTTCTTACCCCTATTACTTTTTTATTCTTCCGCATATGGGGATTTATGAGAGCTCATTTTTTGCGCCATGATCTGATGTTTTTATCGGTATCATTTTTGTTTTGATTGGACTTTTTGATCGCTTTTTATTCACTTTTTTATGGTCTAAAAAGTGACCAAAAATACGCTATTTTGGACTCTGGAATTTTGTACGCCATAGAGCGTGCGGTTTAATTAACTATATATTTTTATAGTTTGGACATTTACGCACGCGTCGATACCACATATGTTTATTTTTATTTACAGAGTTTGTCCGGTGATGTCCGGTATTAGCAGCAGGTCCTGGCCGTTGATGGCCGCCGGGATCGACGCGATATGAAGCAGGGTCAGCGCGTGACCCTACGTTCTATCACGGGAGCCCGCTCATGACGTATGCATACGTCATGTAGCGGGAAGGGGTTAAGACCATCCCTTTTTGTCTCCATCTTCTGATGGCTACTGACGGCAGGATAATGCACCATGTCACATCACATCATCTCATTCAAGACAATGGGGTCACTGGAATCCAATGGCCTCCAAAGTAACCAGATCACCTTTGGGATGTGGTGGAACAGGAGATTCACATGATGGATGTGCAGCTAAATCTTTAGAAACTGCGTGATGCTATCATGTCCATATTACAACAACGTATGGAGATAAAACTCCAGCCCACTCACCATGGCACAGTTGCAGCACAGATTGGTGAAGGTCAGCATGAAAGTTTATAGGATATCCAGCTTGGCGAAATGTTGTTAAATTGTTAGGGCTTATTCTCAGCTGAAAGAGTCACACATGAACAAAGAGTGGATGGAAATCACATGTTTCAGGTGCCACACACCCTTAGTCGTCTGTTTATACCTTGTGGAGCCCTGGTAGCTAACTCTCGTACTAAAAGCTCCTGTCTATGATCACCCCCTCTGACTGACGGATTCACTTTTTCTATACCCGATATGTGCAGTTAAGAAAAATTACCCTCGTGTTTATCCGCACAATGTTTGGAGACATTCCTGGAGTTAAAATGGGGGGATCTCATTGCGTTTTTAAGTTGTTGCTGTTTATATATTTATTTTTTATCCTGTATATTGACTCCTCCCTCTGTATTCTCTCAAGGCATAATATTGATCATAAGAGATTTTAGGTAAATCATAATAGTGACTAGTAGAGATGTGCGAATTTTTGAAAACTTAGATTCTGCCGATTCGCTGAATTTTACAAAAAATTTTGGTTTTGTCCGTATTTATTTGCGGTGAATTGCTTTTAAAAATGGCTTTTTCTGGACTGCAGAGAGCCTCAATAGGGGTATAGAACACTTTGCCTTGCTGTAACATGCATAGGGAGTGTGCTGTGTTAGTGAAATAATACTGTTATTCAGTGTGACAGGCAGATAAGAGGCGTCGTTATTAGAATCACTGTCGCAGAGTGGCACAATTACAGAGCCTGAAGGTGGCATCAGTATGAAGAGACCATATGGCGGCAGA
This sequence comes from Hyla sarda, assembly GCF_029499605.1. Lineage (NCBI taxonomy): Eukaryota > Metazoa > Chordata > Amphibia > Anura > Hylidae > Hyla > Hyla sarda. The sequence continues at coordinate 96,305,717 of NC_079198.1, read as the reverse complement.
ATGACACAGTGTGGAGGTGGCGGCAGCATGAGGAGATCATATAGTGGCTGAATGACACAGCCTGGAGGTGGCAACAGCCTGACAAGACCATAGGGCCTCACAATTGAAAAGATTAAAGATATTTTTTAACATATAAATTGAAGATTTCAAATAGATGACACAGCCTAGAGGTTGCGGAAGCATGAGGAGACCATATAGTGGCAGTATGAGACAGCCTGGAGCTGGCATTAGCATGAGGAGGACATATGGTAGCAGAATGAGAAAGCCTGGAGGTGGCATCAGCATGAGGAGAACATATGGCGGCAGTATGAGATTGCCTGGAACTGGCATCGGCATGAGGAGAACATATGGTGGCAGAATGAGACAGCCTGGAGGTGGCATCAGCATGAGAACATATGGTGGCAGTATGAGACAGCCTGTAGTTGGCATCAGCTTAAGGAGATCATATGGTGGCAGAATGAGACAGCCTGGAGCTGGCATCAGAATGGGGAGAACATATGGTGACAGAATTAGACAGCCTGGAGCTGGCATCAGCATGAGGAAAACATAGGGTTGCAGAATGAGTGAGCCTGGAGCTGGCATCAGCATGAGGAGAACATATGGTGGCAGAATGAGACAGCCTGGAGGTGGCATCAGCATGAGGAGAACATATGGTGGCAGTATAAGACAGCCTGGAGCTGGCATCAGAATGGGGATGTCAGGATCCGGACTGGTATGCGGGTAGGATACGGGTAGTGGATCCTCTGTGTTAGTGAGCTGATGACGTGGGCCGTACCAGGGGACCGGTTCTAAGAAGTTACTGGTTTTCACCAGAGCCGGCCGCAAGGCGGGATGGACTTGCTGCGGCCGCAACTCCCAGGTCGTATCCCCTGATAGCGACTCGACTGCACTAACTGCTGAGATAGGCGCGGTACACAAGGACAAGGCAAGGCAAGGTCAGACGTAGCAAAAGGTCAAGGCAAGGCAAGGTTTGTAGTCAGGGGCAACAGCAAGGGTCTGGATACACAGGCTAGGGATACACAGTAAACGCTTTCTCAGGGCACTAGGGAAACAAGATCTGGCAAGGACAGGAAGGGGAAGTGGGTTTTTATATGTGGGGAGTGCTTGGGAACTGATTGGACCAGGCACCAATTAATGGTGCACTGGCCCTTTAAATCTGAGAGACCCGGCGCGCGCGCGCCCTAGAGAGCGGGGCCGCTCATGCCAGGACTGAGCAAGGGGACGGGGCAGGTGAGATGATCGGGATGCGACCCGCGGGCAGGCACGTCCCGCCGCATGGATCGCATCCCCGCCGGAGGACACAGAGCAGCGCTCCTGGTCAGTGAGTCTGACCGGGGCGCTGCAAGCCTGAGCAGAGTGCTGCGGGCGCTCCGAGGAAGGAGCGGGACCCGGAGCGCTCGGCATTACAGGGGAGAACATATGGTGGCAGAATGAGACAGCCTGGAGCTGGCATCAGCATGAGGAGAACATATGGTGACAGAATGAGCCTGGAGGTGACATCAGCAGCATCAGGAGTCCTGAAAGTGACCCGGTGACAGAGTGGGGCGGTGGGTGGCAATACCAGTACCCGGTGACAAATGTGGATGAAAAAAGGAGAACTTGGCATCAGATGTGTGGCATCAGGCGGGTGGCAGGATCAGAATAGTAGCTGAGGCAGGTAGGCAGAAAAAAACAATCTCTTTTGTAAAAGTGTTAGTGTGCACAGCACAAGTAAGTATTGAGGATATGCATTACGTAAAACTTAACTTTTAATAATATTCTTAGAATAAAACATATGTATCCCAATATTTTTTTTTTATTTAACAAAAGGAAAGGTGTGCAAAAAACACCATGTGCCGCCTACACCACCAAGTATTGATGTGATGCAAAGACCTTTAAAAGGTGGAAGGGAACAATGTATGGACCATTTTAACCAGTGGGGGTATAAACATCCCCTGTAAGGCCCTACTCTCGCACTACTAATTCCCTTCTTGGCAAGTGTTACTCACCCTTAAATGGGTGGCCCCACACAGAAACCTCTCCCTATTTCCACCTACAAACACTGCCATTTCCCAGGGTCTTTAGGTTGAAATAGGGATTGGTTCCTATGTGGGGCCACCCCTTTAAAGATGAGTAACAAGTTCCTCGAAAAGGTGGAATGGAACAACGTATTGTCCATTGTAGCAGGTGGGGGTAAAAATGTCCCCTGTAAGGCCCTACTCTCACCCTATTAATTCCCTTCTTGGCAAGTGTTACTCGGCCTAAAAAGGGCGTCCCCACACAGGAAACTCTCCCTATTTCCACCTAAAAACCCTGGAAAATGGCAGAGTTTGTAGGGGGAAATAGGGAGAGGTTCCTGTGTGGGTCCGCCCTTTTTAGGGCGTGTAACACTTGCCAAGGAGACAATTAATAGTGCGAGAGTAGGGGCTTAGATGAGAAGATTTTACCCCCCACCGGTTACAATAGACCATACATTGTTCCCTTCCACCTTTTAGAGGTCTTTGCATCACATCAATACTTGGTTGTTTAGGTGGCACATGGTGTTTTTTGCACACCTTTCCTTTTCTTAGATATAAAAAAAAAATTGGGGTCCATATATTTTATCCTAAGAAAAGTTACGTTTTAGCTAATGCATATCCTCAATACTTACTTGTGGTCTGATGCGGAGGAATGTCTGTAACTGGGGAGCAGCACCTTAAATATGTTTAGCACTATCCATATTTGTGAAGTGTTGGTGTGGCACCATGGTCAATCTACTCTGATGCATCAGGCATTGTTGGGTGGAAATCCTGGCTGATCCATGCCTGATTCACCTTCACAAAGGTCAGTCTCTCCACATTTTTCGTGGACAGACGAGTTCTCCTTGGGGTTACTAAAGGCCCCACTGCACTAAACACCCGCTCTGATGGCACACTACTGGCCGGACAGGACAGCTTTTCCAGGGCAAACTCTGCTAGTTGCGGCCACAAATCAAGTTTGGCTGCCCAGAAGTCCAGCGGATCTTCAAAGTGTGTTGGCATGATCATGTCAAGGTATGCCACCACCTGCTGGTTCAGGTCCTGCTCCATGTCTACCTGCTTCTGATGAATTGCTTCACTATGCAGGTGAAGAAAGCTACTCATCAGCGACTGCTGATGGAGCTGGTACTGCTCCTGCCACCCCACCCCTCCCCAGCAGCCATGGCAGTGGAAGGTGAGCACAAAGGGTCCCCCGAGTCAGACCTGCGAGAGGATGGATGATGGCGAAGATAGGCATCAGCCAACTGACTACATAGGATGTCTCTGTAGTAGGTCAGTTTGTCCTCCCTCTCAGTGGGTGTAAAAAAGGCCCACATTTTGTGCCGATAGCGAGGGTCCAATAAGATGGAGAGCCAGAAGTCATCGCACAGCCAAATGGTGACAATTTGGCTGTCACAACGCAAGCAACTGAGCATGCATCATGCCATTTTTGCAAGTGACTCAGAGGGACTCCCTGCCTCCATCTCCCCTGCATACTGCCACGGTGTGTCTGGGTCCTCGGTCTCACCTTCCTCATAACCCTCTAGGGTCAGATGACTATAAAAACCACCCATTTTGCGAAACCTAAACTGTGCTCCACTGTCCCCCTCCCCCTATTCCTCCTCATCTTCCAGGTCAGCCCCCACAGGACTCATGTGGCCGTGAGATGCAGGCACCACGTATCCAGTGCCTTGACCAGCCATCATTTTCCAACACGTGTTGTAGTAAATTAAGCAGTGGAATGACGTTGTTCATCCCGTAATCCTGGCGACTGACTGATAATGTGGCTTCCTCAAAGGGGTTGAGCAAACGGCAGGTGTCACGTATGAGCTGCCACTAGTTGACATTGAAGTCACACATTGGATTCCCCCTATCTGCTTGGATCATCAAGAAATCGGTGATGGCTTTCTCTGTTCGTATAGTTGGTCCAACATATAGAGGGTGAAATTCCAACATGTGGAAATGTTGCAAATCAGACTATGTTGGGGGATACCATTCTGACGCTGCAGCTCCAGGAGGGTGTGTTTTGCGGTGTTCGAGTTACTGAAGTGCATGCAAAGTTTCCTTCACATTGTTAGAATATCCTGCAGATGTGGGGTAACACTTCAGGAACCACTTGACAACCATATTAAACATGTGTGCCATGCAGGGCGCATAGCTCAGGCTTCCTTGTCGCAGCACAGACAAGATGTTCTTCCTGTTGTCGGTCACCATGTTCCAATTTCCAGTTTTCGTGGAGTAAGCCATACTCTGATTTCTTTATGAATTACTTTTAGCAGTTCCTCCCCTGTGTGACTCCATTCGCCAAGGCAAACCATGTGAAGAACAGCGTTACACATGGTATGCTGAAGGGGCACTGAGACGTGTCCATGCAGTGGAGGATGAGGACATGGTGGAGGATGAGGAGAATAAAGTGTGTAGCTTTGGCTGGCCTTTCACAGTAACTGGGCCCAAATTAGTTTAACAGGAAAATATATAAAGGACACCACGTAGGTGTACGTACAGTTTACACTTATGAGAGGTGGACAATACGCTCCACTACAAACTGTATAAGGCTACAAAAACGAGTGTGTAGCTTTGGCTGGCTTTTCACAGTAACTAGGCCCAAATTAGTTTTTCAGGATAAAAAAGTATGCCATGTAGGTGTACATACAGTTTACACTTATGAGAGGTGGACAATACGCTCAGCTTAAAACTGTATAAGGCTACAGAAACAAGGGTGTAGCTTTGGCTGGCCTTTCACAGTAACTAGGCCGAAATAAATTTTTGAGGAAAAAACGTACACCACGTAGGTGTAACAACAGTTTACACTTATGAGAGCTGACAATACGCTCTGCTTAAAACTGTATAAGGCTACAGAAACAAGGGTGTAGCTTTGGCTGGCCTTTCACAGTAACTAGGCCAAAATTAGTTTTTCAGGGGAAAAAAAACGTGCACCACCTATGTACGCACAAGTTACACTTATGAGAGGACAATAAGCTCCGCTACGCAACCTGTATTAGGCACTGTAATCAGGTGACTATGGCTTTTCGTGCTCCCCCTAACCGGCCCCTGTTAGCTTTACAGTTGTTGTACAACCCACTGCAGAAGTTCAGAATCGCTGTGTAGTAGAGCCCAGTACAGTATTATTAGGCACTAATCGCAGGCGACAATGGCTTTTACTGCTCTGCCTGACTGGCCCCTTCAAGCTTTAGAGTTGCTGTACACCCCACTGCAGCAGTACAGAATCGCTGTGTAATAGAGCCCAGTACAGTATTATTAGGCACTAATAGCAGGTGACAATGGTTTTTACTGCTCTGCCTGACTGGCCCCTTTAAGCTTTAGAGTTGCTGTATACCCCACTGCAGCAGTGGAGTTGCTGTGTATCACACCCAAAAGTGTACTCTCTCTGTCAGTGCTTTTCTGCAGTGATTTGGGCTTGTGGTGAATCACTGCTGTAAAGCTGTTTTTCTGTGCAACGCACACACTGCTCTATCCCTGCAGTGAAACACTCTCTCTGAAATAAAACGCTGAAGTGAATGGCCGCAAGATGGCTGGCGATTATATAGGGCTGTGACATCACAGGGGTGGCTGGCTGCTAATAGGCTGCATGCTGCATGTGTTTCAGGGTCATCCCGCCTACCCGCCCCACCTTCCCAGAGTTCCTTGCCCCATGTTCTCACATGTGGATCTGCCATTTTAGATGCCCTGGAGCCTGGACCGCACTAAATGGAGTTTAACCTCTTAAGGACCAAGGACGTACTGTTATGTCCTGAGTCCTTTCCCTTTATATAACGCGGGGCCACGATGTGGCCACCGTCATGGCGGGTCGGGCCCGGCCTCTAACAACGGCAGGGACCCGTGGCTAATAGCGCGTCTAAAGTGAAAGTAAATCACTGCCGGTTAGCTCAGGGGGCTGTTTGGGATGTCCGCGGCGAAATCGTGGCATCCCGACTGCTCTGGGAGACGAGGAGGGTCTCCTACGTTGCCTCCTGGTGTCCGATCGCCGAATGACTTATTAGTGCCTGAGATCCAGGCATGAGCAGTCAAGCAGCAGATTCATCGATCACTGGTTTCCTATGAGAAACCAGTGATCAATGTAAAATATCAGTGTGTGCAGGGTTATAGCCCCCTATGGGAGCTATAACACTGCAAAAAAAAAGTGGAAAAAAAAAGTGAATAAAGATTATTTAACCCCTCCCCTAATAAAAGTTTGAATCACCTCCCTTTTCCCATTTAAAAAATAAAAAAGTGTAAATAAAAATAAACATAAACACATCTCGGATATACCCCATTTTAATTCAAGACATATTTCTATGGTCTGCAGGCACATAGCCGAGGTACATGACGGCAATACGTCATCCCTTATGCTACAGGGGTTGGAACGAGTTAGCCCACCTGTGAGGGGTGGCAATGTCAAGCTCAAACTCCTGGACCGAGAGGTCTATTGGATTTTGAGATTGGACAGTCACGTCCCTCGGGGCCTTAATAAAAGGATGGATACCATTCTCCACTATTAGGCATGTTGGTTGAGATTCATCTAGCTTTGTTCCTCCTGCTCGCCTTAACATAACACTTATTTATGCATTTATATGGGTACCCCATATTTAAGTTTATATTTATGTTTTGATCTACATTTGCTCTCTCCATCAAATCGGTGTTGTTATTCTCCTTTATTTTCCCTTGTTCCTCTCAATCATGATGCCCATGACTATTCTATTACAGGCTTTCTTTCCTCCTTCCCCCCCCCCCCTCCCCCCAGTTTTTTTCTCCCCTGTTTTTTTCTCCCCTTTTTTTCTCCCCCTTTTCCTTAGCCGATTTCAGTGTCCTAGATAGATTAGGAGACTTGCTGATTCTGTAAGAGTATCTATGTTATGGTTTCATAGGATACAGTATTCTTTCTCTTGTGAGAAAGTGATTGGTATATACTATATTATTACATTATGTATCTTTTTATTTATTATACAAAAATATTAATACTATCTAGTTTATTGTTTATCGTTCAACATTTTTTCCATATGAAACCTCAAACATAGCTCATTCCTTTCATCATTTCTCTCCCCTTGGGGAGCAGTCTTAGAATGTGATTATGTGTTTTATTATTGACCTTTTTAAAATATTTCACTTACATGTAATAAACGTTTACTGTTTTTATATATATTTTTGTATTGTCTAAGATTGTAACCTTTTTCTGTTACGTGAGGGTGACTACCCATGGTCCTCATTCCTTTTCTCCTTTCTTTTCCTTTCCTTTTCTTCCTTTTCTCTCTTTTCCTTCTCCTTTTTTTCTTTTTCTTTTCTTCCCCGCTTTTTCTTTTTCTTTTCTCTTCTCTCTTTTTTTTCCCCATTTTTATTCCCCTGGTTCCTTCTTTGTCTCCGCTTTTTCCTCCTCACCTTCTTATCTTTTCTCCGGGTTCTACTTATCACCCCCACGTCACGGAAAAAGGAGGAGGACCCTATTCAGATGCGGCCGGATAACTGGTCGCTGTTTGAGGGGCCACCTATATAAGGTTTGTACTCACTGTATACTAGTGTATGACTAAGGTCCAGCTTTAGGACCGAAACGCGTCACCTTGTCATGTTCTCCTTGTCTTTTTTTGGCTATTGGAATAAACATCCAGTTCCTTCACATTCGCGCTGGACATTTTGCTTTTAATAAACATATGTGGTATCGCCGCGTGCTGAAATGTCCGAATTATAAAAATATATCATTAATTAAACCGCACGGTCAATGGCGTACGTGCAAAAAAAAATTCCAAAGTCCAAAATAGTGCATTTTTGGTCACTTTTTATAACATGAAAAAATGAATAAAAAGATAAACAAGTCTAATCAATACAAAAAGTGTACCGCTAAAAACTTCAGATCACGGCACAAAAAATGAGCCCTCATACCGCCCCATACGCGGAAAAATAAAAAAGTTCTAGGGGTCAAAAGATGACAATTTTAAACGTATAAATTTTCCTGCACGTAGTTATGATTTTTTTCAGAAGTACGACAAAATCAAACCTATATAAGTAGGGTATTATTTTAATCGTATGGAACTACAGAATAAAGAGAATGTGTAATTTTTACCGAAAAATGTACTGCGTAGAAACAGAAGCCCCCAAAAGTTACAAAATGGCGTTGTTTATTTTCAATTTTGTCTCACAATGATTTTTTTTCCCGTTTCGACATAGATTTTTGGGTTAAATGACTGATGTCATTACAAATTAGAATTGGTGGCGCAAAAAAAAAGCCATCATATGGATTTTTGGGTGAAAAATTCAAAGAGTTATGACTTTTTAAAGGTAAGGAGGAAAAAATGAAAGTGCAAAAACTGAAAAACCACTGGTCCTTAAGGGGTTAATGAAGCGATTCGTGCAATTGAATGGCGGTGATATTCGGATTTGTTGCAATGCAAATCTTTCCTGAAATTTGTAATGAATTCGGATTCGTCAGATTGGATTCGCTCATTCCTAGTGACCAGGTCTATTATTCTCTTATGACCCTCTATGTATGTTACCTATATTTCTACATGCATTGTGTTCGCTATATTTTGACATGTACTGTATATTCCATGTCTATAAGCTAGTTATATCTTTATTAGTAGGTTATACATGGTTATATGTCATTATCTTAGTGATGCCATTCTCTTTTTTGTGGATTTTATTGTATATTATATTTTTATATTGAACAATGAAGTCCATTTATAATTTATCTGTATGTAAAGGGTCAAGCTTCCTTGGTCCGGGTTCGTCCTGTGCTGATGTGGTACACAGTTTTGTATGAGGGTGTGTAACACCTGAAACGCGTAATTTCTGTCCTTTATGTAATCAACTGGGAATAAAGCCCCAATATTTTGCCGAGCTGGATTTCTTCTTGCTTTTCATCATGGCCATATGGATTAAAATCTCTGAGGAATTCCAGCACCTTGTAGAAAGTATACCATGAAGAATAAAGGCAGTTCTACCTTGCTATACCAGTAATGCTTTAAAAGGTAGCTAGTAAAAAACTTTTTTCAACACCTATACTTACCTCCCACGCTCCCCTGAAGTCTCATTATCACGGTGCCCACTCTACCCCGTGAACTTCGCTTCCCTTAGCTGCAGACAATCTATCGCATTACAGCTCCGCCAATCAAAGCCTGCAATAGTGGCCCAATGTGATGATTTATCTGCAGCTCTAGGAAGCGAAGTTCACAGGAGAAGACTGGGCACTGTGATACTGAGGATGTGGGGTGGGAGAGAAGTAAGTATAGGCTTTTTATTAATATTATCACACAGCCTGGGCACATTTATTTAAGTAAAAAGTTTTGCTGGATAACCAATTTAAGGCCTCATTCCTCATTATGTGTGACCTTTGAACCATGGTATGGTGCATAACATGGAGCCATATTTCCCACTGTATGAAATTGCAATTTAGCTTACCACATTCTCTCGTAAACAATGAAAATAACACTTTTATTGGGAAAATGTGTGGGAAGAATGGCATTACACAAATGCATATTTCTGCCTGTATTCAGCCACAGGTCTAATGACCTGGTGTGTGAGGATGCATGGATGTAGCTAGGATTTCCTTTACCCGTGATTCAATTGGCTACTCTACTCCTGTGAAGGATAAGTGACATCTATAAATATAATAGCCAACCTGTAGAATGATTGTGCACTCCTTATCTTATCAGGGATGCTCTCAGGTATGAAGAATATCAAGAAGCCTTAGCAATAAATAAGAGCAAAGTGTTACTTTAAACCCTGCACATGGTCCTGAGGAATAAGTGCTACACAGGACCAAAATGTCCTCGCCAAAATGTCTTGCCAAGCCAAGTATGCATGTTTATGGTGGAGTTGGGAATAATCTGTTTTCATAGGCTTGGTTCACACTCATGCTGTATGCCAGGTACCAATTGTGCTAGATGAACCCCATTGTCTTTAATGTAAGTGGACTCAAGCAAAAATAAACATGGGATGTATCTCGAACACTACTGTCTGGGAGGTCGCGGAATAATTTCAATTTGCCATATGATACACAGGACTATGCCTCTGCACAGGAAAACCTCCCCAGGACATCTAAAAATAATTATTGTGGACCTGGCACGAGAGTGTGCCAAAACGCATTGTCATGTTATAAACATCTTTGGAAAAAAAAAATAGTCCTGTGTATCATACGGCATATTGAAATTATTCAGCAACCTCCCAGACAGTAGCGGTTGAGATACAACCCGTGTTTTTTTGCTTGAGTCCATTTACGGTTAATTCCGCACCCTTCTTGGGACGCAGACATAGGGGCCACGAGCAGCAGACTGTATTCACCTACTTATACCCCAAGCCTACCATAGAGTTGTGCCTATCCTATTGCACAACCCGTGAAGGTCAGTACGACATTGTTGGTGTGGTGGTGGTGGGTATCATCTCTACACAATTCCAGATATTCGAGATACCACCCCAGAGAGCGCCCCGCATTTTTTCAGTTTTTTTTCTCTATCTAATGTCTTTTATGGGGTTCAGCAGGTTTCCGCCATGGTGTCTGACATTTGTGAAGGAACATACGACGAAGGCACCTGACAGAGCCTGCAAGGTGTAAACCCAGCCTTAACACTTTACTATGATTCAAATAGACTTTTGACATGTCATAGAGCGATCGGTGGGGGTCTGAGCACCTAGGTCCCAATCAATCAAAACAATTGACATGTCTCTATGGTATGTCAAAAGTTTTCTGTAATGATAGTAAGTATCTTGGTAAGTATGCTTTAAGTATGTGACCAGCATAAAATCACATTCAGAAAGCCCCATGCTATGTAGTCCGTCAGGACCATATTTAGTCAGCTATTGACTGTGAATACAGCAAAAAGACAGCCGCCCTCTTGAAATTGTGGAATAGAATGGTAATAATATGTATTAGTAAGGAAGTGAACAGTTGAGGAATCTCATAAGTGTATTGTGGGTTGTGGGCAGAGGCGGATATTTTCTACAAGGCTGAATGCCGGTATGTCACTTCAGGGTAAACCATTAGCTTAATGAACATGGAGAATGGGAATTAGCCTTCTCAAGTAAGTCCATGAACCACTTGGGAATTGTCAGACATCTGCTTTAAACAGGGATAAAAGCCTCAGTTATGTGAACAGGGCACTTAAACAAGACAACCGCTCTCTGCTCTGTCTCAGTCTAATCCTGGCCTCGTCTCTTCCAAGCTGTCTGGTCCTGGTGGCTCACAGAGCCCTTTGTGGCTGCGTAGGTTCCTGGCAGTGTAGGCATACTCAGCTATTCATCCCTTTCAGTCTACCTCGTAATGAGCAGGGATAATTCTAGTCTATGAGAAGCAAGACAGTCCTGAGAGAGCGCGGCGGCCATTATCAGGATGACTGAGGGCTAATTTCATTAGCATGAAGTGGTCAGTCGGAGGATTCCAGCATCGGGTGATAAAAACCTTCCAAAGCATAGCAATATCACTTGAATTTTTGTGTGTAACAATTTCTGTTCCGTAAGATATCTCCAGACACACAGACATATATACAGTATATGTGGTATGGGGTGTGAGATGCAGGGCAGATGGAATTACCCTAGGGGCAGATGGCATTAACCCTGTGTATTAATGATGCCAGCGCGTGGTTTATCCTCAATACCACCCAAAGGTATACAGCTTGATCCTGGGCTAGGCACGGGGGCAATAATGACTGCGACACCAAGTTACAGACCACAGTAGCTTTACTGAGTGACAGATGGTACAGTCTATACAGTGTAGCCAGGCCCATGGAGGTGATCAGTGACTTCAGAGACCTTAAGGGCTTGTTGGGACTTGCAGTGGTTTTGGACAATTTCGTGCAAGCCACGTTGACTTGACAATAGATGACAGTGACTGACTTGACTGGAGACAGACTAAGCTATGACTCCAGACTCTTAGGCTCGACTGCATCTCAGCAAAGACTCAGGAACTAAGAGAGAGAAGAGACTCCTCCCAGGGCTTTTATGGAGGAGACTCTGGTGGGGTCCCATTGGTCACCCTTAAGTCACCTGGTCACTGATACCTCCTGGGTAACAATCACATGACAACATTATTATATACATAACATAGGGGATAATATACAATTACAGTATAACAAATGGGGGGGGCAGGGGACACTGCAAGGAGGCTGCATGACAGGGCAGCAAGGGTACGTGGTAACAACTCCCGTATGGGGCCACTATTTTATTTTATTTTTTCAGATAAAGATGCAGCACACCAGGTAAAATGCAAATCTGTATAGTGATGAGGAATAAATCCTCGTACTGATTTGCATTTTATCTGGCGTGCTGCATCTTTATCTGAAATATGAATTTCTGAACCAGAGGACCGCGGTTTGATTTATGCTTGTACCCACCTCTGATGGACATTGAATTTGGATGTGCTGCTTTTATTTGTACTTGAAAATATATATATCGAACATCATTGCGATCACTGACATCGGGGAACAGATTGCAAAGTGTAGACACCTGCTTCAGAAGCTCCATCATTTGGGGTACATTTTTGGCAGAGTGGAAGCAGATCCTACAGCCCATTCCAGCATATCCCACACATGTTCAATTGGTTTACAGTCTGATAAGTTTGAGTGTCAAAGCAGTGTGGAGAATTCCACTTTCTCCAGCCACTCCCTAGTCTTAACATTATCCTGTTAAAAGATGGCACTGTAGTCAGAGACCTCCGAAAGATATGGGTGGTGATGGTCAGCTAACAGTTCCCTATAGCTTTTGACATTCAAGGATTGTGGTATGTTGAACAAGCGTCCTGGAGAATGACAGGACAACACTCCTCAGAACATGACACAACTACCACCGGCCTGCTGAACACCAACATTGCACCCACGGTATTTGGGTTTAGGCTGTTTATGCCAGATGTGGACCCGGCCATCTGTGTCATTCGGCAGGAAATAGGACTCAGCACATGAGATGACCTTCTGCCATGTGTCAAAAACCCATTGATGTCTTTCCTTGGCCCATGCAAGGTGCTGTTTGTGATGATGCGGGACCTTCAGGAACACCCTTATCTGTCTTTTGCTATTTGCTATTGCTATGCTGTTTACATTAGGGGTAATGAAGCTGATTTCTGATCCATCTTATGTTGGATAATAGGGTATTTAAAAGAGGGTTTTCTAACCTGCACAACCCCTTAGCATGACATCGTCTAAACCTCTGTGTTATGTATAAATGTAAATACAGTAAGCATATCTTTTATTTTCACAACTGAAGAAAGGATAGGTATGTTTTTGATAGGAGTCAGCCACTTTTCAAAGATTATACACTGAGCCTATCATATTTTATCAAGCTATTATTAAAACTATAGCAAAAAGTCAAAAAGCATGTGTTTATGGTGCCATGGTTTTAATGGAATGATGACCAAATGAAACCACACAAAGATTTTAAAAAAATGTAAGATGTCTGTAGATAGCCAGCTCTTACGATGGTCACCACATTGACTTGTCTACATGACATGACTGCTCTAAATCTATGGTCTCCTTCAAAGGAAAAATGTTGACCACAGTGTACCCCTGACACATATTTTACCCTACTAAGTAATGGGGAGAACCATAAACAGCACATGGTAGAAAGAGGGTTATTAGATTTTTCCAGATTTTGCACCAAGGCCAACAGCGTTAAAGGGGTATTTCAGACATTACCACTTATCCCGTGGTTGAAGGGCCCAGCAAGGAGCCCCACAGCTGTGAAGCAGTCTTGTGCATGCCGTGCAACTCCATTTGTTGTCTATGGGAGCTACCAGATATAGCCAAGTAGAGTGTTCGGCTATCTCTGGCACTTCCCATAGACAATGAATGGAGTGTTAAGGCATGCACAAGGAAGCTGTTCAATTCAGACTTGTTCTTGAGATCATGGGTCAAATTCACCACATCTTATACTTACTTACTATCCTGTGGATGGGGTATAAGTGTTAATGACTGTTACAACCCACAAATAAGTTGTAACACTCACGTTTCAGAAGACAGGAACACCGGTGGATGTGGATCCGCTGGACCTGTGTGGCAGATGACTCAGACCATACCAGGGAGTGGTGGAGTCTAAGGTGCTGCTGGTTTTAACCAGAGCCCGCTGAAAAGTGGGATGTACTTGCTGGGGTAGGCAGCACTCAGGTCGCTACCCCTGGCACGGCTCGACCACACAGGCGGCTGAGGAGATGCGAGGCACAGGAGGGATAAGGCAGTTCATAGCAAGGATAGCAGAAGGTCAGGGCAGGCAGCACAGTAGCGTAGTCAGGACGTAGCAGGAGGTCAGTAGGCAGGCGGCAGAGGAGCAAGGTCAGGTCACACAGCAAAGGATCAGATATACGGCAAGGCAATTCTCAGGTATGCTTTTTCTCACAAGGCACAAGGCAGCAAAGATCCAGCAGGGAAGTGTGGGAGGAGGAGGAGGAATTTATCAATGAGCCACAGGTGTACTACACTAATGGGAGCACTGGCCCTTTAAATCTTAAAGCTCCAGCGTGCGCCCTAGGGGACTGGGACATGCGTGCCAGAGCAGAGAGGCAGAGGCAGGAGAAGCACCCGGTGAGTGACGGACTGGGATTCGCATGTGGGAGTGTCCCGCGATGCGAATCCCAGCCCTGTCAGCAGCAGCAGGTAACTGAACCATGCGCTCACGGCCAGCATGTGCGGCTGGAGCGCATAATGTAACATAAATCAATATGGAGATAAACATCTGAGATGTGTAATATTAATTCAAAGCATGAATTGTACAATTTATGTTAATAATGTATTTTAAATGTTATCGATTTATTTAGCACAAGGTGTGGAAACATAACACAAGAGAACTGTGAACTTATGGAAAAGTCTACCTCAGGAACTGGTAACAGCAGGAAAAATTAATAACTTTAAAACAGGATTTGATACATTCCTGGAACAAAATAACATTACTACTTATGAAGAAATATAAAATCCCATCTCTTCCCAATATCGCGCCACACCCCTACCCTTCAATTCCCTGGTTGAACTTGATGAACATATGTCTTTTTTCGACCGTACTAACTATGTAACATTTCACATGTTATTGGAGTCTACAACTGTGTACAGTCAACATCACATCTCACTAGTAATGTTTCCACTGATCCATAAGGACATTTTCAGATCAAACTGCTTGAGCAACACTAAGTGAAGGAAAGCAAAAAGGCTGGGGGATGCTGCGGAGAAATCCTCACTTTGCTGTGATGGCGTCAGAGGTCATGTCCGAAGCATCAATACTAATTTAGAGTATTAATGCACTACCGGCTCTTGACAGATAAGTAACTTAAATAGCAATAGCAGTTCTTCATCTTTTAGCCTGGAGGACACAAAAGATAAACTGAGGAGAGGACAGTCTAGTCCTTGTGGTCTTACAACCTTGGATAAAAGGAACAATAACATACAATTCCAAGATGCATCCATATATAAGTAATGTGCAAAAATATATTTTTTGTCAATAGGGTGATGAACTGAACAAACAAATGTATTTCAATGTACTCAAGGGATTAAAAAGTGTCTTGACGCAAAACCAGGGGCCAGTGGGCAATTGCGGCAGCATTAGGCCGACTCACAGCCTACTCCCAGATCCCCTCCAGTGTGGCTGGGCACACATACAATGGGAGGAGGGAGGCAGACTACAAGCCCCACCTAAGTTGGCTGATATAGTTGCCGGCCTCACGTGCACCTTAATGCTGCCTAGAAAGTGTTCAAGGCGCATTACATATGGAGTTTACACATCTCCAAGTATTTATTTAAACAACAACAAAAAAGTGGTCTCAAATGGCAGGAGGTGCTCAACCCCAAATGCAGTTGTACAATTGTGCATTTATACTGGGGGAGCAGATCCTGCCCTTGTGGTCTTGCTAGGGGTGATCCCCAGCATAAAAATGCATACAATGGAGGATGCCTGCAGCGGACTACAAGTGCCACAATAGAATCCTACACCAGATAGACGGTGTGGATGTGTAACAATTAGAATAATACAGGAATTTAGGTGCACTACTATTGTGGCACTTGTGGTCTGCTGCAGGCATCCTCCATTGTATGCATTTTATGCTGGGGATCGCCCCTAGCAACAGACCACAAGGGCAGGATCTGCTCCCCCAGTATAAATGCACAATTGTACAACTGCATTTGGGGTTTAGCACCTCCAGCCATTTGAGACCACGTTTTTGCTGTTGTTCAAAATTAAGCCAGCCTAAAAAAAATAAAAAAAGAGCCCTTTGTCAAAGGTCTGCTTTTTGCAATCCATAGTGATCAACTATTTTTGCTAGTGAAACTGAAAGGCTGTCTATGGCCAGGTCTGTTTTGGCTCATAGATGAGATCCTAGGTTAAATGGGCACTGTCAGATACTAAAACTTTTGATATGTTGTAAAGCATTCCAAACTAATAGGTTTTGCAATTGCTTTCATTAGAACATTTTTAGTATTTTATACTGAAAAAGTCAGTCAAACAACTGCCCCCCCCCCCCTGCTTGGACACATACTAGTCCTGCTGTGTCCATGCATCATCACCTATGTCATGGACACACTTCCTTGATTGACAGCTGTGAGTGCAGGGCTCATAGCTGGAGGAAAAACCATCCCACTGTCAGCTTGTGTCCCGCTACTGTCAGTGAGGACAAGCTGGGAGTTGTAGTTTTGCTAATGCTAGGGGAGATGTGAGCAGACAGCATACTGAGGGAGGGGGCAGAGACCTGCACAGTGAGGCCACGCCCCCTCCCTTTGAGAGGAATTCAGACTAGTGAGCTAAATTAAAAGTGTAATAAAAAAAAAGAAATAAAGGTGCTAGACACATAAAAATTAGATGCACATGGTCAGGATTAGGTACTGAGTGATATATTAAAAAAAATTGTTTTTGTTGGATCTGACGGGTTCACTTTAAGGAATTGTGTATGTTCTCACAGGGCATATGGAAAGGGGTTATCTTGAAAGATAACTCCTTTAAATAGATCACTTTTATGAGGTACATTAGTGTCATTAGGTACCGATTATAGACAGTTTTATTGGTAGAATGCAACGTGCATATGTAAAACATATTGGGGGAGATTTATCAAAACCTGTGCAGGGGAAAACTTGCCCAGTTGCCCATAGCAACCAATCAGCTTGCTTCTTTCATTTTTAGGAAGGCCTGTGAAAAAAGGAAACAAGCCCTCTGATTGGTTGCTAATGGCTATTGCCTGTGTGTCTCTGTACTATGACATAATACAGGAAGTGTGCACGGGACAAGCAGGGTCTGTGCAGATTTCTGGAATATCAATCAGCCTGCTGTGGGAGCCAGGGGTGTGTCACAGAAGATCCTCAGTACACAAAGTAGTAGTAAGGGAGGAAGTTCGCACATGAGATGTGAGGGCAAGCAAGGAAATGCTCCCTACTCCTCAGTGAACCGCTTACGGTGTGAGCAACATGGGCAAGGGGATAAGGATCCATTTAAAGATGAAAACCAGGATTTAAGCACATAGACAGGATGAGCACCAATTAAAGCATAAGCCTGGAGCACTTTTTTTTTTTTTTAAATCTTGTGACAGGTACACTTTAAAGGGGTACTCCGCCCCTGGCATCTTATCCCCTATCCAAAGGATAGGGGATAAGATGTTAGATCGCCGCGGCCCCGCTGCTGGGGACCCCCGGGATCGCCGCTGCGGCACCCCGCCATCATTACTGCACAGAGCGAGTTTGCTCTTTGCGTAATGACAGGCGATACAGGGGCCGGAGCAGCGTGACGTCATGACTCCGCCCCTCATGACATCACAGCCCGTCCCCTTAATGCAAGTCTATGGCAGGGGGCGTGACAACCGCCACGCCCCCTCCGATAGACTTGTATTGAGGGGGGCGGGCCGTAACGTCACGAGGGGCGGAGCCGTGGCGTCACGATGCTCCAACCCCTGTATTACCCGTCATTACGTGCAGAGCGATCTCGCTCTGCACAGTAATGATAGCGGGGTGTTGCAGCAGTGATCCCCGGGGTCCCCAGCAGCGGGGCCCCGGCGATCTGACATCTTATCCCCTATCCTTTGGATAGGGGATAAGATGTCTAGGGGCGGAGTACCCCTTTAAAGACTTAATCCAAACACATTTCCTGACCCCAGTCCTGCTTGTGAGCTGTCCCCGACCACCACATTTTTCTTTAAATTTTTTATATTTTATTGTTCTGAACTATCAAATTTTTTTGTTCTTGCAAACTTTTTCATAAAGAAACTTGTATCAACCCTACTTGCCAACTGGCCACAGAAACACTTATCGTCCTCCTGTGAAGAGCACGTCATCGAGTGATTTGTGTTTAGTCTATGTGGTTTGTGGTACTTCTTTTTTATTTTATTCTTTTTTAGACTTTGACATAATTGTCAGTATCCTGGGACAAATACTGCCGTAGGAAAAAGAGGTTACACAGCAGCCAGACGAACAACCACAAAGAGCACCACGGAGTCGGCTGGCCTCAGTCTACCTGTTTCTACTGGTTCTGGGCATGTTATAAAGCCAGACAAACCCATGTCATGGGAAGACACCAACAAGACTGTAGTTTTGATTTTATCAGTATAATTACTATGTAACTATGTATTTTGCAACCAAAAATCCCCATTTTATTGTTACCTTACATATCTTCAGAGCCTTTTTGCCATGTTCACTTATATTCGCAAAGAAATCTTGCTACCTAAAGATCTCTAAGAAGCTGCTGTTGCCAGATCTGTTCCTCTTATTATGTGTCTTTATTTAGTGCTTTTAGTGTTTATGGAGTCTTTATTATGAGGAGTTCTGCATCTTTTACCCATACTACATAGTACTTTATTTTTCGCCGTATAAGACGCACTTTTTCTTCCCCAAAACTGGGGGGGAAAAAGTCGGTGCGTCTTATACGGCGAATACACACCTATCGCGGCGGTCCCTGCGACCATCAACGGCTGGGACCCGCGGCTAATACAGGACATCACCGATCGCGGTGATGCCCTGTATTAACCCTTCAGACGCGGCGATCAAAGCTGACCGCCGCGTCTGAAGGGAAAGTGACACTAACCCGGCTGTTCGGGACTGCCGCGATTTCACCGCGGTGGTCCCGAACAGCACGACTGAATAGCCGGGTTAGTCCTTACAGGACACCGGGAGGGTCCTTACCTGCCTCCTCGGTGTCTTCTCCATTCAGGCCTGTATGGCCGGCGCTCTCCTTCCTCGTCATCACGTGCATCGTCGCGTACGTGCATCGGCGTGCGTAACGATGTGATGGCGGCGACGGAGAGCGAGGATACCCGGCCGGCAGCAGAGACGTTCCGGAGCGACGGGGACGCGGCGACAGCGATGGAGCGACATCCAGGGCAGCCGTGACGGGTCCTAAGCGGCGGGGACACGTGAGTATTACCTCCTATGCAGTGGTCTTCAATCTGCGGACCTCCAGATGTTGCAAAACTACAACTCCCAGCATGCCCGGACAGCCAACGGCTGTCCGGGCATGCTGGGAGTTGTAGTTTTGCAACATCTGGAGGTCCGCAGGTTGAAGACCACTATTGGGTTCAAAATCTAAATTTTTTTAGATTTTGCACCTATAAATTGGGTGCGTCTTATACGCCGGTGCGTCCTATAGGACGAAAAATACGGTATGTCAGGTTTGAAAAAAGAAACCAGCAGAGGGCCATAAAACATCGGGGAGGGAGCTGTAAGGTTTTTGAAAGTAATAAAGATAAAATGTTTTTGTTACCCATACCCTGCTAATTAGGCCAATTCACTATAATATTGTGTCCTTTTAATAACATTTGCAGAAAAATTTAATTAGTAATGCAGGTTTATTAATAATAGGAATCTTTATCAGGACCAGTCTTAGGGATATGCAACCCATGCAGCAGCACAGGGTGCTTCAGCTCTCACCAGTAAAAGGGGCTCTGTATACACAAGTGCTGCCAGACACCACTCACATGGGTTCTCTATTTTCCAGATGTCACCTGAAGTGTCCCTGCTACCTTATTCTTCTTGTGAGTGTTGAATGAAGTGTCAGCATCTGATACCCTATGGCTATGATGGGTTCCATACGCTATTACATAAAATAGCAGACAGTGATTTTGGAGCCATTAGAGCCTCCTGGGAAGAGTAGCTAGGAAGAGGATATTATATATACCAGTGATCTTCAACCTGCGGACCTCCAGATGTTGCAAGACTACAGTTCCCAGCATACCCGGACAGCCATCGGCTGTCCGGGAATGCTGGGAGTTGTAGTTTTGCAACATCTGGAGGTCCGCAGGTTGAATACCACTGATATATACAATGAGAAAGAAGAAAGGTGTAGAACAGCTAGTAGAATGGGATCATGGTTCCATGGGGGAGGGGTTGATTGTGCTGTAAAGCGATAAGACAAAGGAGAGTGGTACTGCAGGGGAGGAGCTATAGAGGGAGTGGTGCTGAGGGGTAAGGGAGACCAATGCTGCAGGAAGAGATGGTGCTACATGGGGGGTAGAGAATAGAATGGTAATGCAAGTTAAGATATGATGTTGTAAAGAGGGTTTGGGCTGAAGAGAGAGATATTGCTATGAGGAGAAAAAATAGTGCTACAAAAGGAGATGGTTCATTTTAAAAGTTACATGTACAGACAAAAATAAGGCAGCATAGAGCATCAAACTAGTTGATGATTTATAAATAAAAAAAATTAAAGTTTACAACCTATGGGGAAATAGAGGATCATTCATTTACTGTCTGCTATTGCTGCATTACCCACCAATCCCAAAGTTCTTACTTATTGATTAAAATGTAAAAGTATTTTATTTTTAATTAAAAAAAAAAACTAGGCTGCCCACCCAGTGGAGCCTTAGACCATTGCCTATTCTGCCTACCCATCCAGCCACCTCTGTAAGAGGGTACGGCAGGCACAAGAAGTCTCACGCTGATTTCAATCCATACTTGATCCTATGTGATTTGATTTAAGAAAAATATTACTCACACAAATGAAGTGGAGCAGAGATTACTCCTTCAACAACAATAATGAGAATAATTATTTATTTACATAGTACACACAGTACACCGCTGTACACTCAAATTGGTCCCTGTTCCCACTGGGGCTCACAATCTATTTTCACCTATCAGTATTTTTTGGGGAATGCCCAGAGGAAACCCATACAAACACAGGTAGAACATAAAAACCCTTTGCAGAGGTTGTCTTACTGATATTTGAACCCAGGACCCCAGTGCTGCAATGCTGTGCTGGCCACAGTGCTACCGATGATCTAGAAAAACACAAAATAGTAGTGGTGGAGTTGATCTCTTTGTAAATTATTTCTATTAAAAAAATCTTAATCCTTTCAGTACTTAGGAGCTTCTGAAGTTAAGGTTGTTCTTTTGTGTCCAAGTGCTCTCTGATGACACTTGTCTCGGGAAACGCCCAGTTTAGAAGAGATTTGCTATGGGGATTTGCTTCTAAACTGGGCGTTTCCCGAGACAGGTCATCAGAGAGGACTTAGACAGAAAAGAACAACCTTAACTTCAGAAGCTCATAAGTACTGAAAGGATTAAGATTTTTTAATAGAAGTACCGTATTTTTCGCCGTATAAGACGCACTTTTTCTTCCCCAAAACTGGGGGGAAAAAGTCGGTGCGTCTTATACGGCGAATACACCCCTATCGCGGCGGTCCCTGCAGCCATCAACGGCCGGGACCCGCGGCTAATACAGGACATCTCCGATCGCGGTGATGCCCTGTATTTATCAGCTGCTGAAGTTGAGTTATTGTTTTCTGTCTGGAAACAGTGCTCTCTGCTGACATCTCTGCTTGCTATGGGGATTTGCTACTAAACTGGGCGGTTCCCGAGACACGTGTCATCAGAGAGCACTTAGACAGAAAAGAACAACTCAACTTCAGCAGCTCATAAGTACTGAAAGGATTAAGATTTTTTAATAGAAGTAATTTACAAATCTGTTTAACTTTCAGGAGCCAGTTGATATATATAAAAAAGTGTTTTCCTGGATATCTCCTTTAAGCACCCTCACCCTGTTTTTAGAATTTCTATAGATCTGAGTTTTAGGACAAAAGGGGCAATACACTGAAATCACTCATTGGAATGCACCAGCATTGTGTTATGGGTTGTAAACATTATATAGTGTAATTTATTTCTGAGTGTTGCAATTAGCCTTTTGCCTTAGAAAGCACTGAGTGATTTAGGTAGCTTTCCCTTTAAGAAGTGTGTGCTAATGTGTCTGTGCCATGTTGATAGACGGTGTGCTCTGTCATGTGCGCAGAGCTGGATCCTGAAGTACATTGCGGTGAGGGGGGAGTAATGGAGTGAGTCAGTGCTGATGACAGGAGTAGTACCAGTCTCTTCATGGCTGTCAGCTCTAACATATCTCTGTAACCCTTTCAGATCACGTACCGCACATTCTTCTTCTGCAGATCCATCATGTTTACCATCATATAGTATATACGTCCCATTATGGTAATCTTCCCCAGGGCTGCCTATCATCCTGCCTCCATTCATATTCTGTGTACAGCACTGCAGAATATGTAGATGTTATACAATAAAAGATAACACACACACACATATATATATATATATATATATATATATATATATATATATATATTAGTTAGGAGTAGCCGTATTAGTACAGTGATGCAAATACAAAATCATAGGATGTTGCAGAATCTTGTAATAGCTTTTTTATTGGACTAACAGTATTTTGTAAAGACAAGCTTTTGGGATTCCTCCCTTTCGGGAGGAATCCCGAAAGCTTATCTTAACAAAATACTGTTAGTCCAATAAAAAAAGCTATTACAAGATTCTGCAACATCCTATGATTTTGCATATTATATATATTGCACTGAAGATTATAATACATAGCAATTGCTGCCTATGAGCTTTTTATTGCATATAAAACTGTATATATAAGGTGAAATTGATTCGGCCGCCAACAAAGTGCTCCATAGATAAGGTGCAAAAATTGAGGAAAGACAAGACTGCCTAGTACAGTCCATAGATATTAAATTCAGCATAAGGAACCTCCATCTATAAATGACATAAACAGCTGACACGTTATGTGCAAGGTATTCGGGATCTCTTTTCCCAGTCCACATCAAGTTTCAATCATATTAGGTACCGGAAAAGACCAGCCATATGTGCCTATGTCCGGCAGGACCTGCACTTGTATAGACACTGTTCACTTTCATGCACTATAGGCAGCACTTACAGTCACGTACAGATTATTGGAACTACTCATTTACAAATAGAAGTTGCAAAAAAGTGGATAGAATTAACCTGGGATCCTGAACTTGCTTCAGCGTGCCATGATGGAGTCCACTGCAGGTGTAGACGTCCGCTGATTAAACGGTAATTCAGATGCTGCGTCTTTGGCTCAGACCTTCCGTTTGCTTTGCTTTCTCAACAAAATGTTGGCAATGGATGCTCTCATGTAGATTCAACGTGTTTCTCGCTGTCACAATCATCAGGAATCATGTAAGTACAGCTAGTTGTATTCAGGAATCTTTTCTTTTGGCTCCATATGTAGCGTGGTGCCGATACTGCACTGATACAGTACTATATACAGTACAGACCAAAAGTTTGGACACACCTTCTCATTCAGAGTTTTCTTTATTTTCATGACTATGAAAATTGTAGATTCACATTGAAGGCATCAAAACTATGAATTAACACGTGGAATTATATACATAACAAAAGTGTGAAAATATGTCATATTCTAGGTTCTAGCCATCTTTTCCTTTGATTAATGCTTTGCACACTCTTGGCATTCTCTTGATGAGCTTCAAGAGGTAGTTACCTGAAATGGTCTTCCAACAGTCTTGAAGGAGTTCCCAGAGATGCTTAGCACTTGTTGGCCCTTTTTGCCTTCACTCTGCGGTCCAGCTCACCCCAAACCATCTCGATTGGGTTCCGGTCTGGTGACTGTGGAGGCCAGGTCATCTGGAGCAGCACCCCATCACTCTCCTTCTTGGTCAAATAGCCCTTACACAGCCTGGAGGTGTTTGGGGTCATTGTTCTGTTGAAAACTAAATGATGGTCCAACTAAACGCAAACCGGATGGAATAGCATGCCGCTGCAAGAGGCTGTGGTAGCCATGCTGGTTCAGTATGCCTTCAATTTTTGAATAAATCCCCAACAGTGTCACCAGCAAAGCACCCCCACATCATCACACCTCCTCCTCCACACCAGCACACCTGTGAAGTGAAAACCATTTCAGGTGACTACCTCTTGAAGCTCAACAAAGAATGCCAAGAGTGTGCAAAGCAGTAATCAAAGCAAAAGGTGGCTACTTTGAAGAACCTAGAAATGACACATTTTCAGTTGTTTCACACTTTGTTATGTCTATAATTCCGCATGTGTTAATTCATAGTTTTGATGCCTTCAGTGTGAATCTACAATTTTCATAGTCTTGAAAATAAAGAAAACTCTGAATGAGAAGGTGTGTCCAAACTTTTGGTCTGTACTGTAATATATATATACACACACACACTTTATACCATTATTTGGACAGTCTCGTTGCAGTAGCCTTTCTCAGTAATACTTTAAGTGAATACAGAATGGTATAATAAGTGCCTGAATTGTGTTGAAAACTCTGGCTGGGATTTTACATATTATATGAAGCTATTCAGGGCAATTGGAACATGCAGACTGCACACTATATACAATTGTAGACAACACAATTTCCCTTAAAGGGGTACTCCGGTGAAAACCTTTTTTCTTTTTAAATCAACTGGTGGCAGAAAGTTAAACATATTTGTAAATTACTTCTATGAAAAAATCTTAATCCTTCCAGTACTTATTAGCTGCTGAATGCTACAGAGGAAATTCCTTTCTTTTTGGAACACTGATGACATCACGAGCACTTTGCTCTCATCTTTGCTGCCATCTCTGTCCATTTTAGCAACCTTACATAGCAAATGTATGCCAAGGGCAGCATGGTGGCTCAGTGGTTAGCACTGCTGCCTTGCAGTGCTGGGGACTTGGGTTCAAATCCCACTAAGGACAACAATAAATAAAGTGTTATTATTATTATTATAACGTCAGCAGAGAGAACTGTGCTCGTGATGTCATCAGAGAGCATTCCAAAAAGAAAAGAATTTCCTCTGTAGTATTCAGCAGCTAATAAGTACAGGAAGGATTAAGATGTTTTAATAGAAGTAATTTACAAATATGTTTAACTTTCTGCCACTAGTTGATTTAAAAGAAAAAAGGTTTTCACCGGAGTACCCCTTTAAATAATCCTTTGAGTAGCACCAATGGATATCTTTTCTACAAGAGCAGTGATGTTTGGAACAAAGATTATAAAACATAGACAATAGCACTGGATAAAAGGGATCATTAATATATTTTTAAAAAAGTATACAACATGAAAGGGCTCTAGTTAGCCAGTCATGGAGGAGTTGGGGGTTGTATACAACCTTGCTGCACAAGGTTAGTTTATTTGTAGTACTCAAGGTCTATCAGTCATCATCTGCAACAACAAGAGTGCTCTGGGGACTGACTGCCCACCTGTCTCTGCCAACTTTGTTGTCCTTTGTTATGTGTGTGGTCCAGTTCTGCATACAGTTGTGTTCAACATTATTGGCACCCCAGAATATTAAGTATACCATATCTCCTGAAATAAAGTGTTCTGTGAACCTGCTTGGTTATATATAACGCGTCATATGTGTAATACAGAAAAGATTAAGATAAAAAATAAAGTTAGGAGGAAAAAGGATAAAACCTTCAAAACAACCTAGAACACAATTAAGGACAAAGGACAAAATTAAACTAACCCGTGAGTAATGAGAAATTAGACTCATCTTACCCAACTTTGCATGTGATCACATGACTTTAATAGGCCTATGAGTAGAGAGTTTGACATTTAAAAATACCAGTGTATTCAAAGTTCCTTATTCCCAATGACAAAGACAATAGAACTTTCTAAGACGATTAGAAATGCTATTATCAGCAAGCTCAAGCATTTCTAAGAAATTGCTACTTGTAGAACAGTGTAGAACATTCTAGACCAAGTGGAAGAAAAAATGTATGTGGGAAAACTAAAGTTGGTTAGAAATTTGGCAAAAAAAGTACAACCTCCATAGAGCATCAGGCTGAGTTGGAGACATCTGAAGTGATGGTTTCAATCCATAGCATTTGTTAAAGGCCAAGGAGGACCCCACTGCTAAAGAAGAGCAACTAAACTACGCCAAGAGCTACATGGATAAACCACAATCCTTCTGGAAAAATGTATAAAGAGATTAAATTAAACTAGAGCTCTTTGGCAATACATACCAGTGATGACAAAATGAAGCCTACAAAGAAAAGAACACCCCATCTAAAGTGAAACAAGGTGGAGATCCCATAATGTGGTCGGGCTGATTTGCTGCCTCTAGGACTAAAGGTTTGAATGTGTTACAGGAAAAATGAAATCAGTTTATCGGAGCATTTTAGAGCAGAACGTGCCCCAAGCGACACCAGGATAATGACCTAAAGCACATATCCAAAAGTACACAAGAAAGGTTAAGTCCTGATCTCAATTCAATTGAAAATCTTTGGAGAAACTAAAATCTGCTTTCGGAAAAGAAACCCTGCAAACATCTAAGAGCTTAAGAGAATTGTAGTGGAAGAGTAGAAGAAACCAACAGCAGACAGAAGCTAACAGATTACTACAAAAAATGTTTGGTGGTGTTGTTAGGGAAGCGTGCCCTATATGTCCATGTCATATACATATGTTTTTTATTTATACATGACTGCATATATAGGTACAGGTTGCCTTTTTTTTTAAATTTATTTGGACATGCTATTTCCATATTCTAAGGAGACAAAAGAAAGTACATATTGACCTTTTTTTTAATACTAAACGATCAAAAGG
This sequence comes from Hyla sarda, assembly GCF_029499605.1. NCBI lineage: Eukaryota > Metazoa > Chordata > Amphibia > Anura > Hylidae > Hyla > Hyla sarda. The sequence continues at coordinate 96,279,006 of NC_079198.1, read as the reverse complement.
TATCAGTGGTGTAGATCACAACTGTATGGGTCTGAAAGCAGGACAAATCATACATTTAGTCAGGAATAACTTAAAAAAAAGTTTTCCAGTCTCATATAGTGATGGTAGTCTATATCTCTAAGGGTACTTTCGCACTGCTGTTCACATCCATCTCATTCAGGGTCCGTTCAACACTTTTCTTGCACTGAATGGACCCTTAAACGGGATGGAGCACAACAGAAACAGTCATGTCCCGATGGACGCCATTCACTTGAATGGGGTTCGTCAGGGATCCGGTAGTTTAGCAGAATTTAGAGGAGAGAAAAAATTGTGCTAAACTCTTGTCGTTCTGACAGAGTTGCCAACGGATCTCATACGAGCAGAGTCCAATAGCAGTGTAAAAGTACCCTAAGATATGTCACCACTTTATGATCAGTTGTGGCCTGACCTCGGGGACTGCCACCAATGGTGAGGCAGTTCTGGTATAGCGCTACATCACCATCACAATATCTTTGCACAGTGGCATCCCAGACCTGTGTAGGAGAACTGCAGCCCTGCTCTGTTGGATAAAGCCACACTACAGTTCCTTGAAGAGCCGGGAGGTCGGGACCCACTTTGCAGAAAAAAAAAAGACAGTGAAAGCGACACATCCATATCCTTGCAAAAGTATGAAAGAACAGAGCAACTCACCATTATGCCATCCAGGGCCGTCTTTAATGTGGGGCAAAAGGGACAGCTGCCATGGGCCCTTTCATTCCTGGGGGCTCAAAACAGCTAGCCCTTTAGCCCCATGCTAAAGCAGCTGGCTGCTGCTGCCAGTCCAGGCAGGGCTGGCCCTGCGGCTCACTGTTCTAAAGCAGCGCCGCGGCCTTTAAAACAGTGAGCACGCGGCTGGGACATCACGCAAGTGAGGACTGGCGGAGACATCACATGTCAGTCCCTTCTGCCGCAGGAAAGAAGAAACCACGGACGGCCAGGTATGTCTAAGTGTATCTGTCTGTAGTGTGTGTCTGTAAGTGTATGGCTGTAGTGTTTGTCTGTTAGTGTGTGTTGGTCGGTCAGGCAGGGGGGGGGTAGTGTGCTGTCTAACTATGTGGGGAAACTAGTCTGTCTACCTAATGTGGGGGATCCCTGCTGCACACCTAATGTGAGGGAACTATGCTGTCTACCTAATGTGGGGGTACAATGCTGTGTACCTAATGTGGGGAAACTATGCTGTCTACCTAATGTGGGGGAACACTGCTGTCTTCCTGATGTGGGGGAATTAAGATCTGCGTGTGTTTGTTTTTTGTCTGGGGGGGGGGGGGGGGGATGAGGTATTCAGATTGACTATGTGATTGTGTGTGTAGGGGGGCAAAAAAAATAGCTTGCCCAGGGTCCAATAAAAGTGGGCCTGATAAAGAGCATACTGCACAACACTGAGTGGGCCTGCCGAAGCGCATACTGCGTGACACGGTCCATCGCCAGACATCCCCACACTGCTCCTGCCTACCTCCCTGCGCTCTTCTTCCTTATGACTCCACAATAAATGAAGCACACTGAATATAGACTGCATGGAATCGCTCCATTCTTTTATACTCTCGCAAGGATATGGTAGAAGTTTATGGACTTTTTTAAACGTTGTTAGCACTGCAAGTGCCGGATAGTGGAGAGGAAGGTTGTGAACTCCTAGAGAGGCTGCATGGGAATCGATAGAGTGGGATCAGCTGTGCCAGGTCTTTTCTTCTTCCAATAGACTTGTGAAAACACCACAGCATCACAGTATATTCGCAGTGGCAAACCTTGTGCCAATGTGCAGAGGTACACCATGGCTTTCTCAGCACAAGGGGCTACCCTGAAGCTCTTATTGATTTCAATGAGAGCTTTATAGTGTATCCATGCAGAAAAGATCAGCCAATGACCATTTTCCCAATTACACAGGGTGTTATCGGTCTATTCGGGCCTTATGTTCTGCTTGGTCATAGAGTGAGGTCCCTGCTTGGAGCTCCCCCCCCCCCCCCCCCTTCCATTATTCATTAGCATTCATTTTATTTCAGAATCATCAGTATATGTAACTTGACAGGGCAAGTTATTTTATTTTTTTTGCATACAACTGTTCTTTCTTAACCTAAAAAGTTCCCACTTGAAACATGCAGGAAGGTTTTGGGATTACTGGCAGTTCAAGCTTTAATTGTGGAAAAGACAGACACAATGTAAAGAAAACAGGAGAAAGTGACCCATTGATATCATTAGAACAATTAAGAAGATGTTGATAATGTGTAAATGTTCCGTCTATTGTCTGATCATTAGGCTCTGAATTCACCATTACATTAATGACGACTCTGAGGCCAAGTGGAATCTCAAACATTCTGCAGAGGAAATGGCATTGTTCTGCACGAGATGAACATCTAACAAGACATAAAACATTTAGGAATTACTGCTTTAATATGTGTTATAGACAATGTGTCATGTTCTTTTCAATTGTTAAAGTTCTATTCAGTGACGTTTCATTTACACCCATTTCTGTAAAAATGGGTAACAACTAGTGTCTTATCCAAAATTTGATTTGGATTAGGTCATTATAAGAAGCAGGAATGTCCAGAATTTGACAGGAGTTCATGCTCCTGTTCATTTTTTCCATAGCTTTCTATAATAGCACAGTTCACCATGGAAAGTACGTAAAGGAGCAGGGAATCTTGTCAAAGGCAAGAGTCCCTACTCCTGTACACTGAGCAGCGATGCATACATTGCTAAACGCATTGCCGCTCAATGTGCAGTACAGAAGAAGGGACTGTACTGCTGATAGAGTAGGGTGCTATAGAAAGTATGTACAGGTGCAGGGACTTTTGGCAGAAGAATTTTAGCAAAACAATGCTGTTAGTACTTTTGTGTGTCACACAATGCTAATAGAACAGAGTGCAGTAAATCACAAAAAATTCATATCTGCTGGAATCTTTTTGTTTTGTGGTAGTGGGGGGTGATTCTGAATACATTTTTATATTTTCATTTTTTGTGAAAACCAAAATGGCTCCCACTATGTTCTTAAAAGGAGTTGTCTCTTAACAAGAACCCCTTTCTGCCTATATGAGGAGCCCCTCCCCCCTTCGGGACTCTTCTGTACAAGCTATGAGAGAGCTGCTATGGTGTACCTGGCTCTTCTATATATTACATGGCCATCCATGGATTTGAATGGCTAACATGTAATGCTACATTTGCTTTGTACCTTTCCCCAATGATATGAGGATGTAGCTTCCCCAATGATAACAGCAGATTGCCAAAGGTTCGGAAAAAAATTATCACTGGATAGTGGTCAATTAAACAGGAGGTGCCTTTGTAAGACAATCCCTTTTAACACATGTACATAAGATTTCCCAAATGTATTGTTTTTAAACTGAATATGGTTGTGCATCCTCGTGTATCCCCACTCCTGGTAATAAAGTTGCAGATTGCAAGAAGTTTCCTGAGTGCAGTGTTCTTCATCTCTCTACTGGATTTCAACTGAATATGTCATGTCTGATTCAGACTCAGGTCAAGGGACAGTAGGGAACAGACAGACTAACAAAACAAAACTAATACACTCACACAATGAGTCAATGTCCACGATCTGCGTCAAAAGTCAGGAGATGTCAAAGTATAAAATCGCTAATATCAGAGAGAAGTCGAGAAGATAAGCCAAAAGTCAAAGATGCTGGGTTAACAAGAATAAATAGGGATAAATCGCTAGCCACTGGAGTAGAGACTCCTTCACAGGCTCTAAATGAGAGCAAACGGCCAAGTTAAATAGGCAACCCCACAGGTGCTCTCATCAAAAGGTCAGCTGACCAGCCAGACAGCTAAGCGTGACCCGGCAACAAAAAGAAAAACAAAGAACCTGTCAGAACCTTTTAACCCTATAGGTTCTGACAGTACCCCCCCCCCCCCTTTTAAGAGGGGCCACTGGACCCTTAAATTTGGGTTTAGGTTTGTCCGGATGAGAATCATGGAACCTTTTCACCGAAGTGGAAGCATGAATAGAAGAGGCTGAAACCCACGATCTCTCCTCCGGACCATAACCTTTCCAGTGAACCAAATACGGGACAGAATTTTGTACCTTTCGACTGTCCAGTACTTTGGAGACCTTATACTCCAGTTCTCCATTGATTTCAACTGGAGGTGGTGGCACCAGGACTGGAGACTGAGTAGGAAGATACCATTTTAACAAAGAGCAGTGGAACACATTATGAACCTCAGATGAAGAAGGTAATTTTAATCTGTAACAGACAGGATTAATTACTTCAATTACCTCATAAGGTCCAATGAACCTAGAAGCCAACTTTTTAGATGGAACCTTTAGATGAAGATTTTTTGTATATAACCACACTTTATCACCAACTTTACATTTTATGCCACAAGTACGTCTCTTGTTAGCAGATCTTTTTTGTAGTTCTTGGGCATTTCTCAGGTTCTTCTTAACCTGGGCCCAAACTTTGCACAGTTTACTAATGGTAGTCTCGACTTCAGGGTTATTATTATCAGTATTGGTACAGGAAGAAAACAGTGGATTAAATCCATAAACACAAAATAACGGTGACAAAATAACGGTGACATACCAGTAGAAATATTTTCTTGATTATTCAAGGCAAACTCAGCAAGCGACAGAAAAGATACCCATTCATCCTGTCTATCTGCTACATAACATCTAAGGTACTGTTCAACATTGATTCATTCTTTCAGTTTGACCGTTAGATTGGGGATGAAAAGCGGATGAAAAAGACAACTCAACATCTAACTGTTCACAAAAAGCTTGCCAAAATTCTGAAACAAATTGTACCCCCCAATCAGATGCAATATTTTCCGAAACCCCATGGTACCTGACATGTCTTAAAAATAAATCAGCAAGAATTTTAGCCGAAGGGAGATTTTTCAAAGGAATGAGATGACACTGTTTACTGAACCTGTCCACCACCACAACCCATAGAACAGTTTTTCCCTCAGATGGAGGTAGATCGGTGATAAAATCCATAGAAATATAAGTGCAAGGCCTTTTAGGAATGGAAAATCGACACAACTCTCCTGCAGGATGTGTCCGAGGAGTTTTTGCTCAAGCACAAATTTCACAAGAAGCAACAAAAGCTTCCACATCCCTGTTGAGAGTTGGCCACCAGAACTTCCTTTGAAACTATTTCCTTGTACCCCAAATGCCAGGATTACCTGCTAACTGGGAACAATGAGCCTCCTCTATAATACGGAGGTGAAATTGTCTAGGTACAAAGATCTTGCCTCTAGGAGTCTCTGGAGGGACCAAGCCTTGATAACTCAATATTTCAGAAGTTAAATCAGCAAACACTGCAGAAATAACCACACCTTCTGGAAGAATAGTCTCTGGATTAGAATCTATAGGCTGAGAAGCACTGAAATTCTGAAATAAGGCATCAGCCTTGACATTCTTAGTACCCGGTCGGTAAGTATTAACAAAATCAAACCGAGTAAAGAACAAGGCCCACCGGGCTTGACGAGGATTGAGATGTTTGGCAGATTCGAGGAAGGTTACATTTTTATGGTCAGCGATTACTGTAACCTGATGAACTGCCCCTGCAAGAAAATGTCTCCATTCCTCCAAAGCCCACTTGATTGGCAAAAGTTCTCAGTTTCCTACATCATAGTTTTGTTCAACCGGGTGAAAATTCACGAGAGAAAAAGGCACAAGGATGTAACTTAGTCAAAGAAGCAGTTCCTCGTGACAAAACTGCTCCAGCACCAACTTCAGAAGCAACAACTACAACAATAAAAGGTTTAGTCTGATCTGGTTGAACTAAAATCGGAGCGAAGATTAAGCATCCCTTAAGATGTTCAAAAGCTGCCTCCACCTTCAGAGACCAGTTAACCAGATCTGCCCCTTTACAAGTCAAATCAGTCAATGGTTTTGCGACAATAGAAACATTTTTAATCCATTTTCTGTAGTAGTTCGCAAAGTTCAAAAACCTTTGTAGTGCCTTTAAAGAAGTAGGATGCACCCAGTCAGAAAAAGCCCTAAAGGGGTACTCCGGTGCCAAGACATCTTATCCCCTATCCAAAGGATGGGGGATAAGTTGCCTGATCGCGGGGGTCCTGCCGCTGGGGACCCCGGCGATCTTGCATGCAGCACCCCGTTAGAATCAGTCCCCGCTCCAGGTCTGATTAGTGGCGATCACGGGGGCCGAAGCATTGTGACATCAGGGCCCCGCCCTGTGTGATGTCACGCTCCGCCACCCTGAATGCAAGCCTATGTAAGGGGGCGTGACAGTTGTTACGCCCACTCACATAGGCTTGCATTTAGGGGGCGAGCGTGTCGTCACATGGGGGCGGGGTCGTGATGTCACAATACTCCGGCCCCCGTGATCGCCAGTAATCAGACCCGGAGCGAACGTGCTCCACGGACTGATTCTAACGGGGTGCTGCATGCAAGATCACGGGGGTCCCCAGCGGTGGGACCCCCGTGATCAGGCATCTTATCCCCTATTCTTTGGATAGGGGATAAGGTGTCTTAGCACCGGAGTACCCCTTCTCCGTAGTACCCCCCACTTCTCCTGTTGAACAATTTGTTTTGACGCAGTACCTGAAGACCAGAATGTACATGGTCCACATGAGATGACCAATCCCGAGAGAAAATTAGAATATCATCTAGAATAACTACTAGGAATTTACCCGAAAATTCACGAAAAATATCGTTGACCAAATTCTGAAAAACTGCTGGTGCATTACTGAGACCAAAAGGCATTACCAGATTATCACTCAAAATGACCCTCATGGGTATTAACAGCAGTTTTCCATTCATCATCCTCTTTTATTCTGAACAAGTTATTAGCCCCTCGAAGGTCCAATTTAGAGAACCAACATGCCCCCTGTATTTGATTGAACAAATCTGGAATTAGAGACAATGGATATTGATTTTTGACTGTAATCTTGTCCAGACCCCGATAATCAATACAAGGCCTTAGCCCTCTGTCCTTCTTTGCCACAAGCTTCTCTTTCAGGACCAGACAAATTATAAATGTGCCCCTTAGGATACTTGGCATCAGGTACAAGTTCAATGACACAGTCATAATCTCAATGTGGGGGCGAAGCAGAGGAGGCCTCCTCAGTAAACATCACAAAAATCAGAAATAAATTTGGGTAGATTACTTTGGGCCACATCGAGAGTTGCAACGCATGTAAGAATGCATTTATTTAAACATTTGGACCCTCACTTGGTGAGTTCCCCAGAGGGCCAATCAAAGACAGGATTATGTTTTCTTAACCAAGGTAATCCCAAAATCACATTTTCAGAACAAAAAATTAGATTTTTTTAAAATGCAGAGCACCAACCAGTAATCCCACATCTGGAGTGGAATAACTGACACAACCCCCTGACAAGGGTGTATAATTCACTCCAGCAATGGGAATGGGACTTTCCAACAATTTCAAGGGTAAATTCAAAGACTTAATAAAATTCAGATCAACAAAATTAGCAGCAGAACCAGAATCAACAAACGCTTTACCAAATACTTTTTTTTTAAGAAAAAATATTTGAACTGGCAACAAAAGTTTAGAAGACAATTTCGGAAATATCTATGAGCCAAACTGACCTCCCCGATTGTCACTTTTCACGTTTCCCCGCTGCTGGCGTTTGGCACAATTCTGGATCCGATGTCCCTTCTCTCGACAAAAAATACACAAGTTGTTTTTCCTCCGAATGGATCTTCTCTGTTAGGAGGATAATCTCCCCATCTGCATGGGTTCCTCTGAGAGTTAGGAAAAAAGGAAAACATGGAGGAAGGAGAGCGATAGACAGAAGAAACGGACTGTTAACGGCTTATCTCTCTCAAACTTCTTTCAAGTCGTACTGCTAAAGTCATGGCCTGTTCTAATGAATCAGGTGATGGATAGCTCACCAGGATATCCTTAATAGGGTCAGATAATCCTAGTCAGAACTGACATCTAAGAGCTGGATCCTTCCAACCAGATGCAGTACACCATTTCCGAAAATCAGAACAGTACTTCTCAGCCGTTCTTCGCCCCTGCTTCAGATTAACCAGCTGAGACTCGGTCGGGTTGCTCGGTCAGGTTCATCATAAAGAAGGCCCAAAGCAGAAAATAAAGCATCCACAGAACTTAATTCAGGAGAAGAGGAAGGTAAAGAGAATGCCCACTCCTGGGGATCACCTTACAGCAATGACATTACAAGTCCTACTCTCTGAAACTCTGTGCTAGTAGACTGTGGTCATAGGCGAAAATACAGCTTACAACTCTCCCTGAACACAACAAATCTCTTTCGGTCACCAGAAAAGCGGTCAGGAAGATTAATCTTTGGTTCACTCGAAACAGCTGGAGGACTGACTACTGGCTGAGCATTAGCATGAACCCTTTCAGCAAGGGATTGTACTGAATGTATTAAAGGGGTACTCTGCTGCTTAGCGTTTGGAACAAACTGTTCCGAAGGCTGGAGTTGGCGCTGGGAGCTTGTGACGTCATAGCCCGCCCCCTCAATGCAAGTCTATGGGAGGGGGGGGGTGACGACTGCCACACCCCCTCCCATAGACTTGCATTGAGGGGGCGGGGCGTGACGTCATGAGGGGGCGGGGCTATGACGTCACAAGCTCCTGTTGCCAGTTCCAGCGTTTGGAACAGTTTGTTCCAAGCGCTGAGCAGCGGAGTACCCCTTTAATCCCTGCATTTGCTCTACTAAAGCCATCATTGCTTCCATCTTAGCAAATGCAGATATTTGGCCTGTGAAAATGTCACATATGGGCAGGGAAGGAGTGCACATTATACTCGCCCACTCCCCTGTCCCTGCCTACTTACCTACCTGCCCTAAACAACAGTCTATAACCATGGTGATAGTCTCTTCCTAGACAAGTGAGGGACGTAAAATGTCAAAATAGTAAAATACAATAATGCAGACTCAGGTCAAGGGACAGTAGGGAACAGACAGACTAACAAAACAAAACTAACACACTCACACAATGGCCCTCATTTACTAAGAAAATCGGGTTGTAAGTCTATGTTGCTTTCTTACCCGACTGCTTTTTTCCCCTGGTATTTATTATTATGTCGCATCCTGTTTGTCGCACGTGGGTTTTGTAGGTTTTGGTTTCCAACTCCTCTGAGCTGTCGGGAAAAAATCCACAACAATTCAACAAATTCGGGTTGGAAACCTTAATAAATATGTGGGAAAGCTCAGAAATGTCGGGTAACGCCCCTTTTTCGGGTTTGGGAGAATCCACATCGGGTCCGTCGGGAAAAAATGTCGCATAGTGTTGCAGACTGGCGCACGATGTCTGCGACATGGCGCAGACAAAGATGCGCCAAAAAAACCCGACAAAAGAGGTCGGGTTTAGAATAGTAAATGAGGGCCAATGAGTCAATGTCCACGATCTGCATCAAAATCCTGAAAGCACAAAATTGCTAATACCAGAGAGAAGTCGAGAAGATAAGCCAAAAGATGCTGGGTTAACAAGAATAAATAGTGATAAATTGCTAGCTACTGGAGTAGAGACTCTTTCACAGGCTCTGAATGAGAGCAAACTGCCAAGTTAAATAGGCAACCCCACAGGTGCTCTCATCAAAAGGTCAGCTGACCAGCCAGACAGCTAAGCGTAACCCAGCAACAAAATCAAACAAAGAACCTGTCAGAACCTTTTAACCCTATAGGTTCTGACATTTACTTCCGTAAATATCCCTGTGAGTTTACATCACAGCAGCACATAACCACTATAGAGAATGACAGGGACAGCGGTCACATTTTGCACCAGCTGGCGTCACCACTATTGTCCATTTTGTTATATCCTCACATAGCCTTTAGCTAGATCTTTAAAACACAAAAAAAACACAGCACAAGGGGTTGAAAAATTACAGAGTTAAAATGATTGATTTATATGACAATATACTGATGAGCAAAACTGTAATGTTTCCCAATTTAACTAATGAACCCAAAGATCCTGTATTTTGAATCCCAAAAACAGGTTGCTATGACAGTCCGTGTAGGAGTAAAGGCAGCTCCAAAAACCATTAATGCTTTTCATTAATATTATTCTTCCAATACATGTTAAAGAAGATTAAACTCTTTTGGAAGTTCACTTTTGAGAACCCAACCTATAATTAGAATCCCATTTAGTCTCTAAGGACCATTTACTGCAATTAAAAAGTGACGCACATTGAGTAGTCTGTGTGGTCACAGCTTGAAGGTCGGATGTTGGTCTGTTCTTCAAGCTAAAATGTACAATAGAACTGATTATGAAAGAAGCCAGAAGTAAAAAAAAGTCCTTAAAAGAGAAATATTCCTTTAAAGGGGTACTCTGGCCCTGAGACATCTTATCCCCTATCCAAAGGAAAGGGGATAAGATGTCTCACCGCGGGGGGCCCGCCGCTGGGGCCCCCGCAATCTTGTATTCACCACCCACGCCGTGGTGCCAGCTCATAAACAGCCGGGTGGCGACTACGGGGCCGGAGTATCATGACATCACGCCTCCGCGTGATGTCACCCTCCGCCCCTCAATGCAAGCCTATGGGAGGGGGCTTGACAGCTCCGGGGACTGATTTTAACTAGGGTGCTGCGTGCAAGATCACGGGGGTCCCAAGCAGCGGGACTCCCGCGATCAGGCATCTTATGTCCTATCCTTTGGATAGGGGATAAGATGTCTAAGCGCCGGAGTACCCCTTTAACTTTACTTTTTTCAGAGAATCATCGACATACATGGAGGCAGAGTTTTTGAACCAGGTATAGTTCTAACTTGAACAAGGTAACAGAAGATTGTACAGGTGCCAAAAAGTTAAAGGGGTACTTCGCCCCTAGACATCTTATCCCCTATCCGAAGGATAGTTCGTTTAGAGCTTCGGGTGCAGCATCGGAGGCTCGTGACTAGTGTTGAATTTTCACAGCGAAAATGGGCACTTCACGATTTTGTCAATCTTTCGAATATAGTGATATATATTCGTAATGATGAACATTCGTTTTTTGGGGGGGCGAATATGCGAATATGCAAATATTCGTGAATATGCAAGTATTCGCAAATTTCAGCACTTCCAGGAGAGGGCACTGATCGCAATTTCGCGAACATAGGACGAATATTCGCAAAATATGGCAAATTGGAATATGGCTCCTGACGCTCATCACTACTCGTGACGTCATGACTGCGCCCTGCTTGTGATGTCACGGCCACATTCCCTCAATGTAAGTCTATGGGAGGGAGCGTGGCAGCTGTCACGCCCTCTCCCATAGACTTGCATTGAGGAGGCATGATCATGACATCACGATTGGGCCGTTACCGTGATGTCACGAGCCTCCGCCTCGCATCACCAGTCACCCAACACGGAACAAAGTTCGCTCCGTGCATTGGATGTCTGGGGTGCCGCAGTCAAGATTGCGGGGGTCCCCAGCAGAAAGACCCCCATGATCAGACATCTTATGCCCTATCCTTTGGATAGGGGATAAGATGTCTAGTGGCGGAGTACCAATTAACCCATGCAGTATCGGTGAGTGTCTTGAGCTAATTTCTGGGAAAGGCCCTCTGGACACTTGAGTCTTATTTGCATGTTACACACCGTTCTATTTGAACGAGAGATAGCAAGGCGTCTCCGAACATTACATACTTGAGTTCTTGTTTGATACTGGAAAAAGTAAAACAAGTACTCTGTTTTGTAAATATTTCTTTCTTCACCAAAAGAAAAACTAAAGGTGTATTTTTTGGCAAAATAGTTAACTGCCTTTCCTGTGCATTTAAAACAATGAAAGACTGCATGCTTACCATCACAGCTCCCCCGCTATCAGATCTTCTCGTCATTGCTGCATTTTGTGTTCTGCCAGCTTCTGATGATGTCCAGTTTCTCCTTAAGTTCTGTGATTGGCTTACCGGGGAATGGGGGCAGGGCCGCCATCAGGGGGGTACAACCGATACACCTGTATGGGGTCCGGAGCTTCAGGAGGCCTGGACGTCCCTGGACCTTTTTTTTTTATTTTTATACTGGCTTGTTACTTGTACCCCCCTGATGGCGTCCCTGCTTGTCAGTGAGTGACTGCGACTGTCACTCACTGACCGCTGGGTGCCCAAAAGGACTATGACCGGGCCTCATAATCCGGGGGGCACATTTCTGTTAAATTACCTATTTCTAGGGCGCGAGCCCTTTTAAGAATTATGGCAGGGCCGGACAGGCCAAGGGCTGATTGGAGTAGAGACATCACTAGCCCCGCGCAGGCACGCACGTCCACTCCAATCACCTGACCTGTCCCTGCCTACGTCCCCGCGCTATCTCCTTCATCCACCCTGTGCAGTGAAAGGAGCAGCAGAAGCCTCACGTGGTTTCCCCGATCCCTGGCAAGGTAGGTGAACTTGCGCGGGGGGGGACAGGTATGGAGGTGATAAGAGGTGCAGGGGAGGTTATGAGAGGTGGTGGTGGGTTATGGTGGTGATGAGTGGTGCAGGGGGGGTTATGAGAGGTGGGGGGTTATGGTGGTTATGAGTGGTGCAGGGGGGGTTATGAGAGGTGGGGGGGGGTTATGAGAGGTGGGGGGGGTTATGGGGGTGATAAGAGGCGCAGGGGAGGTTATGATAGGTGTTGGGGGGGTTATGAGAGGTGGTGGAGGGTTATGGTGGTGATGAGTGGTGCAGGGGGGGTTATGAGAGGTGGGGGGGTTATGGAGGTGATGAGTGGTGCAGGGGGGGTTATGAGAGGTGGTGGGGGGTTATGGAGGTGATGAGTGGTGCAGGGGGGTTATGAGAGGTGGTGGGGGGTTATGGAGGTGATGAGTGGTGCAGGGGGGTTATGAGAGGTGCAGGGGGGTTATGGGTATGAGAAGAGGTGCAGAGGGGGTTATTGGGGTGATGAGAGGTGCAGGGGGGTGATGGGGGTGATAAGAGGAGCAGGGGGGGTTGATGAGAGGTGCAGGGGGGTTATGGGGGTGATAAGAGGTGCAGGGGGGTTATGGGGGTGATGAGAGGTGCAGGGGGGTGATGGGGGTGATAAGAGGAGCATGGGGGTGATGAGAGGTGCAGGGGGGTTATGGGGGTGATAAGAGGTGCAGGGGGGTTATGGAGGTGATGAGAGGTGCAGGGGGGGTTATGGGGGTGATAAGAGGTGCGGAGGGTTATGGGGGTGATAAGAGGTGCAGGCGGGGTGATGAGAGGTACAGGGGGGTTATGGGGGTGATGAGAGGTGCAGGAGGGTCATGGCGGTGATAAGAGGAGCAGGGGGGGATGAGAGGTGCAGGGGGTAATGGGGGTGATAAGAGGTGCAGGGGGGTTATGGAGGTGATGAGAGGTGCAGGGGGGTTATGGGGGTGATGAGGAGAGGTTTGGCTGAGGGTTATGGGGGTGATGAGGAGTGATGAGGATAAGAGGGTGTGTATATGTATATATGATGTGTATGCATGTATGGCAGTATTATATTCAGGGTACAGTGTGTGGCAGGAATATATTCAGTAGATATAGTGTCTGGCAGTATTATATTCAAGGTACAGTGTGTGGCAGGATTACATTCAGTAGAAACAGTGTATAGCAGGATTATATTCAGGGTACAATGTGTGGCAGGATTATATTTAGTGGGTACAGTGTGGGGCAGTATTATATTCAGTGTACAGTGTAAGGCAGGATTATTTTCAGTAGATACAGTGTCTGGCAGTATTATATTCAGGGTACAGTGTGCGGCAGTATTATATACAGGGTACAGTGTGCAGCAGTATTATATTCAGGGTACAGTGTGTGGAAGGATTATTTTAAGTAGATACAGTGTGTGGCAGTATTTTATTCAGGGTACAGTGTGTGGCAACATTATATTCAGGGTATAGTGTGTGGCAACATTATATTCAGGGTACAGTGTGGGGCAGCATTATATTCAGGGTACAGTGTGGGGCAGCATTATATTCAGGGTACAGTGTGTGGAAGGATTATTTTAAGTAGATACAGTGTGTGGCAGTATTTTATTAAGGGTACAGTGTGTGGCAACATTATATTCAGGGTACAGTGTGGGGCAGCATTATATTCAGGTTACAGTGTGTGGCAGGATTATATTTAGTGGGTACAGGGTATAGCAGTATTATATTCAGGGTACAGTGTGTGGCAGTATTATATTCAGTGGATACAGTGTACAGCAGTATTATATTCAGGGTACAGTGTATGGCAGTATTATATTCAGGTTACAGTGTACAGCAGTATTATATTCAGGGTACAGTGTGGGGCAATATTTTATTTCGGGTACACTTTCTGGCAAGGTTATAATGATTACTGTCTTCATACAGAGGATGAGGATCTGCTGACAAAGTGAGGAGCCGATGATGTCCGGGTGTCAGACTCTGCAGAGAAGATGGAGCTGGAGGAAGACCTGGTCTCTGGACCAGATGAAGATGTCACTCAGGTCACTGATATCAATGTGTGTTCTCCTAACTGTCCCATCAGAGCTGTAGTCACTTGTAAGTTCTGCAGTGATGATGGGTAAAACTGTGTCCAATCTGTGTCTCTCCAGCTGTTACAAAACTACAACTCCCATTGCCAGAGGCTCTGTAGAATGATGGGAGTTTTAGCTTTCCAACAGCTGGAGAACCACTTCAACCGAGGTGATCGGTGGGGGTCTCAGCAGTCGGACCCGCACCAAAAAGGGGGGGTCCCATAGAGATACATGGGAGAGGGCGTGCCGGCTGCCGCGTAATGCGGGGATGGAACGCCCACTTTCCTCTACATTGCCGCGGCTCCGTACAGGAGATTGCAGGGAGCCCCAGCACTCGGACCCCCCCATGATCTAAAACGTATCCCCTATCCTTTGGATAGGGGATAAAGTTCAGAGCACTACAGATCTCCTTTAACTGGAACCCAAGAGAGCGAGCTAGCTCCTCCCAGGACTTTTATGGGGGAGACTAGGAGGGGTTCCATAGGTCACTCTAAGGTCTCATGGTCACTGATACCTCACTGGGTTGCAATCACTACACTGGTTAATCACATGTCAACTGTTCTTAAAGACATAACACTTTTATACACAATACACAGCATAAAGATAACTATGCAAGGGGAACAGGTGCAGGGGGGCCCAGGGGACACTGCAGGGAGGCTGCCTGACAGGGCAGCTGGGATACAGGGGTACAACTCCTGTAGCAGGCCACCACATATACCACACAGGAAGTTCTTTTCTTTTTTTATTTCCTTTCTGTCTGGCCACAGTGCTCTCTGCTGACACCACGGTCTTATTTAAGAACTGTCCAGAGTAGGAGTAAATCCCCATAGCAAACTTATCCTGCTCTGGACAGTTTCTAACATGGACAGAGGTGACAACAGAGAGCACTGTGGTCAGACAGAAAATAAATTCAAAAAGAAAAGAACTTCCTGTGAACATACAGCAGCTGATAAGTACTGGAAGGATTAAGATTTTTATTTTTTAAAGAAGTAATATACAAATCTACTTGCCTACTGAAGAAGGGGTCAATTTGAGCACCCTGAAACGCGTCTAGGCCGTTTCATCTGAACAGAGCGATATACAAGCACTACCTTAATTACCAACAACATCTGAACTTTAGCCGGCACGGAAGTTCGCAACCCAAGCCATCTGCTGCACTAACTACTGATCTCGCTCACTGAGCCTACCACAAGTCTGCTGCTTCTAGTGTGAGTCCGTTACTGACATCGGTGTTTGCTGACACCACGGACCGCTTACGAGGGAGCTCCTTGCCGGAACCCTCCAACTGCCAAGGCATTCACGCCGAGAACATCGCAGAGAATACAGCACTTGTTTCCATTGGCCCGCCGCAGTGCGGAACCAGCAGCCAGGGTGAGACTGTTCCATTCATTCTATACAAACTGTGAGCGAATCCATCTAATGCCACTCTAACAATTGTGCCATCATTTGAAACATCTACTATTTTTTTGCCGGACTAACAGTCCAATTCGGAGCAATATCCATGGACTATTCTAGAATTCTTTAGGTAGTTGCTTCAACATCTATCTGTCGTTAGGGCCCAGTGACAGTTTAATATTACTAATGCTCTGATCTTTTAACTACTATTTTATATTGATATTTCTGTTTTTTATTAAAATTAGCATTTTTTCAGAAACCATCTGTCTCATTTTTTATTCATTGTGTACCCAGTAGGGTGATATTCTTGAGGTGTGGTTAAATTTGCATACTTAATATACAAATCTGTTTAACTTTCTGACACCAGTTGATTTGAAAAAAATTGTTTTCCACCGGAGTACCCCTTTAAGTTAATATAGAATAAAGTGTGCAGTTTTTGAGCCAAAGTCAGAAGGGAGGAGAAGTATAAGTCCTTCCTTTATTTGTCCTGTTCCTTTTGAATACACTTCTGGCTTTGGCTCAAAAACTGCAGTGTCAGTTTTCCAGAGACTGGCAGAAAAAAAAACAAGTGGAAACTTAGCCTAAAGGACACCAGTCATAGTAGATGTCTTCTATTTCTTCATTCCGAACTTTGGAGCTGCGGTATGGTGAGGACAGACGTTACGGGGGCGCTCAGAGCGCCCCGGTAACATCTGTCCTCGCCATCCCACAGCTCCTAAGTTTAGAATGAAGAAGTAGAAGACACCCGCTATGGTTAGTGCCCTTCATTCTACATTTGGATTGCTATACAAACATATTCTGATTTTTTTTAGGATTAAAAAGACATTTAAAAACAAAAAACATTCTTATTGCTTGCTTTAAGGTCCACATGACATGGGAAGGAATTTTACACACCCTGGCAGGGCGTTTGTCATAGTGTATGGCGAACATTAATTTTTATGTGTCCTTTATAACATTGAGACTCTACTGGTCATAAACAATATTGCCCAGCAGTAAAGAACGTGCTACAGCAGTATCTATAAATCACCTTCAACAGTGGACACGTCCTTTTCCAATAGCAGTACCGGCTCTCATGGAAAAGCTGTCCCTTCCCTTTTATCTCTTTTGAGTATATCCCCTGACAGCGTCGCCATGGATGACGATTTACCCATAGGGAAAAACTAATGCAAGATGAGGCATGACTGGAAGACATCTCAAGGGCAGGGGTGTGCGGCTAACAGT
Source organism: Hyla sarda (assembly GCF_029499605.1). Classification (NCBI taxonomy): domain Eukaryota; kingdom Metazoa; phylum Chordata; class Amphibia; order Anura; family Hylidae; genus Hyla; species Hyla sarda. The sequence goes on along the minus strand of NC_079198.1, from coordinate 96,262,059 downwards.
CTCCGCCATGTGCAGTCTTGTCAGGACACTCGCTCCCCCTTCTGAAGATTAAGAAGCTGAGCTGGGAATTCACAATGTCCTATCTTTCCTTCGCACTCCTTTAACTGAAAGTCAAGAATACTTACTGGCAAATCACATTCATTTACGCATTCAGTTTCTAGCAATTGGTTTAAATTGGACATTTATGGAACAGCAGTATGAATGCAGATGAAGCAGTCACTCTTCCAAAAGGAGCACCTACACCTGAGGCCCACACACTACCTTTAAGATTAGAAAACATGGACAAATGAAGCTATTGGGGAAATGACATATTCTACTTATTTCCTATAGTATCGAATGCATTTGGAAAGTCTTCAGACTTTCACTTTCACTTTGTATACATTTTGTTATGCTACGACCTTGTGGGGATTTTCTGCCATTCTTCTCCGTAGATCCTTTTAAAGGAGATCTGTAGCACACATTTTTATTAATCTCCTGTGCCTGGGCTGCAAAAAAAAAATCCCCTGTTGCGACTTTATCGGTGTCTCGGTCCTCCGGGGATGGGCTTCTTCCTGCTTCCTGGGGAGGGTGACTCATGCTACGTTTCAACGTATGCAGCGATGTTCCACCTTGGCCGGTGGTAGGCTGAGCACACTGTCATGTAAGGGGTCCGGGCAGCAGGGAGAAAGCGGGGCCCAGACTCCTTACATGACAATATGCTGAGCGCAGTATGAGTCACCGACCCAAGAAGCAGGAAGAAGACCATCACCGGAGGACCGAAACACAGATAACAGCGCAATGGGGGAATGTCGGAAGGTGAGCTACAGTTTGTTTAGGTTATTTTTTGCAAACTCCGGGTGACTTTTTGTGTCATTTATTGAGGAAAGGCTTCATTCTGGTCACTCTGCAGTAAATAATAGATAAATAGGTGTAAACTAATACATTATGCAAAATCAAACATGTTGGCAAATACAAGTGATTGTCATAATTTGATCATTTTTAAATGGCAACTGTTCCAATATAGGCGGAATGATGTCATGGGGGGGGGAGTACTTAACGCACCAGGACGTATATTTACATCCTATACATAACCGTGAGCATCGGAGCGATGCTTGGGTCATGCGCAGCAGGTCCCGGCTGCTGATAGCAGCCAGGGACCTGCCGGTAATGGTGGACATCCACGATGGTGCGGATGTCCGCCATTAACCCCTCAGATGCCGTGATCAATACAGATCACGGCATCTGCAGAAGTGCGGCACTTAATGTGGACGACCAGATCGCCCATAGGGCTGCCGCAACGATCCGGTCATCTGTAATGGCGACGGAGGTCCCCTCACCTGCCTACGTCCATCTCTCGACGTCTTCTGCTCTGGTCTGTGATCGAGCAGACTAGAGCAGAAGATAGCCGATAATACTGATTAGTGCTATGCTCTATGCATAGCACTGAACAGTATTAGCAATCAAATGATTGCTTAAAATAGTTAAAAAAAATAAAAGTAAAAAAAATTAGAAAATCCCCTCCCCCAATAAAAATTTAATTGTCGTTTTTTCCACATTTTACCCCCTCCCCCCCAAAAAAAAGTGTAAAAAAAAGTTTTTATAAACATATTTGTTATGGTCGTGTGTGTAAATATCAGAACTATTAAAATATAATGTTAATTATCCCATACGGTGAACGACGTGAACAGGGGGAAAAAAAGTCCTAAATTGCTGCTTTTTTTTTATAACATTTCATTCCAATTTTTTTTATAAAAAACATATTAAAAGTTTTATATATGCAAATGTGGTATCAAAAAAAATTACAGATCACGGTGCAAAAAATGAGACCTCATACCGCCGCTTATACGGAAAAATGAAAAAGCTATAGGTCAGCAAAATAGAGGTTAAAAAGTTTTCGATTTTATTTAAGCGGTATAATAATAGAAAAGTATGTAATCATTTTAATCATATTGACCCACACAATAAAGAAAACATGTCTATTTTACTGAAAGTGCACAGCATGAAAACAAAACCTTCTAAAAATTGCGGTTTTCTTATAAATTTCCCCACACAAATAGTATTATTTTGGTTGCGCCATATATTTCATGGTAAAATGAGTGATGTCATTACAAAGGACAACTGGTTGCGCAAAAAACAAGTCCTCATACTAGTCTGTGAATAAAAATATAGGAGAGTTATGATTTTTAGAAGGCAAGGAGGAAACAGCGATAACGTAAAAACAAACTTGTCTGAGTCCTTAAGGGGTTAAATGTTCCCATAGGATATGTCCTGTAGGCACACTCTTCTCATCTGGTCAGGCATGCTTAGCTGCTCAGTTCATACACAGTGAATATACAGCCAGATAGACTGCAGCATACAGCTGCTACACTACATAAAGTTCACTGATGTATGAGGGATAATCTGCTTGCCTGGCTGAATATTCATTGGCCAGGATGAGGTAAATATACATTATGTATGGCTATCGCTGTTTATTTTACAGTGTATAAGACTACATTGATTAGACAGGAGGGGAGGGGGGATTATTCACTATAATCACACTGTACGCTGTGGGAGGAGAGAAGAGGTAACTTTACCATTATGAAGATTAGATTCTCCTGATTGATGTCACGGCCTGCGCCGCGCCCCGTTGTCCTGCACGGGTCCGCCTGCGGCTTCTCCCCCGCTCCCACATGCCGGTGGTTCGGCGGTCACCTCCCCGTCACTCACCTCTCTCTTCTGACGTCTCTCCCCTGGGCTTCTCCGGGGGGCAGCCGCCTCGCCCTGCTCGCACGGGAGCCGCGTCCCTGGACTTGTCACAGTGCACCTCCCGTGCATCCTCCCGTGGTGCTGCTGCTCGTGCGTCTCTCCCCTAGGGCGCGCGCACACCACTCTGTCTGATTTAAAGGGACAGTGCGCTTTTTCTATTGGTCCCTGGTTTTCCCCACCTTATATAAGCACAGCTGTGCAACGCTCCGGCAGTCTTTCAGGAATTCGTCAACGACATTTTCCGGGACCTCCTATACTCCTGTGTTGTGGTCTATCTTGATGACATTCTCATCTTCTCTCCCAGTCTGGAGGTTCATCGGACCCAGGTACGCCAAGTTCTTCTCCGGCTGAGAAGCAAAACCATCTTTATGCCAAGCTCGAAAAATGTCTCTTTGAGCAAACCAGCCTCCCATTTCTTGGCTATGTCATCTCTAGCCAAGGGCTTAGTATGGACCCTAATAAGTTGTCTGCTGTTCTGAACTGGCCTCAACCTTCTGGACTTAAAGCTATCCAGCGCTTCTTAGGTTTTTCTAACTATTATCGGCAGTTCATCCCACACTATTCTACTCTGGTGGCACCTCTTGTGGCTCTGACTAGAAAGGGAGCGGACTCCAAGTCTTGGCCGCCTCCTGCCGTAGAAGCCTTCTCCCGACTCAAGTCTGCCTTTGCCTCGGTTCCAGTCTTGACTCGACCCAACCCGGACAAGTCTTTTCCCCTGGAAGTGGATGCCTCCTCCGTTGGAGCTGGAGCAGTCTTAATGCAACAATCCTCCAAGGGCAAAATGTCCACTTGCGGATTCTTCTCGAATACCTTTTCTCCAGATGAGAAGAATTATACCATTGTGGACCGGGAGCTCTTGGCTATTAAGTTAGCTCTGGAGGAGTGGCGTCATTGGTTGGAAGGGACAGTCCTCCCAGTTTCCATTTACACAGATCACAAGAATCTCCTTTACCTACAATCCGCACAACGGCTGAACCCCCGGCAAGCCAGGTGGTCCTTGTTCTTCTCCCGATTTAACTTCAAGATCCGCTTCCGTCCAGCCCATAAGAACCTCAGAGCAGATGCACTCTCCAGGGTCTCTGATGTAACGGGACTAGACACGCAGCCTCAACACATCAGTCCTCCTGATCGCATTATTCCAGCAGCACCAGCTTCCCCCTACAGGTACCTACTGGGAAGACCTTTGTACCCCCTCGCCTGAGAACCAAGATCTTGAACTGGGGTCACTCTTGCTTCTTAGCTGGACATCCAGGAGTCCTAAAATCCTTCTCTCTCATATCCCGTCATTATTGGTGGCCCAGCCTTGCCCGCGATGTCTCCGATTTTGTTCGTTCTTGTGTCCTCTGTGCCCGAGATAAAACTTCTCACCTGAGGCTCGCTGGCTTACTGCAACCTCTCCCTATTCCGGAATCTCCTTGGGACCATATAGCCATGGATTTTATCACGGACTTACCACCATCCTCCAACTGCACTGTAATCTGGGTTGTTGTGGACAGGTTCTCTAAAATGGCTCACTTTATTCCTCTCTCCAGTTTACCTTCTGCTGTCCGGCTAGCAAGCTTATTTTTTCATCACATCTTCTGGCTCCATGGTCTCCCTCTTCAGATTGTATCTGACAGGGGGGTGCAATTTGTCTCCAAGTTCTGGCGTGCTCTGTGTAACCACCTTAAAGTCAAGCTGGATTTCTCCTCTGCATACCACCCTCAAACCAACGGTTAAGCGGAATGGGTGAACCAGATTGTTGGTACCTATCTTCGCCACTTCGTCTCTGTACGACAGGATGATTGGTTCTCTCTCCTACCCTGGGCCGAGTTCTCTTATAACCATCATGACTCTGGTTCCACTGGCAGCTCCTCGTTCTTCATTGTCTATAGACACCATCCCCGCCCTCCTCTCCCACTGCCCATCTCCTCCGAGGTCCCTGCAGTTGATACCTTGGTTCGTGATTTCCAGACCATTTGGAAGGACACTCAACGTTCATTAACCCGTGCTTCTTCCCGTATGAAACACCAGGCGGATTAGAAGAGGAGACCTCCGCCAGTTTTCCCCCCCGGTGACAAGGTGTGGCTTTCTGCCAAGTATGTCCGCCTTAAGCAGCCCAGTTATAAACTAGGACCTCGTTTTCTGGGCCCATTCAAGATCCTACGCCGAATTAACCCGGTGGCCTACAAGTTGCTCCTGCCTCGTTCTCTTCGTATCCCTAACACCTTCCATGTCTCTCTCCTTAAACCTTTGGTCCTGAATCGGTTTTCCACCAAGTTGTGTACTCCATCTCCGATCTCTGGTGCCTCTGACATTTTTGAAGTGCAACAAATCCTTGCCTCCAAAAAAGGAAGACTTTTTTTCTGGTTGACTGGAAGGGATTTGGTCCGGGGGAGAGGTCTTGGGAACCCGAAGAGAACATCTTGGACAAGAACTTAATCCAGAAGTTCCTGCAACTCAAAAAGAAGAGGGGGCCAAAGGGGGGGGGGGGTACTGTCACGGCCCACGCGGCGTCCCGTTGTCCTGCACAGGGCCGCCTGCGACTTCTCTCCCGCTCCCGCATGCCGGTGGTTCGGCGGTCACCTCCCCGTCACTCACCTCTCTCTTCTGACGTCTCTCCGAGGGGCTTCTCCGAGGGGCAGCTGCCTCGCCCTCCCGTGGTGGTGCTGCGCGTGCGTCTCTCCCCTAGGGCGCGCGCGCACCACTCTGTCTGATTTAAAGGGACAGTGCGCTTTTTCTATTGGTCCCTGGTTTTCCCCACCTTATATAAGCAAGTCACTTCCCATGGTTCCCTGCCGGATCTTTGTGCTTTTTGCCCTAGAGAAAGCTTACTGTGTACTGTTCTGACCCACCTGCGTACCTGACCTTTTGTTACATCCCTTACTACGAATCTGTGCCACTTGCCCCTGACCTATTACTACGTCCCTGACCACGTATCTGTGCCACCTGCCTCTGACCTTCGGCTAGTCCCGACCACGAGTTTCTCCCCTGCCTGGCAGGCAGTCCGCTTCCTACCTCCCAGTACCACCTTTCCGTGCCAAGTTCCACCTCGGCGGGCTCTGGTGAAGACTAGCGGCATCTTAGATTCCGCTCCCTGGTACGGCTCTCTACACCTGCCACGCGGGCCCAGCGGATCCACCTCCTGTTTCCTCCAGTGAGTGTCACAATGGATGACTCTCACATTATGCAGCACAGGAGAGAGATTCCGCACCAATGACTGCTGGAAAATAAAGTTTAAAGCAGATCAGCACACCACACTGATTTTCATAAGAAAAAAAGAGAGGATAAAAAGAATGCAGAGATAAAAACATAAGGCAGTGTTTCCAAACCAGGATGCCTCCAGCTGTTGCAAAACTACAACTGCCAGCATACCTGGACAGCCAAAGGCTGTCCAGGCATGCTGGGAGTTGTAGTTTTGCAACAGCTGGAGGCACCTTGATTGGGAAAGACTAAAATAAGGTCATGTCAGTGTTATTTTTCAGAGGCAGACGTTTTATTTCATTCAACCTAACAAAATATAAAAATTTCTGTGTAAAATGGATAATGGTAAAAACCCATTTAAAGCATTACGGTCATTTAAATTAACTTTTGACATTTTGCACAGACATGTCAAAAGTTAAGATTAACATAAGTCTCAGTACTGACTTGTAAATGATTGGGGTTCAGTGATCTTAACCCATTAAGGACCAGGCAATTCTCTTGGAGGGAGGTTTCGTAATGCTTTTAATTTTCCACTTATAGACTCATATGAATGCTTTATTTTTATTTTTATTTTTTTTGTGTGCAACCAACTGGTCATCACTCATCACTCATTTTACCATCATATCTACAATGAAATGAAAAAAAGCAATTTGCCAACTTTTAGGGGCTCCTGTTTCTACGTACTTTTTGGTACAAAGGACAAGTTATCTTTATTCTGTAGGTCCATACAATTACATTTTTTTGTAATTTTACTTTACTACTTTTTATTTTGTTTTGTTTTATTTTACTACTTTATAACTTTTGTTAAATAATTGGTATGCCTATAATTGTCCCCTTCTGACCCCCATAGCTTTTTCATTTTTTTCGTATACGAGGATGCATGAGGGCTAATTTTTTGCATTGTGGTCTTTAGTTTTTACTGATGCCATTTTTGTTTCGATGGGACTTTTTGATAGCTTTTAATAATTTTTTTTCTGGAATATGAAGCAACCAAAAATACGCAATTCTTGACTTTGTTTTCTTAATGTTCACGCCCTTGACTGTGCAGATTATTAACATTGTATTTTTATACTTCGGACACTTATGCACATGGCGATACAACATATGCTTATATTTATTTTTGTTTACATAATTTTATTTTAAAAATGGGAAAAGGGAGGTGATTTTAACTTTTATTAGGGAAGAGGTTTATTCTTATTTATTACCTTTTTTCTTTACACTTTATACGCTATTTTTTGTTCCCATGGCTCTTATGGCTGGCTGCAGCATAAGAGCACCGATTGGACGGCAGGGAAGCTGTGATGGTCCCGATCAGCTACCTTGAGCTACTGGCAGTACCTTTTGGCATTTTTTGAAGCTGTGATCAACTTTGATTGCGGCGAATAAAGGGTTAATGCCGGACGTTGGCCTCATCGACGATGTTCGGCATTAGCTATGAGTCCTTGCTGCTGATAGCAAGCGGGTATGATGCCAGCTCAGCTTCTGAGCTTGCTTCATACCCCTGCCGTGCCTCTGCTCCATTGAAAGGCGTCATTCTGCGGGTTAACAGACACCTAACTACAATTGCCAACAAACGTATAGGTAAAAATACGTTTCACAAAGGTTTTTCTGTCATTTTTTGGAAAATTGCCACTGCAGCTTTTGAGCCAAATCCAGAAGTGTATTCAAAAGTAATGGAAAATATAAAGGAAGACCTTATATGTCTCCTTCCTACTGGATCCACTTCTGACTTTGGCTCAAAAATTGCAGTAGCAGTTTTCCAAAAAGGCACCAGAAAAAACCTGTGTGGAAACCTAGCCTAATGGTATCTTTTTACACCACGGTTTAGTTAATTCACTACCACTGTATCTCACTATATCTTGCTGTTCTTTCATTTTTCTTATACTGTACCCTGTTATTTGATTTACCTTGTTTATCATACCAATGTTTCAGGTATTTGTGTATTCATCTTTGTATTGCCTATATTTATGGCTTATAATAAAGCTTCACTGTTTGAACCATGGAATGTGTCGGCAGATAAGAACCATTCAGCCCATCCAGTCTGCCCAATATCCTGAATACTATGAATAGTCCTTGTCCCTATCTTATATAAAGGATAGCCTTGTATCCATTTCTATCTTATATGAAGGATAGCCTTATGTCCATCTCTATCTTATATGAACATAGCCTTATGTCTATCCCATGCATGCTTAACCTCGTTTACTGTATTTGCAGCTACCACTTCTGCAGGAAGGCTATTCCATGCATCCACTACTCTCTCAGTAAAGTAATACTTCCTGATAATACTTTCCCCTCTAATAAACCTTTCCCCTCTAATTTACAAACATGTCCTCTTGTGGTAGTTTTACTTCTTTAAAATCTCCTCTCCTCCTTTACTGTGTAGATATTCTTTATGTATATAAAAGTTTTTCTTCCAAGCTATACATGTTAAACCACATAATGGCATCTATTTACCATGTGCAGCACTTTGCTATCTTCGACAGTCCAACAGAGTTTGAATGGAGCACCAGACATTTGTTTCAAATAATGGCATTATGGCCCCCTATTTTCGTGATTAGTGGGATCCCAGTTCTTGGACCCTCAACCAATATGCTAGTTCCGGAGGTCAAGTCCTGGGGAAAAATAAGTGTGGGAACTCACCCAAGATTTCCACTCAAGGGCTGGTCCTGCAGGACTCATGCTAATGGGAACAGCGTTCCTGCTGTGGAAAAAGTGCAGGAACTCAGTTCCCATGCATTCCTGCAGGACTTAAGCCCTGGCTAGTTCTCTTCTATCCTGTGGACCTGGGATAACATTGGGAAAATGAGAATACCCCTTTAAATCTGATATTGATAGGAGTTTTTCCCATGCTGATATGGGATCTTTGAGCCGCGTTGCACCTGTGTCTGCAGTCATGAGTGGGTGGTACTGTCACGCACCCTCCAGCTGCTCCCACACTTATCGGGATGAAGGAATGTAGACTGAAGAAAGCCTGGCCTGAGCGGCAGGTCACTCTGTGATTTGTAATACCAGTTTTTCCTGACATCTGTTTTTTGCCCTGAGCTCACCCTTCCTGTGTTCAAAGTGGTGGGTGATTTGTGTCCGTCTGTCATCCGTTATCTCAGCCCAGACAGCAGGTAGGGTTTCAGGGGATCTTTACATATACACGTTCTTGTGATTGTCAAAGATCTTCCTCCAAGCCTGGAAGACAGAAATTGATGGTCTTGGAGCCAGTCCACTGAAAACATCCTGTATGAAAGAACACACAAGCACCAGGGTTATACAAGACTTACACAAGATGCATGTCACTCCAGTACAGTGTTTCCCAACCAGTATGCCTCCAGCTGTTGCAAAACTACAACTTCCAGCATGCCCGGCATGCTGGGAGTTGTAGTTTTGCAACAGCTAGAGGGCTGCGGGTTTGGTGGCTGCCTGGGTATGCTGGAAGTTGTAGTTCTGCAACAGCTGGAGGGCCATAGGTTGGATGCCCTTGTCCTAAGGCAGTGTTTTCTAACCAGGGTGATTCACAGTTGCAAAACCACCCTCGGCTCTCAGGGCATGCTGTGAGTTGTAGTTTTGCAACAGCTGGAGGCACACTGGTTGGTACACACACTGCCAGGGTATAAATACACAAAAATAAGAGTGAGATTAAAGAACGGAATCATAAATGCATACATCAAAATACAGTGTGGTAATGATAAAACATAATGTAGTCATATAATAAAGAATAAGCTGGGCAATGCAGTAAATGAGAAATCGTGGTGTGTTAACAGTTAGCCAGGCAAACGCTGAAAATGGGGCGGCCGGATCACTGTAAACAGCGTATTTATGAATGGAGATATTGGAGCCATGAAGCGGAATGAGCGTAACCCAGCTGAGAGGCGTCACTATCTTGGCCCACTCCTCATAAGATCCTGCACCAGCTGTCTCCGGTGTGAAGGTGTCTTCTCCAGACTGTATGTTTCAGCTCCTTCCACAGATGTTTAATAGGATTTAGATCAGGGCTCATGGACGGCCACCTCAGAATAGTCCAATGTTTGCTGGGTGTTGAGCCGTGTGGGTCATTATCCAGTTGAAGTACCCGTGACCTGCGACTAAGGCTAAGTTCACATTGCCGTTGTGCTTTGTCCCGTTAAGGGCCAGTTTGGCTCTTTTTTTTGTGATGAACAGCCCCATAAATTGGTTGGAGCACAGCGGACACCACTGGGTCTCGACGGATCCCATTGACATGAATGGAGTCCGTCCGGTTGCATAGTACATGCCCTATTTTTTCTCCACTAAACTCCCATCATTCTGATTAACTTGCAGACAAAGCTCTGTAAAACTGGGCCGCCCAATGGCACATTTCACTCCAGAATGCCTTGATAGCCTTGAGATTTTATTTTCCCCTCTACAGATTCTGTGCCAGATGGAGAAAAGTCGCCCCAAAACACAACCGAGCATCCTCCATGCTTCACAGTAGGTACAATGGGGGAGATTTATCAAAACCTGTCCAGAGGAAAATTTGCCCAGTTGCCCATAGCAACCAATCAGCTCGCTTTTTTCATTTTTAACAAGGCCTCTGCAAAATGAAAGAAGCAATCTGATTGGTTGCTATGGGCAACTGGGCAATTTTCTTTTGCACAGGTTTTTATCAATCTCCCCAGTGTTCTTTTCTTTGTATGCTTTATTTTTGTGTCTGCAAACATAGAGCTGATGTGACTTGCCAAAAAAAAGCTCCAGTTTTGTCTCATCTGTCCAAAGTACATTCGCCCAGAAGCTTTGTGGCTTGAGCTTTGGACAGATGAGGCAAAAACTGGAGCTTTTTGGCAAGACACAAAAATGAAATATACAAAGAAAAGAACTGTTCTATTATTAGGATAAAAATGGATAACAGAGCCAAAACATCTATGTAAAATATGTTGTAAAAACAGATATTGGCAAATTCTGAATTTTAATGGAGCCTGTCAGATGATATTCTCAATGGCAAGAATAACGCTAAAGACTGTGGTGATATTTTTAAGTTCAGAAATACCAGAAAGTCAATGGAAATTCAGACAGACCTCATTACAACAATGTGAACAGTGCCACACTTTGACACGCTGTTTTTATTTTTAACTGAAGAATATAAAAGGTAAGGATTGTTATGAAGCTGTGTAGTCCCTAGGATAGGCCATCAATATATTTTCTTTGGAAAACCCCTTCAATTTATGTGTTTCAGATGGGGAAATGAGATCATGTACCCTACAGGGGGCAGGTATTGATACGAGTGATGACATTACTATACGGCGCTGCAGAATATGTTGGCGCTAGTAAGAAACTTGAATCATTCTGAAACCTTATTAAAGGGGTATTCGGCCCCTATGCATCTTATCCCCTATCAAAAGGATAGGGGATAAGATGTCTGATCGTGGGGTCCCGCCACTGGGGACCCCCGCTATCTCGGCTGCGGCACCCCAGACATCCAGTGCATGGAGCGAACTTTGCTCCTTGCCGGATGACTGGCGATGCAGGGCGGAGGCTCGTGATGCCACGGCCATGCCCCCTCAATGCAAATCTAAGGAAGAGGGCATGGCCGTGGCCATCCATCACGCCCCCTCCCATAGACTTGCATGGAGGAGGCGTGGCCATGACATCATGAGCGGGGCGTGGCCGTGACGTCACGAGCCTTCGGCCCTGCACCCGGTGCTTTAAACGAATGCCGGGTGCAGCAGGGAGATCGCGGGGGTCCACAGCTCCGGGTCCCCGCGATCAGACATCTTATCCCCTTTCCTTTGGATAGGGGATAAGCTGTCTAGGGGAAATGGAAGGTGTCCATGTCTTGGTATGGAGCAAAAAAATTTAGCCACAAGCATACAAGTGTTACTACTCATATATTATATTTTGATGGGGGGAGGCATCACAGGGCATCGGTTGTTCCTCACTGTCAGAGATCAGTCACATGCTTTCGGATAACTTGTCATCCATGCAGCACTGCCATCACTTCAAAAAGATAAATCATTTCTATGTAAATATCTGTCTCCCTTACTCTCCTGTCACCCATTCAGGATGAAATAGAGCAGACACAGATTAAGAAGATATCGGTGTGCACATACTGTGAAGTTTCCACAATAGTGCAGAGGTATTTGTCATGGCTACGAAACTGTGATTACCAGTCAACTCTCATGCACCCAGAGGTTCAAGTGCATGCTGTGCCTACAGGCACAGCATGCACTTGAACCTCTGGGTGCATGAGAGATAACAGATTCCGGTCAAACACTGGCATCCTAAACCTGGCCCTATCCAATGTTTCTCAATAATAACTAGGCTAACATGCTACTACAAAAAAAGTAAATAAAGAAAAAAAGAGCATGTGCCCTTTGTGAAGAAAGTAACAGAAAGTGATACAATGTGTGTAGGCATGTAGTAAATTCCATGTAGCTCGATCCTCCTGGACATAGACACATAGGGGGAGATTTATCAAAACCTGTCCAGAGGAAAACCTGCTGAGTTGCCTATAGCAACCAATCAGATAGCTTCTTAAATTTTTTAGAGGTCTTTTCAAAAATGAAAGAAGCGATCTGATTGGTTCCTATGGGCAACTCAGCAACTTTTCCTCTGAACAGGTTTTGATAAATCTCCCCCATCGAGCTAGCCTGGTTGGTAAGACAGCAAGGGTGCAATGTAACAAAAGAATGGATCTTAATGGTACTGGTCCTATGTAACATAGAAGACAAAGTTCTAGTCATCTAGCAGGGGTTTATTTAATAAAAAAAAAAAAAAACATTTCTGGCCCAGAGGAGGCCCTTTGTCAAGTAAGGTGCATGATCAAATGGTAAATAACATAAGTTTCTATGACACACTACACAGAAAAAGAAAAGGTTAAATCAATCAGAGTATTCCTGGAAGAAGAGAACCGCACTAGATGACTAGGAGCTTATCTTCTATGCTACATCGAGACCAGCACCATTATAATCTTGTGTTTTGGTACATTTCTCCCTTGCTAACATGCCACTACAACACATCCTTACTCTTACTTAGTATTGCTTTTCCAATTAAGTAAAGCAAGACCGATATGTTCTTTGTGCCAAAGATTAGCTGTCTCTCAAGTTGTCCAATAAGGAGGCCCATTATGCCTAAAGGGTAACCAGGCTTTCCTGGGATTCAGTCACTGCCCTAGTTCTGTATTTTAATACCCTGACCGTGGCAAAATGCCTTGATGGCACATGAAGCTCACACCTCACCAGATTCTGCCTTGTAACACATGGCATTAGGCATCTAATTGCTACTGACAAATTCCACTGACCGTCAGTATCTAGCACAATCTGATGCGTTTGGAGGTAACCTTACATACACCAGCATCTGCATTCTCGGGAAGCTGGCCACACACATAAAAGTTAGCCATACCCACCGATTTTGGCAGGTACAGCAACCATTGTATGAGTTTGGAGTTTTTTTGCTTGATGGCAGATGTCAGGGAAGAGAAAAGTTGGGAATTTTAAAATCCACCATCCGTATGTTCTCGGGAAGATAAGCCATTACCAGGTGTCTTGCATTGGCTTTCTCCCATCTTCTAATTCCAAGTTTAACCACACTCGGCTGAGCATGCATGTGTACAGGGGGATTGGAACTTTTTCGCAGACATTGCTTACTTATGGGCATCAGATTTTGCCATATTCCAACGTGATCTAGGTACAATCAGACCAAACATGTACCGCACAATCTATATAGCTGGAAGGGGTCATTGCCTTCTAAAGGCAGCACCTAATTGTTCCCAATGTATGGGTAACTAAAATTATATTGGTTGTAATTAGAGATGAGCGAATTTTTGAAAAATTCGATTAGACCGATTCGCCTAATTTTCCCAAAAAATTGGTTTCGGTCCGAATTTATTTACTATTAAAAATGGCTATTTCTGGACTACAGAGAGCCTCAATAGGGGGTGTAGAACACTTTGCCTTGCTGTAACATGCATAGACACCCTATGCGTGTTACAGCAAGGCAAAGTGTTCTACACTGGATTAGTGAAATAATACTGTTATTTAGTATGACATGCAGAACAGAGGCATCGCTATTAGAATCAATGCACAATGACAGAGCCTAGAGGTGGCATCAGTATGAGGAGACCATATAGTGGCTGAAAGACACAGCGTGGAGGTGGCGGCAGCATGAGGAGAACATATAGTCACTGAATTACACAGCGTGGAGGTGGCTGAAGCATGGGTAGACCATATAGTGGCTGAATGACACAGCCTGGAGTTGGCAGCAGCATATAGTGGCTGAATGACACAGCCTGGAGTTTGCAGTAGCATGAGAAGAACATATGGTTGCTAAATGACACAGCCTGGAGTTTTCGGCAGCATGAGGAGACCACATAGTGGCTGAATGACACAGCCTGGAGTTGGCAGCAGCATATAGTGGCTGAATGACACAGCCTGGAGTTTGCGGCAGCATGAGGAGAACATATAGTGGCTGAATGACACAGCTTGGAGTTTGCGGCAGCATGAGGAGAACATATAGTGGCTGAATGACACAGCCTGGAGTTGGCGGCAGCATGAGGAGAACATATAGTGGCTGAATGAAACAGCCTGGAGGTGGAGGAAGCATGAGGAGACCATATAGTGGCTGAATGACACAGCATGGAGGTGGTGGCAGCATGAGAAGACCATATAGTGCCTGGATGACACAGCGTGGAGGTGGCGGCAGCATGAGGAGACCAAATAGTGGCTGAATGACACAGCCTGGAGGTGGCGGAAACATGAGGAGACCATATAGTGGCTGAATGACACAGCCTGGAGCTTGCGGCAGCAAGAGGAGGACATATAGTGGCTGAATGACACAGCCTGGGGGTGGTGGCAGCATGAGGAGACCATATAGTGGCTTATTGACACAGCATGAAGATGGCGGCAACATGAGGAGACCATATAGTAGCTGAAAGACACAGCGTGTGTTACGCCGAGCGCTCCGGGTCCCTGCTCCTCCCCGGAGCGCTCGCGGCGTTCCTCTCTCTGCAGTGCCCCGGTCAGACCCGCTGACCGGGAGCGCTGCACTGACACTGCCGGCGGGGATGCGATTCGCATAGCGGGACGCGCCCGCTCGCGAATCGCATCCCAAGTCACTCACCTGTCCCGGCTCCCGGCTGTCATGTCCTGGCGCGCGCGGCTCCGCTCCTTAGGGCGCGCGCGTGCCAGCTCTCTAAGATTTAAAGAGCCAGTGCACCAATGATTGGTGCCTGGCCCAATCAGCCTAATTAGCTTCCACCTGCTCCCTGTCCATATTACCTCACTCCCCCTGCACTTCCTTGCCGGACCTTGTTGCCTTGTGCCAGTGAAAGCGTTTAGTGTTGTCCAAAGCCTGTGTTCCAGATCTCCTGCTATCCTCTTTGACTACGAACCTCGCCGCCTGCCCCGACCTTCTGCTACATCTGACCTTGCCTCTGCCTAGTCCTTCTCACGCCTTCTCAGCAGTCAGCGAGGTTGAGCCATTGCCGGTGGATACGACCTGGTTGCTACTGCCGCAGCAAGACCATCCCGCTTTGCGGCGGGCTCTGGTGAAAACCAGTAGCAACCCTAGAACCGGTCCACCGACACGGTCCACGCCAATCCCTCGCTGACACAGAGGATCCACATCCAGCTAGCAAAATCCTAACAGCGTGGAGGTGGCGGCAGCATGAGGAGAACATATAGTTGCTGAATGACACAGCGTGGAGGTGGTGGAAGCATGAGTAGACCATATAGTGGCTGAATGACACAGCCTGGAGTTGGCAGCAGCATATAGTGGCTGAATGGCGCAGCCTGGAGTTTGCAGTAGCATGAGGAGAACATATAGTGGCAGAATGACACAGCCTGGAGTTGGCGGCAGCATGAGGAGAACATATAGTGGCTGAATGAAACAGCCTGGAGGTGGGGGAAGCATGAGGAGACCATATAGTGGCTGAATGACACAGCATGGAGGTGGTGGCAGCATGAGAAGACCATATAGTCACTTCCTCTGTCTCCAGAGACGTTTCAGCTCATAATCATACTGGGTCAGGCGTAGACGGGTTGGTACCTTTTTCGCCAGCAGGTAGTCCAACAGATCCCCCATGACTCGACTTTTGTCTTGGAAAGTCTTCCAGGTGTATAGGACTTCTTGAACCTTTTCAGACCTAGGCTAGCCTTCGCAGAGGGCGGTCACTACATTTTGATTCACGAACCGTTTATAAAGCTGGGGCATCTCCACGTCTTCCCACACGTCTTTAACAGGGGGTTCTTCACCAGGGGTCATCGGCATTGACATCGGCATTGACATTTGACTTGCCATTTCTGTACTTGATGGTGAAACTATAATTGGCTAATCTTGAAGCCCAACGTTGTTCGATGGCACCCAACTTGGCAGTGTTAAGGTGGGCCGATGGGTTATTATCTGTGTAGACAATAAATGGCATGGCAGCCAACTAGTCTTTGAACTTTTCAGTCACGGCTCATACCAAAGCAAGAAGTTCCAATTTGAATGAGCTGTAGTTTGCATCGTTCTTTTTGGCTCATCGCAGGTTTCAACTAGCATAGGTAAATACCCGCCCCTGTCCTTCCTGCACTAGGAAAAGGACGGCTCCCAGACCTTCAAAACTGGCATTGGTATATAACTGGAATGGCTGACTGTAGTCTGGGTACACCAGGATGGGTGGTTCTGTCAGGAGACGTTTAAGAGCGCGGAACGCTGTCTCATGCTCTTCGGCCCATTCGACAGGTAGTCTTCCATTGTAGTTCTCCTTTGCCGTACCCCGTAAGAGAGCTGTGAGGAATTCTGCAATCTGAGCGAAGTGGAAAATGAAGCGCGGTAGTAGCCGGCAAATCCCAAGAAGCGCCTGACATCTTTCACCGTGCAGGGGGGAAGCCAGTTCTTGACAACTTCCACCTTTTCAGGATTGGGCTAGACTCCCTTGGCACTGACAACATGACCCAGGTAGTTTACCTGAGGTTTAAGCAAGTGACACCTTGTCGGCATGATCTTCAGCCCATGCTTGAACAGGACTTGGAAAACGTCTGACAGATGACTGAGGTGCTCCTGGTAGGACTTGGAATACACAATGACATTGTCCAGGTACAATAGGACACTATGAAAATTCAGATGGCCCAGGCATCTTTCCATCAAGCACTGGAACATAGCAGGGGCATTAAACAGCCCAAATGGCATAATTTTAAACTCAAACAGTCCCATGGGTGTCACGAAGGCGGTTTGCTCCCGGTCTTCCACGGCCATGGGCACTTGCCAATATCCGCTGGTTAAGTCCAAGGTGGAGAAATAAGCAGCAGACCCGAGGACTGTGAGTGACTCCTCGATCCTTGGCAGAGGATATTGCTCAGTTTCCTGTAGTCGACACAAAAGCGGATGGTTCCGTCTTTTTTCTTGACCAGGACAAGTGGTGCGGCCCAGGGACTCTGACTTTCTTGGATGACATCTGCCTCTTTTATGTCAGCCAGCATCTTCTTGACAGTCTGATACATGCCTGGCGCGACTAGGCAGTGTCTTTCCTTGATAGGTGGGCTGTCGCCTGTGAGGATTCGTGTTGGATCATGGACGTAGGCCCGAAATCTGTGTTGTGTTTGCTTAAATTGGCTCTGTCACCAACTTAATTTTTTGATATGTCGTAGTACTTATGTACTACAACATATCTCTAATATACTTTTATTATTATTTCTTTTCATTAAAAAGGTTTAATTTACATTTAAAAACCGGCTACTGAAAAAGGACTGATTTTGGAGTGGCAATCAGTCCTTTTTCAGTTAGGCTGCACTCGCTCCCTGCCTGTCAATCAGAAAGGCGGGAGCCAGCGCATTGGCTCCCCGGCCACTGGCTGGGAGGCCACTCCTCCCGTACATCGCCGCCGCCTCATTGCCGCCGCTGTCCCTGCACGCCCGCTGCCGGACTCTGCAGTAACTGCAAGTGTAATGAGGGAACGGGGTATGCAGAGCGGGGTGGGGGGGGGGAGGAGGGAACGGGCTAGTGCCGTAGCGGGGGGGGGGGGGGGGGGAACGGGCTAGCAAAAAAAAAAAAAATTGGATGGTGGGAGCTACCCTTTAAAGTTTCATGGTACCTTTTGGCGACATTGATGACTCCCTTGACTTGATCCCATGGGGTAGTGTCGTCTCCAACTTGGAGTTGTGCCCACCAGGGCTCGGGAGGACTCATACTGGATCTTTCAGCCACTTGGACTGCACGCTGTCGGGCCACCATACGTTCCGTTAAAGGGGTTCTCCCTTGTTTATACTGTTTTTTGTTATTATGTTTGTGTGTTATGTGTGTATAAGTATGTGTTTTTTTATGTGTGTTGTGATTATGTATATATGTATTTTCTCACCTTTTGTGAAGATCCGGAAGCTGGCCCCTTTTTCTTCCAGTGGCTTGCTGTTTACCTCAGCCTCCGCCATGTTGTGTTCGGTAAGTGGGATGTCGGGGGGTGTGTTCTTGCTTCTGTCCTTCCTATCTTCTGACGTCCGAGGCAAATCTTTTCTTCCTGTTTCTTCTGTGGCTCAGCGACGAATCTGCGGCCTCTTCCGGCGCATGCGCAGGTAGTTTTTTTTTTTTACCAATAAAGTTTTTTTGTCTAATTGACAAACTGTCTGCGCTTGTGCGAATCTACCCTATTAGCGTAGACCTAAAGTTTAAAAAAAACTTTATTGGTAAAAAAAAAAACCTGCGCATGCCCCGGAAGAGGCTGCAGATTCGTCGCTGAGCCACGGAAGAAACAGGAAGAAAAGATTTGCCTCGGACATCAGAAGATAGGAAGGACAGAAGCAAGAACACACCCCCCGACATCCCACTTACCGAACACAACATGGCGGAGGCCGAGGTACACAGCAAGCCGCTGGAAGAAAAAGGGGGCAGCTTGCGGATCTTCACAACAGGTAAGAAAATACATATATACATAATCACAACACACATAAAAAAAAACACATACTTATACACACATAACACACAAACATAATAACAAAAAACAGTATAAACAAGGGAGAACCCCTTTAAGATGTCCTTTGACTCCATGAGATGCAACTGGGCTACTGGGGTGTATTTGGGTAACACAGTAGCAACATCAGACAACTTGACTAATTGGACTGGAACTCTCCCGTTGGTAAGGCTGGGTCCACACTACGTTTTGTCCCATACGGGAGCGCATACGGCAGGAGGGAGCTAAAAGCTTGCGCTCCCGTATGTGACCGTATGCGCTCCCGTATGTCATTCACTTCAATGAGCCGACCGGAGTGAAACGTTCGGTCCGGTCGGCTCATTTTTGCGCCGTATGCGCTTTTACAACCGGACCTAAAACCGTGGTTGACCACGGTTTTAGGTCCGGTTGTAAAAGCGCATACGGCGCAAAAATGAGCCGACCGGACCGAACATTTCACTCCGGTCGGCTCATTGAAGTGAATGACATACGGGAGCGCATACGGTCACATACGGGAGCGCGAGCTTTTAGCTCCCTCCTGCCGTATGCGCTCCCGTATGGGACAAAACGTAGTGTGGACCCAGCCTAACAGTGACAAGGCTTCTCGCAGCTCAGACAAGAGGGTGGTCTTCTAGTTACAGAGGTTCCAACAGGGTTTGATAGTTTCTATTCTTGACTCCGGGACATGCACAACACCAGATGATAGTCTCTGTGTTGGGTTGCAAGGTCACCGACCTGATGTCTTGTACCCCCCTGTGCAAGATCACCCCCCTGGTGAAATATAAGTGAGAAGGTTGTAATACCACACACAACCTGAGGACAGGGGTGGTGCTGTTTTTGGAAGAAATGCTATTCCTGGATAACCCCTATAATACAATCCTATTAATGTTTATTTTTTGATAGCTGGTTTAAAAACTGCTGACAGCTGTGTGCACCCCAACAGATCAGAGGCATTTCAGTCCTGGGTGTGACAGTATTGGCGTATACTGTGTGATGGCTCACTGCACGTATGTTACATGCTTCAGTCGCATGTCTGTCATCTAGGAAAGGTTAAGAATTGTGACTCATGGTTTAAGAAGATTGTCAAAACTTTTATGCAGATGCATGTTTATTCAAACAGATAGCAAAAGTCCCTGCCCTGGTTACACATAATTATACGGGTTATATATATTGAGGGGTGGATAACTCATTTATGTGGTTTACAGCATCACTGACCCAAGATCAAATTGACCTTATGTCACCTAGATCAGCTTTTTGATTAAAAAAAACAATATAAGTCAATAAAGATATATTTATACATGAAAGTGCAGATGAATGCACTATAGAGGTAGCACTCTTCTACGCATCTCATAGAGGGGGCCCTAGTTCCTTACTAACAAGCATTGTGAGCATACACATTCAAACACATTGGACAAACACACTCTTTTTATGTGCATGCTGTTTATATTAACCTCGGATGTCCGTCTATGTTGGATTGCCCAAAATAACAACCAGACAAGTGCTCTAAACCATTGCACCAGGCCAGTTCCCAGCAGTCTTACATGTGTATTTTCAGAACACTCCTGCTTAAGGAAGCAATTCCAATAATAACTCTTTATTAGGGAAATGATGAATAAGGAACACAGGACATCCTGAGAGATGACGACACCACCACTGGAGGCTGAAGCAGAGTACTGTGGTTATGGCTATTGGTACACCACAGCCAGACATTTCTGGGCCAGCTTATCCCTCTAAGGACACTAAGGGTGAGCAGTAGAAATCCAACACACCTGACCCTTCTCTACACCGACATCATCTGTAGACAGTTGGCCAAAGCTACCAAAGGCAGTCGGTTTGACCAACTTTAGTATATGGTGTATGGGCACCTTACAACTGTCTGTACAAATAATAAAAATGTTAGTTGAACCTGATAATTTCAGCAAGACTTGCCAGCCCTCCTGGCAAATGTTGAAAGAACACTTGTTTAGGTATAGAAAAAGGGGTCAGAATAAATAGCTGTGGGTTGAACAAATACTCAGCCCACAACTAAAGTGTATAACCACCTTTAGGGTACGTTCACACGAGCGGATTTTCGCAGCTTATTTCGCTGCGGATCCGCTAGTGCTGTTTTTACATGTGCCTGCTCATAGCGGCAATACGCTGCTACGAGCAGACACACTGTGATGTGTGAGTCACAATATACTCGCACAGAGCAGGGAGAGTGCCTAGCTCAGAGCAGGGAGAGTGGCCGTGATGTGCGAGTACGCCGCGCACACCGCTGCAGTTTGTCTGCTCGTCGTGGCGTATTGCCGCTACGAGCAGGCACATGTAAAGACAGCATAGAGTGGGCCTTCACCAGCGGATCTGCAGCGTAAAATATGCTGTAAATCCGCTCGTATGAACGTACCCTTGAAGGGGTACTCCGCTGGAAAACTTTTTTTTTTTTTAATCAACTAGTGCAAGAAAGGGAAACAGGGATTTGTAAATTACTTCTATTAAAAAATCTTAATCCTTCCAGTACTTATTAGCTGCCGAATACTACAGAGGAAATTATTTTCTTTTTGGAACACAGTGCTCTCTGGTGACATCACGAGCACAGTGCTCTCTGCTGACATCTCTGTCCATTTTAGGAACTGTCCAGAGCAGCATATGTTTGCAGCATATGTTTTCTGTCTGGACAGTTCTAAAAAATGGACAGAGATCTCAGCAGAGAGCACTGTGGTCATGATGTCAGCAGAGAGCTCTGTGTTCCAAAAAGAAAATAATTTCCTCTGTAGTATTCAGCAGCTAAAAAGTACTGAAGGATTAAGATTTTTTTTTTATAGAAGTAATTTACAAATCTGTTTAACTTTCTGGCACCAGTTGATTTAAAAAAAAAAAAAAAGTTTTCCACTGGAGTACCCCTTTAAGGGTCATCTGGGTGCAAACAAAAACCCAAAGTCAAAAGCCTTGATTCACGACTGCTGCTGTTCCTATATCCCCATGTCCCTGCTGCTCTCTGTTCCTCCATGCTTCTAATGACAGGCGGACCCTGCACAAACTGCGTATTCACGAGTATACATCAACTCTTGTGCCACAAACTTGAACAGGCAGCGTCCTCCTGACATCTATGTAATGCAGACACTGAAGTGTCTTGGATTATATCAGAGAGCGGTTCCATAGTCTGGTGACAGAATCTTTTGCTCCACTTTAGCCAACCCTATTGACCTCGGTGATCCAAGATGGCGATCTCAACCTTACGGATCATAACTTTTGTTAAATCTTTTTATGCTGCAATATTCCTCATTTAAGTCAATAGAGAGAAAAGGATGCAAGCATTGACTTCACTCAGACGTGTAAATGGGATTTTTGGTACCTTCTAACATCTACACCACAAGACAGTAGGGTTGCCACCTGGCCGGTATTTTGGCTACCCAGCCGGCATTTTTGTATTAAAAATACCGGCCATGTATTTATCCAACCAATCCTCACACTCCCGGAATGTTGCACCATAACCTATACCAGTGTTTCCCAACCAGGGTGCCTCCAATTGTTGCAAAACTACAACTCCCAGCATGCCCGGACAGCCAACGGCTGTCCGGGCATGCTGGGAGTTTTAGTTTTGCAACAGCTGGAGGCACCCCTGGTTGGGAAATATTGACCTACGCTATATACTACTATATAGTCCAACATGCTGGGAGTTGTAGTTTTGCAACAGCTGGAGGCACCCCAGGTTGGGAAATACTGACCTATACTATATACTACTATATAGTCCAACATGCTGGGAGTTGTAGTTTTGCAACAGCTGGAGGAACCCCAGGTTGGGAAATACTGACCTATACTATATACTACTATATAGTCCAACATGCTGGCAGTTGTAGCTTTGCAACAGCTGGAGGCACCCCTGGTTGGGAAACACTGACCTATACTATATACTACTATATAGTCCAACATGCTGGGAATTGTGGTTTTGCAACAGCTGGAGGCACCCCTGGTTGGGAAACACTGACCCATACTATATACTACTATATAGTCCGACATGCTGGGAGTTGTAGTTTTGCAACAGCTGGAGGCACCCCTGGTTGGGAAACACTGACCTATACTATATACTACTATATAGTCCAACATGCTGAGAGTTGTAGTTTTCATTTGGGGCAGCTGCTGACCCACAGGCTGTATCAGGGCATGCTGGGAGTTGTAGTTAGTAACTAACTGCAACTCCCAAACTTAATAATAAAACGATCAAAAAGTCCCATCAAAACAAAAACGGTTCTGTCAAAATCTACAGATCAGGGTGCCAAAAATGAGCCCTCACACATCCCTGTATAAGGAGAAATAAAAAATTTATAGGGGTCAGATTAAGACAAAATTCCCCCCCATCCCCCCCCCCCCCCCTCAATATGTGTAACCTGTGATGTTACGCATATATATATATATATAATGAATTATGCAAATTAGCATGGCCGGTATTTTTCTGCAAGAAAAGTGGCAACCCTACAAGACAGCAGAAATCATACACATGAACATTCCCTCGTAGAGTGTGTATAAATAACATCCTGATAAAATAAAATAAAAGAAAGAACTTTTGGCCAGGAAAGGGCTGAGACGTGCTTCAGGTAAAGCGAATAGCCGGGTTGACATTTCCACAGTATTGGTGTAATGTAGTGTCAGAGGTTATGTGTCATTGTGTCTCCCTCCCTGTTTCCTTGTAATGAATCCAATGACACACAGCCAGTGTCAGGTTTCCACAGGGAGGAGGCCTCCGCTCGCAGCTGTCACACCGCACACTTCACACCAGAAGCCGCAGCTGTGTCACTTCCCCGGACTGACTTGTGGCCTATGTTACAGAGACGTTGCGGCACACCCTGTCTGACAGCCCTAACAGGATACCTTCCTGTGACTGAAATAACAGAGCCAGGGAATGACGTTACAGAACCCCCAGGGCCTGTTCACATGATGATACTTTCCCAGAACTGTGCAGGTCTTTTCATGTGAAGCAGTCATCAGCTGACCTTCCTCCCCGCTGCCCTCATGTCCCTCCCTAACCAGACCTGTCTGGAATCTATCCTCTAACCCGAAATAGCTCCCGCTGGTTAGCGTGTAAACCCTCTCTGTATTAAATGTGGAATAATATCAGCGACATCAATGGCTCATGAGTCAGACTGCGGTCCAAGCCTACCGTATTTTTTGCCGTATAAGACGCACCAACTTTCCCCCCCCCCCCCCAGTTTTGGGGAAGAAAAAGTGCGTCTTATACGGCAAAAAATACACACCTATCGCGAATACACACCTATCGCGGCGGTCCCTGCGGCCATCAACGGCCGGGACCCGCGGCTAATACAGGACATCACCGATCGCGGTGATGCCCTGTATTAACCCTTCAGACGCGGCGATCAAAGCTGACCGCCGCGTCTGAAGCGAAAACTAACACTAACCCGGCTGTTCAGTCAGGCTGTTCGGGACCGCCGCGATTTCACCGCGGCGGTCCCGAACAGCCCGACTGAATAGCCGGGTTAGTGCTTACAGGACACTGGGAGGGACCTTACCTGCCTCCTCGGTGTCTTCTCCGTTCAGGGATCCCCTGTATGGCCGGCGCTCTCCTTCCTCGTCATCACGTCATCGCGCACGTGCGTCGGCGTGCGTAACGGCGTGATGGCGGCGACGGAGAGCGGGGATACCCGGCCGGCAGCAGAGACGTTCCGGAGTGACGGGGACACGGTGACAGCGATGGAGCGACATCCAGGGTAGCGGTGACGGGTCCGGAGCGGCGGGGACACGTGAGTATTACCTCCTATGCAGTGGTCTTCAATCTGCGAACCTCCAGATGTTGCAAAACTACAACTCCCAGCATGCCCGGACAGCCGTTGGCTGTCCGGGCATGCTGGGAGTTGTAGTTTTGCAACATCTGGAGGTCCGCAGGTTGAAGACCACTATTGGGTTCAGAATCTTAATTTTTTTTAGATTTTGCCCCTAAAAATTGGGTGCGTCCTATAGGACGAAAAATACGGTGCGTTGTGGCATATTCTGTGGAAATCCTAGTATTAGTGCCTTTATATAATACCAACAAATGACGGAGTGCTGTACAACCCCAGACAAACATGAAAGCACAGAAATCATAGAGAAATGCTGTAACTAATCAAATTAATGTGTTCATTTAAATGTCTATTCGGAAATCAGTTTCTATATTCTATTGCGGCATGTTTAGCCACAGCTAGAGGGCCATTGGTGGAAAGCCAAGTCCGAGGTTAAATCAATATACCCCATGAATGCTTATATTTTTAAATGGCTTCAGGGCCTTATAGTTCCACACATGTTATTAAGAAGGCTTCCAACACTTCCAAAATATTCCAAAAAATGTATCAAGATGAAAAAGGTTGAATGCGGGGGTGCCCTGACATGGTCCGAGCCTGAAGCGATCACTGCCCGATAACAACCACCATAGATGGGATACATGAGGCGGCTTAGGAAAGGGTTCTTGAGCAGAAATTATGTTATGTAGTTCTTAATGCATTGAATGAAGGTATATACATGTCCATGTAATACAGGAAGGGTTTAAGTCCACCTGAACAATAGTGTAGACCCCCGGTTTCTATGATGTCCACAGGCCCTAACAGGTCCCATGGACAGCAGTTGTCTCAATGAGACAAACCCTTTATATTTCCATTGCACACACTGTACACCGCACAGTAGGACAAATGTATGTTAGCATTGGCTTTCATTTATGACTACAGTTATTCTTGTGTTGTCCCGGTACCATATCCTATCCGGTACCTTTTATTGTGGGTCCCCATAGCCAGAGTCCCTAGGACGTCGGGGTCCCAATTGTCTAGTTCACCCCTAGTCACCTCTCATCCAGTTGGTAATTGTCCAGTAACCACTTAGGATTTGGATGTATAAGATTGTATAAATGTAAATAAATAGTTAATTACCTGCCCATAGCGTAGCAGGACCTGCGGGTCACGTGGTCAGGTGAACTCTATGGTATTTCTGCTTGAGGACCTTTGGAGGTCTCTGTGACGTAGTCAATCCCATCACACTGTGTAACAGTGAGTGACAGATGTTCGGACCAATCAGATTGGACCTGCCCCCTGCCCATTTAAGGGAGCGGCGGCCATGTTCTCGCTCTCTTGTTCCTGTGCAAGCAAGCAAGAAGCATCTGCGCTGCTGAGATCAGTGAGTCTAGGCCTGAACCTTGCGGCGACGGCCGATAACTTCTCATTTCTGAGTGTATCAATCCCCACGCACTCTGCAGGATCACCGGACCTTATCTATCCCCTAAATCTGGACGGATCTGCAATAACTACCCTAAATTCAGAGACTATTAATATCATTCAAGGTCCGCAACAATTGTCAGTCATTGAGATATATAGAGACTGTTTGCCTGAGACTGTCATTGTTCATTGGATGTACTGCAAGCACTTAAGTAAAGTTTGTTCATGTTCAAGTAGCTTGTGGACCTTCAGTCATTTTATTACATGCACCTATCGTTTCTGGGAAGGGCAGCGATAGGCCGGAGAGTTACCTCAGCATACTAGCCCTCAGCCTGGCTTCACGAACTATAGGGTTAACATTAACCCCTTATCTACTACAACATCCCAACTACCCTACACCCCCCAAGGCTTACCACATTCTTAATAGACCAATTTTTGTCCAGAGACCCAAATCACCCTTTTCACCCCTACCATTAATGGACTATAGGTTTGTATACAGCTAATAGGATAATAGGATAAATTCACCAAACCCTATAAATGTTTTATTAGTGGAAAATTAGAGGGGGCAATTCCACTGATCCCAATACACTAGCTATCTGACTTTTAAAGAAGACCTGTAGTTTCTCATCAACATCCACCATGATCACGAATGTGGAGCTGGTGCCCATTAACTAGCTATCAGTGCCATAAGTTTTAGCACCCGATATACTAATGAGGCCCTAGACTGTAACTTTGGCAGTCATTGCTGAGTAGGCTCAGGTTCACATTCCCATACATGCAGTGGTGACAGCCCCCAGAAGACTGTCTCAATATCCATAGACTGTCAAAGGAGTGGTCCTCAATAAGGGACTGAAACTGAGCACTCTCCTTGAAAATTGAGCGGCGGTGACTACCTAGTTGACAGTCTAGGTCCTCATTAGCATATCAGATTCCAAAACTTATGGCACAGATAACGGGAGAATAGAGGCCTGGAAAAGATGTATTATTTTATATATTTGGGTAGGTTCTTTAAAGAATGAGCTTTCTTTTGCAGGGAATCTGTAAGCTCTTTTTGCTCTGCTGCAGACACTGTTGGAAAACTGTTATATAATAAAACTATTCTTTTATTTCTTTTTCAAGTGTCAAGGAGGCAGGGCCAAGTTGTATGTTGTAAGTGCCAAAGCCTAGTACTACTTCTCACTCTCACCTCCTAGCCCCTCCTTGATGAAGTGCAGGTCTTTGTACATAAGTCAAGGAGCGGGCTGGGAGTTGAGGACAAGCAAGGAGGTATGCCAGGCTTTGGCACTTGGGCATCTCAGCCCCATCTTCTTGACAGTTGACTGACAAATATAAAGGCAATTTTATAAGTTTGCCAATCACTATCAGCTCCAAGAAAGGTACAGTTTACTGTTATACCCTAACAGCTATCCAATAGTGTTGCTCGCGAATATTCGCAAAACGAATTTTATTCGCAAATATCGCATATTCGCGAATATTCGCGAATATAGCACTATATATTCGTAATTACGAATATTCGTATTTTTTTTTTTTTCACAGTGCACATCACAGTGATCACCCCTCTCTGCTTCCAGCTTGTGTGGTGTAAAGAAGGCTCTAATACTACTGTGTGAGACTGGCGTGCGATTTTTCGCATATGCGAATTTTCGTTTATGCTAATTTATATTTATGCTAATTTTTGCATACACGAATTTTTCACATACGTAAATTTTTACATATGCGAAAATAAAACGAGGATATTACGAATATGCGAATATTCGCGAATATATGACGAATATTCGTCCATATATTCGCGAATATTCGCGAATTCGAATATGGCCTATGCTGCTCAACACTACTACCCAACAGTGTCTGCAGCTCTCAGCAGAAAATATAGTTGACAGATTCCCTTTAATCATTTTTAGCTTCAATTGTTCTTAGAGTGGGTTAGAAAAACAAATACTCACCTGCCACCAATGCCATTCCTCTGGTGCCCGTCCCTGTTGCTCAGGGTGTCTTGCCCTCCGTTTGACACAAAGGAAATACACACTTCACTGGCAAAGTGGGGACCCCCTCAGCCAGTGGTTGGCTGAATGGGCATTTCTTGCATGCCAAGAGGAAAGCAGAAAGTGCTAAGCAACAGGGGCCTGCACCATCAGAATGCCAATTGTGGGGATCAATGGCAGGTGAGTGTTTTTTTTCTTCTTTCTATTACACCCTGAGAATGGCTGAAGTTAAAATAAGTATCTTGATGTCATTGTTACTGATTAGTTGTTATATTTGTTAATTGTTGTTTATATTTTCATTGTACAATTCACCTGCACCAAAATCTTACAGTTCTTCCTTGTTGCATTGTCATTGGCTTATTGTTCAAAAGCGTTAGTGTGTATTGCTTTATTTGGAAAATTACATATAAAAACAGATGCATTTATACAATTATCCACACAACCCTTTAAAATAAAGTTAACATTTGTGGTGTCTGGGAGAGTAACAGTGACTGGGGTGTTGCAGTGGTATTGCAGGGTCTGGTGGTATTAACCCTTAGATGTCATGACACCAGGGTTAAGTTTCCTTAGTGTTAATAATCCTACCGCCAACCGTCCCACAAACGGCAGGGAGAATAAACGGAACATCCACAGCAGAGTTTATGAATAAACTGAAGAAACTTTACTTGCAGCTTTTATGCAACGGTATTGAACATAACAGTCTTTCAAGAGTGAACCGGGATACAAGTTCTTCACAGGTTTGCTGGGAGTTGGAAGCAATGAGCTTTTGATGCTAGCCACGGTGCTACTAATTATAATATTTGAGCTTGTAGTAGTCACACAGGATTTGGTAGATTGAGCTTTTGGTAACTCACGGTTTAGTGGCTGCAGATGCTTAGACTTTGGCCTAGCTGACTTGAATTGATGCTGATGAGATGATGAGATGTTGTGCTTGCTTGAGCAGAAACTAAGAGAGAGAATTGATTGACTACAGCCCTTTATATAATAAGGCGCTGGACTAAGCTCATTGGTTGGCAAACCTGTAAGTCCTGACCCAGTGAACCCTGGGTACATCACATGACCTTGTAAGGTCCTTATACCCTAGTACAACATAATTAAAGGCACGTGACCTGCTAAGGTCCTATAATAAATATTTCCTATATATTAAATATATATATACATTAAATAACACATTTATATGAGGCGACTACAGGAGAGGCCTATGAGAATGGAGGGACTTTGGCTGAGGGGACTTTAGACAGGGACAGGACCAAGTCCTGTACTGGGACACCACACATTCTTTTGACGTTAGAACTCCATTACCAAAAAGTAGTAGGATGGAGAGTCTCATCACAAATGCTGCAGGCTGCCCACCATAAAATAAAGCTAAATGCGCAGCAATAAATGGCAATGCTAGTGATGAAAGAGTAAAGAGAATTTTTCTTCAACATTAACATTCTTCAGAATCAGTCTAAACAAACAGACTCAAAGTAATGTTGAATTTCATGTTCATATTCCGGTGCTGAAATGGAAAAAATGCTGCTTGGATCTTATGAATATAATAACAACAAATATTTGGCAAGTTCATTCAGATTTATTAGCACGAAAGTTTTGAAAGAAAAATGCCGCCTGAGACATCTTTAGTCCCCGTTCGCACAGAGTGACAGTGTGGCCGCCCTTGACCATACTTCTTTTACCACAAAAAATATAGATTTGGTGGACTCCAATGACGGCTGTCTCTTACAGAGAATGTTCACGTGCATCTACATGTAGTTTTCCTATTGTGTCAGATTTACAAAAGGTTATTTTTTTCTTTTTTTTTGTATTCCCGGCAGCTATAACAGGTGTATGGTCATCTGCACCTATAGTTTTTTTTATTATACAGTGATCCCTCAACTTACAATGGCTTCAACATACAATAGTTTCAACATACAATGGTCTATCGTGGAGGCTCCCTGCAACAGCTGGAGGCTCCCTGCTTGGGAAACACTGACATAGACAGTGATTTACAGCTCCCAGCAGATCTTTCTTACTTTTATATGTATCTGTATTAGTTATCTACTTATTTTTCTTTAATTCTCACATTTTCCTAATTTTGGATGACATTTTGGTGCCTTTGGAACCAATTACCAGGTATCCATAGAGTTATGGTCTCAACATACAATGATTTCAACATACAATGGGCATCCTGGAACTAATTAATATTGTAACTTGAGGGACCACTGTATGTTCTCTATAAAGAACTTAAAAAGGACTTCTCTATATAAAGTATGCACCCCCCCCAACCCATACCCGCATATGTCGCAATGTATATGTCTTTCTAACATCAACCAATTAAGTTCTTCTTTTTATGAGAAAATTACAATGTTTGCAGGTCTGCAAAACAAACGGAAGTCCAATACAATAAAACGTTACATCTCCACTGAAGGTTCTCATAATTTTGCTTGTAACTTCGCGATGAAGCGCTCCTTGCGGTATTTGACTGTTTATTGTGATTATATCTGGAATGTTTACTGTCGATCAAATATATTTTTCTGTTGTTTACAAAACATTTATCATTGTCACTTTTCACTGAAAGTCCATCCTGTGTGTCAAGGACTCCGTGCAATTCAAAGTATCAGTAAGGACATGGAAGAGTTCATGGTCTAGAAGTTACTTTTAACAAGGTGTCATGGAAAGGTTCAAGAATAAAATGACCACAAAAATGTGAGCAAACACAATTGAGGCTTCCGCTATGTGTACACAATGGAGGTCGCCATTTTTATGTCTTAGATGAAGTAAACACAAGGTCTTCTAATGCACTATAAATGAATAAGGTAGGAATAATACATTGTGATGGGCCAGGATAACCTTCACCATAAAGCAATTTAATAACCCACTATGAACTAGCAATCTAAGTCACGCAGCTGCACTTCAAGTGGTATCCAACAGCCTAAACAACAGAAAGCAAATCTGCCAGTAAGAATGGGTGAAAATCGCTCCAAATCAGGTGGTAGAAACTTACCGCAACAGACCTGGGTTATGGTTACGCATCATTTTTTGGAGTGTATTTTGAGGTGTAAAGTGGCTTCAAAATATATCTCTTTTTCCATTGAATTACATTGTTGAATTACGTTATTTTTACAGCTAAAAAAAGAAAAAAAAAGTATGGTGCTTATTTTGGATGTAATATAGACATTTACAAATGAATTTTTCATACTATTTTACATGTTTTTTGGCACTCTTCCCTTGCACGTGAATGCTTCCAACTAGTTGAAAATTGCAAGTGAATACCTAAAAAATGGTGCTAAAAAAATGCTCCAAAAAATGATTTGTGAAACAACAATCAGGCAAAAGAACATTTCAAAAAACAAACAAAAGCTTAAAAAATGTTAAGCTCATTGGGGGAGATTTATCAAAACCTGTCCAGAGGAAAAGGTGCAGAGTTGCCTATAGCAACCAATCAGATCGCTTCTTTCATTTTTTAGGAAGGCCTGTGAAAAATTAAAGAAGCAATTTGATTGGTTGCTATGGGCAACTGGACAACTTTTCCTCTGGACAGGTTTTGATAAATCTCCTCCATTTAGCTTTTTTTCAGCCTCAAAATACGTTCAAAATACAGTGTGAACATAGCCTAAAAGTGTTCCTGTCATTTCAAAAAATTTGACGGGTTTTACTAGTGGGAAATGTTGTTTCAGACTTGCAGGATTCCTCTCTATTTACTATTGGGAAAAGTCAGGAACATTTTCTGACCAGCTTTTTCTAGGTGGAAATTTCCAGCCATTTATCCACAGGATTTTCTGTGAACTCAATAGTAAATCGGTCAGGTTGTGAAACCACGCCCCCTTTTGGACTGGTCACGCCCCCTTTGCGACAGACCATGCCCCTTTTTTGGCTTTTTACAGTGCAATGTCGGGTTTGTCGGATTTTACAGGCGCACAATGTCGCAGTCTGGCGCAGACATGTCGCAGACACACTGCGCCAAAATAACCAGGCAAAAACTGGTCGGTTTCAGCTTAGTAAATAGGCCCAATATGTCAAAAGTTTTAATCAGTCAGGTTTTCCCACTGATCGGGAGAACAAACCTGGAAAAATTAGTGGTCGCAGGCTTCCATTCTACTCTTATTTATTTAAAGGGGTACTCCGGTGCTCCAGCACTCTGAACACTTTGTTCAGAACGCTCAAAGCCAGAGGCCGTGGTTGTGATTGGTTGTTATGGGAAAATCTCTCCAGGTTTTCTCTCACACATTTAGATACATCAGGGCCTCAGTGTTCTGTATTTTTTGCTGTTTTTCTTGAATGAAATTTTCATCCTTTTTCAACAATTTTTTTAAAAAAATTTCAGACATTTTCTACGATGCCATGTTCACACAACAAAATTTCCGAGAGGAATTCCTTTCAATAGGATTCTGCTGCAGCGTGCACACGGCAAACTTTCTGCGGTTCTGCCGCAGAAATCCCCATTTTAGCCTCTGCCAAAACAATTGACATGTCAATTATTTTGGTGGAATCCGCTCAGAAATGCATTGCCGTCTATGGAGACAGCATATTTCTGATCGGTCATGACACCGGCATATTCTGTCAGCGCCCGCTTTGTGGAATGAAACTTTCTGGGCGTACATTTGGCAGTGTGAACGTATCCTTATAATGCTATTATGCAAACAAGACCTGGTAATTGGTTCTGAAGCCACCAAAATGTCATCCAAAAATAGGAAAAAGTGAGGATTAAAGAAAACTAAGTAGATAACTAATACAGATAAAGCAAATCCTTACATATAAAAGTAATAAAGATCTTCTGGGAGCTGTAAATCACGGTCTATGTCATCGTTTCCCAACCAGAGTGCCTCCAGCTGTTGCAAAACTACAACTCCCAGCATGCCCGGACAGCCGAAGGCTGTCCGGGCATGCTGGGAGTTGTAGTTTTGCAACAGCTGGAGGCACCCTCTTTGGGAAACACTGGTTTATGTAGAGGACAGAAGCTTCTTCAGGGTCCTGTACAGAACACACCGTGTCCTAAAAAAAGGAAAATGGAGCCGCCCTCATCTGGTGTCCAAAGGAGCAGCTAACCCTGGCACAGGTAAAGAGTAGTACAGAACATGTAATACCTCCCTGTACTGTAGGGGGAGCTACCAGACACCAGTCAGTGCATGCACTTTAGGATTACACCGGTTTTACCAGTGAAATATCCATTCTGATTGGTCGGTTGTTCCAGTCATTGACACATTTCGCAGATTCCATAGCATTGTATGTTGAGTTTGGTTTCAAGTTACAATGGTCCAGAAAAGACCATTGTATGTTGAAACTATTGTATGTTGAGGCCATTGTAAGTTGAGGGATCACTGTATGTTCCTCTCACAATGGGCTCTAAAGATACCAAAGCAAAAGCAATATAAGGATGTAGAGAATAGGGATCAATTATCCTACTGATGAAAGTACATGAGGCTTTGAAGTGGGTGAGGACAAGCTGAAGGATGGGAAGACGTGAATCTGGCAGCTAATTATTTCACTATCCGGAGCGCCGAGTGCAGGAAGCAATGGCAGGTTCACACTATAATCCTGCCCCGTGCGGGAAACCAGAGAGCGATGACCCCAATTAATTAATTCTTCAGCTGTCAGGCAAATCTTCCGTAGAACGTGCTACCCTCCCCACCGGAACAGATCAAGTGCGTCTTACCTCAGCCGCCAGCTACATACGGACATGATACCGCCTATATATGGACCTAGGATGACGGGCGGTCTAGGTGTTCCTCCACACATCATATGCGCCGAGCAGAGTATGAGGTGTCATGACATACCCCTCTGCCCTTAGGGGTACATCATATGCCGAAGCTTTGTTGCAGAGATTTCTCCAACATTTCCATTTATCTGAATGGAACCCGCAAAAGAAAGCCAAGTGGTAGCAACAAAAATCCACCCCGGGCAGTTAAATAGAAGAGATTTTCAAGACATGGTTATACACATTATTTTCGTGCACTGTTTGATCTGTAAAACAACCAAAAAAAAGGTTGGTTTATGGCTCAAAAAAATTAACCAAAAACTGTTTTGTTTTTGCCTTAAAGTGTACTTGTCATATCATAGAAAAACATAATGCTTCTATAGGTTACACACACTCGTGCTGCTCTGTGCGGCGTCCATTGCTGCCACAGCTCCGTGTTTGTGGGGAGGCGTGGCCCAGGGTCTGGTTCGGGTGGCATTGGGGCTGCTCTGCCAGTTGGCCGTTTCCCCTGTGGGCACTGGTGTTGTGGAGGTGGTGGTCCCCGCTCAGTGCGGCACCATTTTATGCTAGGGATGTTAGGGACTCGCTACTTACAGGTGGCTGTGACGTGGCTAGCGGGCTGGCACTTCATGTTCATAAAGTACAGTTTAATACATTTAGATGAGAAGCCTTAGATCACTGTGCATGTCTGTTTTGCTGCTCACTCATTCTGACATCCACTGCTTTGAAAGTGGCATGTCCCAGGCAAACACTGAGCCCGCCCTCACTCACCATGTATTCACTACCTCCCTGAGACTGCTGTGCTGTTCTGGGTCTTTTCATCCAATCACTGCAGACTGCTCTGTAACCATCTCCTCTCTGTTTTCCGACAGGAGTCTGATAGACAGGACAGGAGTGAGCACAGAGGGGTGCTTGTCCCACCGTCACTTCCTGAACTTTGTCCCTGCCTGTGCCAGCTGGGACAAAGATGATGCTGCAGCTGGACAGGACTGTGTTCTGAATGGTGTGGTGACCCCTAGTGGTCTCTCTTAATAGCTATGATTTCTATAAAAAGGAGATAACATTTTTCTTATGAAGTATATTAGAAAGGTTAAAGGGGTTATCCAGGAAAAAACTTTTTTTTACATATCAACTGGCTCCAGAAAGTTAAAGAGATTTGTAAATTACTTTTATTAAAAAATCTTAATCCTTTCAGTACTTATGAGCTTCAAAAGTTAAGGTTGTTCTTTTCTGTCTAAGTGCTCTCTGATGACACCAGTCTTGGGAACCTCCCAGTTTAGAAGAGGTTTGCTATGGGGATTTGCTTCTAAACTGGGCAGTTCCTGAGACACGTGTCATCAGAGAGCACTTAGACAGAAAAGAACAACTCAACTTCAGCAGCTCATAAGTACCGAAAGGATATAAAAGTTTCTTTTACTAGGGCATATTTAGGGCTTTTTTCTTTTGACGGTTTTTGTGCCCTTTCCTTCTGGCTTGTTTGGAAATTGCAAAAGGCCAGGTTTCCACTTTTTAAACTTTTTTTTTTTCAGTCTTGGTGTTTTTCCCCTTAATTTTTTATCATGAAAAGTCATGTGATTACTTTATCATGTGACTCAAAGATTTCCTCATGGATTTTCATGAAGAAATGGTGAAAAACACCAATGCTAAAACCACATGGCGTTTTTAAGGCTTTTTTTTTCTCCTATAGACTTCAGTGAGAAAGAAACGTCCAAATGTTGTCATAGTCTCAACATGCTGTGATTTTGGAAAACTGTCACTGAGCCTAAAACTGAACAAAAACTCCAAATATGAGTGAAAAAAAACTGCAAAGGAAAAAAAAAACAAGTGCGTTTGGGCCTTTCATAAATCCCTATTGACTTTCAGCTACCATCTGGCTGCAGCGTTTTTGTTTTGTTTTTTTAACCAAAAAAACTCAATGCAACATATGTGACTTTCTTGGGGTTTTTTGACAAACAAAAAAAAAAAAAATTATCAAATCCTGTCCAGAGGAAAAGTTGCTGAGTTGACCATAGCAACCAATCCGATTGCTTCCTTCATTTTTGAAAAGGCATCTGAGAAATAAAAGAAGCGATCTGATTGGTTGCTATGGGCAACTCAGCAACTTTACCTCTGGACAGATGTGGATAAATCTGACCCTAATTTTTTTTTAGCCTTTGGCAATTTTTTACTGCTTTCACAAAGATAAAAGTGATCAAGAGTAGAAAAACCATCCGAAAAAAAGGAGCCAATGTTAACCCCATCTAGTACTGGTATGTCATGGGATGGGTGAGGGGAATATGGCGTGGGCCCGCATCATAACTGGCAGATGTCCGCTACAATCAGCAGCTGACGTTCGCCGGCAATGACAGACATGAGAGATTGCTCTGAAGTCCGTCACTGAAATGGTTAAATGCTGCGATCAATAGCGATTGTGGTATTTTAACATAAAATGCTGGTAATCCCTGGTGTCTAGGGATCCCAGGTGCACCCCTGCATTGTTATCATGGGGTGCCAATGGGTTACTTAAGAAGCCCTGGGCTTTACCTTGGCTTCGGAATCTTTTCTGTATCGGCTATTGTTAAAGGGGTTATCCAGGAAAAAACTGATTTTTAAATTACTTTTATTAAAAAATCTTAATCCTTTCAGTACTTATGAGCTACTGAAGTTGAGTTGTTCTTTTCTGTCTAAGTGCTCTCTGATGACACGTGTCTCTGGAACTGTCCAGAGTAGAAGCAAATCCCCATAGCAAACCTCTTCTACTCTGTGCAGTTCCTGAGACAAGCAGAGATGTCAGCAGAGAGCACTGTTGCCAGACAGAAAAGAACAACTCAACTTCAGCAGCTGATAGTTATTAGAAGGATTAAGATTTTTTAATGGCAGTAATTTACAAACATGTGTTACTTTTTGGAGCCAGTTGATATATAAAAATATTTTTTTTCCTGGAATACCCCTTTAAAGCCTGTGTTAACATCCCCCCTAAATAAAAATTTTAATTTCACCCCTTTTCCCATTTTTCAAATGGAACACTGCAAAAAAATTAATTAATATAGACTATTGGGGGGGTCCATATTCTGAGAAAAAAACACCACAGTCTCAACATGCTCATGTTATTTTTTTTAAAGAAAACTGCCACTGAGCCAAAATATGCCAATGAAAACTGAAAAAAAAAAAAGAAATAAAAATGTCAAAGGAAAAAAGCCAAGTAGGTCTGGCATTTCATATTTATCTATCAATTCCCAGCTAACATTTGGCCGCAGCTTTTTGTTTAAAAAAAAATAATAAATAAAACGCCATGCAACAAATTTTTGCAAAATAAATAAATAAATAAACATAGTCTTAGGGTAGGGTCCCAAACGGGGACTATTTGTCGCTGTGTATTTCAGTGCTAGCAAAAGTTGATGGGTGTTTATTATTACTCCCATAGACTTTGCTAGCACAAAAATATGCAGCGTCAAATATGCAGCGTCTACACTATGTGTGACCCTACCCTATAGGCTCCATTGTTTTTTTTGTTTGGGGGGGGAGGGGATAGTGCACCTTTAACTACTATTGAGTATGTTAACCCCTTAATGACAATGGACGTAAATGTACGTCATGGTGACGTGGTACTCAAAGCACCATGACGTACATTTACGTGCCACCATGACCGCGAGCACCGCCGGAGCGGTGCTTTCGTCATGCGCGGCAGGTCCAGGCTGCTATCAGCAGCCAGGGACCCGCCGGTAATGGCAGACATCGCGATCGCGCGGATGTCAGCCATTAACCCCTCAGATGCCGTGATCAATACAGATCACGACATTTGCGGCAGTGTGGTACTTTGAATGGATGATCGGATCGCCCGCAGCGCAGGACACGGGCTCCGGCTGTCTCCCGGGGTCTTCTGCTCTGGTCTGAGATTGAGCAGACCAGAGCAGAAGATCACCGATAATACTGATCACTGCTGTGTCCTATACATAGCACTGAACAGTATTAGCAATCAAATGATTGCTATAAATAATTCTGTATAGGGACTATTAAAAGTGTAAAAAAAAAAAGTTAAAAAGATGAAAATAAAAAAGTAAAAAAAAATTTGAAAAATCCTCTCCTCCAATAAAAAAGTAAAACATCCGTTTTTCCCATATTCCCCCCCAAAAAGTGTAAAAAAAATTATTAATACACATATTTGGTATCACCGCGTGCATAAAAGTCTGAACTATTAAAATATATTGTTAATCATCCCGTATGGTGAACGGCGTAGACATAAAAAAATAAAAAATTTATAAAATTGCTGCTTTTTTGTCACATTTTATTCAAAAAAAATTATAAAAAATTTATAAAAAGTAAAACCTAAGCAAAAGTGGTACTGATAAAAAATACAGATCATGGCGCAAAAAATGAGCCCTCATACTGCCCCGTATATGGAAAAATGAGAACGTTACAGGTGGTCAAAATAGGGCAACTTCAAACATACTAACCCTTAAGGGGTTAAAAAAGTCAAAGTAGGTATTTTAAAAAAAGTTGTATGGCTCAAAGAAATAATAATATGACTGAATGTGAACAGAGCCCTGACGTAAGCAGAACAGAGCAGACAGAGCCTGGAGCAGATGCGCGCCTCCGCACCCGGCAGACAGACTGCTGCGCGCCCCCGCGTCCTGTCAGCTGACTCTTCCGCGCCCCCGCCCCCGGCCGCCTGACTGCCTCGCGCCCCCACGTTGGGCCGGCTGAGTGATGCGCGCCCCCGCGGCCGCAGAGTGAGACAAGGCGCAGTCGTGCCAAGAAGGGATTATCCTCCTGGCGCCGGGCCCGGCCGCAGGCAGCAGGGTTCGGTGTGTTCTCACGACCTCTGCACACAGGCGGCCCCGGGGAGGAGAGCAGCGCGGGGGGCCCGGCCGCGGCATCACACGTGTCCTGCACACACTCCACATTCCACGTGTGCCGGAGACTTTCCCACAGGCCGGATCCGGGGGCCGCGCTGCGCTCTGCATCCTGTCCCCGCGCCCGGGACACTGCTCTCCGGATGACGCACGGCGGAGGCGACGGGAATGTGCGGGGCCCCGGGGGACATGAGAAGCTTCATATACTGTACACGAGTGATATACGAGGTCTCCGGCCTTCCTATAGTCATCTACAGAGCCCAATATTATTCATGTCCACCTGTCACAACACTACAACTCCCAGCATACCTTGTACGACAGCAGCTGTAAAGCATGATGGGAGTCATAGTTTCACAACTGCTGGAAAACCACATGTTGGGGACATTATTTTACTGCAATGGTTTCCAACCTGAGACTCTCCAGTAAGGTCTGGACATGCTGGGACTTTTAGTTTTGCAACAGATGGGGAACCACAGGGTTAGAGACCATTACCTTAGGACAGTGCTCCCCAAACTGCAGCCCTCCAGATGTTGCAAAACTACAATTCCCAGCATGCCTGGACAGCCATTGGCTGTCCAGGCCTGCTGGGAGTTGTAGTTTTGCAACATCTGGAGGGCCACAGTTTGGGAACCACTGCCTTAGGACAATGTTTCCCAGCCAGGGTGCCTCCAGCTGTTGCAAAACTACAACTCCCAGCATGCCCTGACAGCCGAACTGTAACGCAGCAATTGTAGGGCTGCAAGTAAGGCAACTTTCTGGGCATGCTGGGAGTTGTAGTTTTGCAACAGCTGGAAGCACCCTGGTTGTAAAGCAATGCTTTAGGACAATGGTATCCAATGTGTGACCCTCCAGCTGTTGCAAAACTACAACTTCCAGCATGCCCAGGAAGT
The DNA here is from genome assembly GCF_029499605.1 of Hyla sarda. NCBI lineage: Eukaryota > Metazoa > Chordata > Amphibia > Anura > Hylidae > Hyla > Hyla sarda. Next base: position 96,222,743 of record NC_079198.1, on the reverse strand, counting down.
TGCCTTACTTGCAACCCTACAGTTGTTGCTTTACAGTTCGGCTGTCTAGGCATGCTGGGAGTTGTAGTTTTGCAACAGCAGGAGAGCCACAGGTTAGGCTGCATTCACACCACGCTTTTGCAATAAAGTTCCCGTATACGTTTTCTATGTGAAAACCGTATTGATCCGTATTGAAAACCGTATGCATTGCCTCTCCATAGAAAACCGTATGCACTGACTCCATAGAAAACCGTATGCACTGACTCCATAGAAAACCGTATGCACTGACTCCATAGAAAACCGTATGCACTGACTCTCCATAGAAAACCGTATGCACTGACTCCATAGAAAACCGTATGCACTGACTCCATAGAAAACCGTATGCACTGACTCTCCATAGAAAACCGTATGCACTGACTCCATAGAAAACCGTATGCCAAAAGATGCATCAGGTTGTGTCTGTTTTGCATCCTGTAAGGTTTTTTTCCCATAGCCAAAACCGTAGCCTACCACGGTTTTTGGTCCGGGTGAAAAACTGTATTAAACCGTATATGTTTTTTTTTTTTTAACATGGGAGTCAATGGGTACCGTACAGAACTGTATGTGCATACGGTTCCATCCGGTTTTCACCATACGGTTTTTGACTTTGCACAGTTTTTTTCTTTGGAATTTCAATCTAACAAGTGAAACTTTATTCATAATGGAGTGAAAAGTTAAAAACGTATACGTTTTTTTCTTTAAAAAAAACGGATGCAACCGGACATCATTTTTTAAACCGTATACGGTTTTTAAGTGTATACGGGTTAAAATTTCTACATACGTTTTGATACAGTTTAGTCCGGTTTTGAGGAATCAGTTTTTCCTCAAAAACCTGATACGGGAACTGTATTGCAAAAATGCGGTGTGAATTCACCCTTATTCCTGTGGATAAGGGATAGGTGTCTGATTGGGGGGGGTCTGACTGTTGGGACCCCCACAATATCTAGAACTCTTACCTGAGACAAATTAGTGGAGGCCAGAGCGCCTGAGGTCACTGACAGGCCCCCGTATGGAGATGGCGGGGGATCACATTGGCAGCACACGTCCTCTGGTTGTGTGTGGTATTACTGCTCGGCTCCATTGAAGTCAATGGAGCTGACCTGCAATACTACAGACAACCTGCGGAGACGGGTGGCGCTGTTTCAAAAGGAAAGCAGTCGTTATTCCAATCCTGGACAACTTAGTCCAAAGGGTATCCTGTGCTGCTTCCTACCCAGTCCAAAGATCTGTACCCCCCCCCAGTGCCCCTTAGGTGGAGACTTCAGGACACGCGTAGAATAACCGGAGTTCGCTTCTGCAGATGCTATTTGGTTTTGTTTTTGATCCCAACCTACAGGAAGCGTTAAGGTCAATTGCTGGAGGATATGATCTTGTATACACATGTCTGTGGTTTCCAAATGAAACTCAAGCCGAGTTTCGTGCACTGAGGTTATTTGGTAAAATCAGATCACACAATCACAGATTATACTCAAAGGCCGACACCAGGAAGGTTATATGCGAACATGCACAAAGCCGTGACATCAGTCGCCTATTGTTGGGCAATGGTAAAATATTTTATAAGAACTCCAGGGATCAGTATATGTCGATAGAAGCGTCCAAGAGGCTCGCACGGGTATCTGAACTGGCCTTCGTGGTAAGGGCCGGCATGGCAGAGCTGTGTGTGCCAAGTCTATAGTGCACAGAAGCCGTACAGCTCCCTATACATTGTGCGCTGACGTCCATATGAAGATGATCTCTAGAAGAAATACAGCACTTTTAGAGCAGTGGTCTGAAAAACTGAACTTCCAGCTGTTGCAAAACTACAATTCCCAGCATGCCCGGACAGCCAACGGCTGTCCGGGCATGCTGGGAGTTGTAGTTTTGCAACAGCTGGGGGTCCATGGTTTGGAAACCACTGTTCTAGAGAATACCTCCGGGCATGTAGGGATGCTACAATGTTTTTTTTTTTTTTCAGACAGATTTGGATGGAATGCGACAGAAACAAATTCGCCTCAATATGAAATCAAGGGTTTCAACTAGAGATGAGCGAACTTACAGTAAATTCGATTCGTCACGAACTTCTCGGCTCGGCAGTTGATGACTTTTCCTGCATAAATTAGTTCAGCCTTCAGGTGCTCCGGTGGACTGGAAAAGGTGGATACATTCCTAGGAAAGAGTCTCCTAGGACTGTATCCACCTTTTCCGGAGCACCGGAAAGCTGAACTAACTTATGCAGGAAAAGACATAAACTGCCAAGCCGAGAAGTTCGTGACGAATCGAATTTACTGTAAGTTCGCTCATCTCTAGTTTCAACCCTCAAAATCAACTTAAAGCCTGAAATACCTGTCATATCAAAGAAAAAAAAATATTCTCATATATGTTACTATGCAGATTCTTTACAGGTCTTTTTTGTGTCAAGCTTCTGTATTTGGCTTACAAATCCTTCTGTTCTGCTGCTCACCCATTCTGACATCCACTGCTTAGGAAGGGACATGTCCATGGCAAGCACTGAGCCCATCCTCACCATGCATTCACTACCTCCCTGAGGCTGCTGTGCAGTGCTGGGTCTCTTCATCCAATCACTGCAGACAGGAGACGAATAGACAGGACAGAAGTGAGCACAGAAGTGTGCTAGCCTCATTGTTACTTACTGTACTTTGTCCCAGCCTGTGCTTTAGCTAGGACATAGATGATGTTGCAGCCGGACAAGATTAGGTTCTGAATGTTATTGGGACCCCTAGTGGTCTTTTTTCATAAACCGTATTTTCTATAAAAATAAGTTAAATTTTTTTTAAAGTATGTTAGATGGGCAAAGTAAGGGGCGGGGGTTTTGGGGGGAAAGAAGATTAAAAAAAAAAAAAGGTTTATGTTTTGACAAGATATACAACAGATAAAGTTTTTGATTCTGACTGTGCCCATTTAAAGGGGTTGTCCAGTATTAGGAAAACTACTTATTTTTTTAATGAAAAAACAGCACCATTCTTGTACACAGTTTGTGTTTGGTATTGCAGCTCAGCTCCATGCAAGTAAATGGGACTAAACTGCAGTACTACACACAACCTGTTAGCACGAGTGGTGCTGTTTTTGCAAATAAAAACAGTTATCTAATACTGGACAACCCCTTTAAAGGTGTACTCCGCTGCTCAGTGAAACAAACTACTCCAAATGCCGGCGCCGGGAGCTTGTGATATAGCCACGCCCCCACATGACATCACACCCCACCCCCTCAATGCAAGTCTATGGGTGGGGGCGTGACTTTAATCCATAGTCTTTAAAACTACCTAGGAGCATATACCAAGCCAGAAATCTCTTCAGAAGGACAGAGTACCCATCTGCAGGCAGCTGTATCAGAGCGTTGCCCCTTGTCAGTACAGAGCAGGGACATTCCGCCATGAACTCCATTCACTTTAAAGGGGTACTCCGGTGAAAACTTTTTTTCTTTTAAATCAACTGGTGCCAGAAAGTTAAACATATTTGTAAATTACTTCTATTAAAAAATCTTAATCCTTCCAGTACTTATTAGCTGCTGAATGCTACAGAGGAAATTCCTTTCTTTTTGGAACACTGATGACATCACGAGCACAGTGCTCTCTGCTGACATCTCTGTCCATTTTAGCAACCATGCACAGCAGATGTATGCTAAGGGCAGCATGGTGGCTCAGTGGTTAGCACTGCTGCCTTTCAGTGCTGGGGTCTTGGGTTCAAATCCCACTAAGGACAACAATAAATAAAGACTTATTATTATTATAATAACGTCAGCAGAGAGAACTGTGCTCGTGATGTCATCAGAGAGCATTCCAAAAAGAAAATAATTTCCTCTGTAGTATTCAGCAGCTAATAAGTACAGGAAGGATTAAGATTTTTTAATAGAAGTAATTTACAAATCTGTTTAACTTTCCGGAGCCAGTTGATTTAAAAGAAAAAAGGTTTTCACCGGAGTACCCCTTTAATGAGCTGACCGGAGTCAAATGGTGGCTAATTTTTTACCTGTATCCAGTTTTGTGACCGGACCTAAAACCGTAGTATAAAAATGAGCCAACCGGAGTCACCGTTTGAGTCCGGTCAGCTCATTAAAGTGAATGGAGTTCAGCGCTGGTCCGGCTGGGGTACGGGAGAGCCCGGTATGCCCCTCCCCCAGCTGGATCCGGCACCCGTAGTGTAAAACCGAGATGTGAATGCAGCCTAATTGGCCATAAATGCTCCACTGGGAAAGAAAGTGTATATTCACACGGCGGAATTTTTGCTTGCGGAATTCCTCCTCAAATTAATGCCCATAGACTTCTATGGGATTCCGCACTCCCATTTAACCTTCTGAAATTCCGCTTGCGGAATTTCAGAAGGTTGAATGGGAGTGCGGAATCCCATCGAAGTCTATGGGGGTTAATTTGAGGAGGAATTCCGCAAACGGAAATTCCGCCGTGCGAATAGAGCCAAAGGCTTCCTGAATGGGAGCTACTCTGTGAGACTAGGTTCACCTGTAACTTTTTAGTCAGTATTTTTTTTTATCCTAAAAAACCAACACAGAGAAAAACTATAATGTAGAAATTAGCATCCTTTGTTTTAGACCCACTCCTTGTTTTGTCTACAATACAATACACATACTGAGCAAAATACTAAGTGTGAACTGAGCCTTTGTGTCTGCAGCTTTGGAAACAAAAATGCCAATGGTTGTTACTATTTCAATTGCTGCTGTATGCCGCTCTTCACATTGCATAACTCAATGTTTCCACTAACCTTGGACCCAGTAAACAGTGCTGAATATTTCAGAAATGACGGCTAATAAAATAGAGCTTGTTTATGTCATGGTTCTATGCACACCTGTACGCCTGTAACATTTTAGTCGCTTAAAGAGTTCCTGTCATCAAACCATATTTTCTAAACTAAATTAGATTATATTCCCTAACTACTCCTAACACCCCTCCTGCCTTTAAAAAAAAAAAAATATATATCCGAGCTTTAAAAAGCTGTGTATCATACCTTTCCTCTTGCTCACATTGTGTGAGCTCCCAGCAGGAGAAAGTGGGCGTTCCCCAGCAGGCGCGATGTCACAGAAGCCTGCGAGAGCTGTGCCTCACCATGCACACATGCACTTCCTGAGTTTGGACTTCTGCAAGTCCACGTGGAGACCAAACTGTTTGACTTGCTGCAGGGAACAGAACAGAGCCACCTAGTGGCCATTTTTCAAATCACATTAAGAACCAAGGTTGAGAATTTTAACAGCAAGTAAAGAGCAAAGTGTCTTATAATAAGATAAGGAACAATATATTAAAAGTTTAGTTTGGCGACAGGTACTCTAAGCATTTTTCAGGGTCAGTATAAATGTTTTACCTTTTTAGTAGCTTTTTAAGATTTGTTGATATCACAATTCTATTGCCATGCCACTGGGGTTCAAGGGAGATTCAGGACTTTTTCATTGAAGGCCTATCCTCAGGATTCAGGACTTATTCATTGAAGGCCTGTCCTCAAGATTCAGGACTTTTTTAATGAAGGCCTATCCTCAGGATTCAGGACTTTTTCATTGAAGGCCTATCCTCAGGATTCAGGACTTTTTCATTGAAGGCCTGTTCTCAGGATTCAGGACTTTTTCATTGAAGGCCTATCCTCAGTATTCAGGACTTTTTTAATGAAGGCCTATCCTCAGGATTCAGGACTTTTTCATTGAAGGCCTATTCTCAGGATTCAGGACTTTTTCATTGAAGGCCTATCCTCAGGATTCAGGACTTTTTCATTGAAGGCCTATTCTCAGGATTCAGGACTTTTTCATTGAAGGCTTATCCTCAGGATAGACTAGTGTTTCCCAAGTGCAGTCCTCAAGTCCCCCCAACAGGTCATGATTTGAGGATATCCCATTCAGAGAACACTTGTGATGCCTGATGCACTGACCATAAATCTATCACCTGTGAAAGACTAAGGAAATCCTGAAAACATGACCTGTTGGGGTTACACAAAGACTGGGCTTGGGAAACAATGGGATAGGCCATTAATATCTGAAAAGTGGGGGTCAAATCAGGTGTTTGCCAGACTTGCAGCGGCCACATGGACAGTGAACAGAACTAAAACAAGGCCGTTCTTTGCATTGTGTAGTCGCCATGCTGGGTTATTGCAGCTTATCTTCCTTTGAAGTGAATGACAGCTGAGCGGCAGTAACCCAGCTTGGCCACTACACAATATATGAAGCCGTCTCCTTCCAGTTCTGTTCAGTGTGCATGTGGGCGACGCAAGTCTGGCAAACAGCTGATGGGTTTTGGATGCCCAACAATCAAATACTGCTGGCCTACCCTGAGGTTAGACCATCAAAGAAAAAGTCACAGAAAACTCATTTAAGCCATTGATGATGTAAATGGGGTGGACCAAAAACCAGTTAATGCCAGTTTAGGCCTTGGTTTTGCCAGTGCCACTTGTCTCTCACTTCTACTCGTGCAGAACAGACTCATTAAAAGGGTTTTCTAGCAAAATATTTTTTCAACAAATGTGTCCAGGCTGGGGGGGGGGGGCTTATTTACATATATATAAACTCAGGGCATGCTGGAAGTTGTAGTTGTCAACCATATAGAGAGACACATGTTAGCGCAGCAGGCCCAAACTTATGACCCACCAGCTGTTGCAAAACTACTACTCCCAGCATGTCCTCGCTGTCATTTTTTACTTCACTACATCCCGTTGTAAGTTTACTACTCTGCGACTTTTTGTGCAACTTTTAAAGGGGTAGTCCAGTGGTGAAAAACTTATCCCCTATCCTAAGGATAGGGGATAAGTTTGAGATCGCGGGGGTTCCGACCGCTGAGGCCCCCTGCGATCTCTCTGTACGGGGCCCCCGGCTCTCCGCCGAGATATCGAGTATCTACCCCCGCACGAAGCGGCGGCCGACACGCCCCCTCAATACATCTCTATGGCAGAGCCGGAGATTGCCGAAGGCAGCGCTTCGGCTCTGCCATAGAGTTGTATTTAAGGGGGCGTGTCGGCCGCCGCCTCGTGCGGAGGTCGACACGCCCCCTTCCCGCGGGCTGTCGGGGCTCCGTACAGGAGATCGCGGGGGGCCCCAGGGGTCGGACCCCCCGCGATCTGCAACTTATCCCCTATCCTTAGGATAGGGGATAAGTTGCTCACCACTGAATCACCACTGGACTACTCCTTTAACCCTGTTGTGCCAAAATGTGTGACTTTATAAAGGAAGTTTTATAAGCTAGGTCTTTGCTGGTGTAGATTTGCTGTGTTTTGGAAGGGTTTGCGACTGCTTGTCCGCCTTTTAAAGGGGTACTCCGGTGGCTAATTTTGTTAGTGAAGTAGCTCCCTTTTGTTATTGTGAAGGTTTTATTAATTGATATGTGTTATTTTTTTCTGCACGATGTATGTGTTTTTATTACCTGTATCTTGGGCCGGATGTGCTGTAGGTTTTCAATGTATCCATTACACTGGCAGCCATCTTTGCTTCATGTTGTGGACAAGGCGTAGCTGTTTTTTTTCTTTGCCCGCCTCAGAGAGTGGGCGTTCTTTTACACGCCCTCCTTATGAATATGTATGTTGTTTTGTTTGCCAGAGCTGCCTTGATTGGTGTTCCGTTTTGCTCGGCCGGTTAACCCCAAATTTAAGCCCCCGTGCATATTTATAATAAATCACTGGCCCCAGTGTGCAAAATTAGTTCCCCCCGGCCGTCCTTATCTGTGAGAGCTCACCGCAGGGATCAGAGCGCACCGTGTCCATATCATTATCCTTATCCCCCGCTGCCTGATACTCCTCATCTTCTTGGAGCTGCTGTCCTGCTCCTAGCAATCAGAGGGCACCACCGGGACCGTTGGGTACGAAGATGAGCAGCGGAGAATATAAAGGTCCCAGCGGTGTGCTCTGATTGCTAGGAGCACGGCAGCAGTGGGGACATGGGCGGCGGTGGTGGATGAATGAATGGAGCCTACATGCAGGACATGTCGGCTTCATTTATTCATTCACTGCCACTGCCGACAGACAGTGCGCTCTGGTCCCAGCGGTGAGCTCTCGCAGATAAGGAGGGGGGGGGGGGGGGTAAGGAAATGGGGGCATAAGGAAACTGGGGGGGATAAATTTATTTTGCACACTGGGGACAGTAATTTATTAAAAATATGATATGTACGGGGGCATACATTTGGGGTTAATGCAGTAGTAGTTTACAAACCAAGCCGGGAGCCCTGAATGGCTCCTCGGTACCGGCCACTCAGGGCTCCTGGCGGGGGGTTTAAAAATGAAAGTATACACTGTACAGACATCGCAGGGGAACGGAGCATGCCGCCTGATCCCATCTGCTTTATAACTGTTGATTGCATTGGGTCTCAGAAGTGAGACCCAGTGCGATCAATCCCTTATCCCCTGTACTACTACCCCCCACCATGGAACAGACTCTGTTCCATGATGGGGGTAGTAGTCCAAACACTAATCTAGCCTCCCAGCAGCCTGCCAACTACCACAGCCAGGAAAATACTACTCCCATCATGGAAAGGAGTCTGTTCCATGATAGGAGTAGTAGTAGTTCCAGCTGTGAAAGTCTGCAGATGGCTGATACTAACGGATGTAAAACTGATGTGTGCCTGTGTGTGTGTCACGTGCAACAGACACTCCTGATTGGCCAATACCCCACAAACATAAGCAAACACTGACAGGACAACATTGCAACCAAACACCTAGCCACATGAGAAGGGAACTAGGCGTCACCAAAAAACAAAGAGGAAGTACTGGGCGACAAACAGTAAGCTGAGCATAACCCAAACGAAAGCAAAGTACACTCCCCAAACGAAAAAAACAGGGCATGTGGCCAGCTGGGATTTGTAGTTTGGAGCCCAGCAACAAAAAAGAAACAGCAAAAGCTAAAAAAAAAACAAAAACATTAACTTGCAGACACCAAAGAGCCGAAAAATGGCAACCAAGACACAAAGGAAACAAAGGACAAACAACAAGGGTAAGTTAAGATGGCAAAAACACATTGACCACCGAAATACCCCTTTAAGTTTCAATGATAAATTCCTGACCACTTAATCTGCAGAAGACAGATTTGATTGTCCACAGTATATTAAAATATTGCAAGATGACACATTTTACAATGATTCAGATTTCTTTTTAGTAAACCTTTAACATCCCTGTAAATGGGTCACTGGCTTTTGATCGGGTCTACCTGGGATGAATTCACTACGGTGATGCACAAACGAGCTATAACTATAAGAGGTGCGCCCAGGAGCCCTGTTAGGCTGTGCCAAGATCACATGATAGTGGGGGTCCGCGTCCAACTCCTGTCCACAGGGTCAGTGCGCTATTGTAGATCATTCCCCCTCATTGTAATGGATTTGAGTTGCAATACCAGACAACACTATAGGCAGGTATACTAAAGTTTATGAAAGAATTCAGCCATTTTTTTCTAACCTTGGACAATCCACTAAAGAGCATCTTACACATTTCACCCATGTTTCTTTCTTAATGCTGTTTCTCAAGCACACAATTCACATTGGAGGGATCTTGCTATAGAAGGTTAAAAAGTTCCTGTCACCAAATAAACTGTTCTAAACTAACTCAGGCTATGTTCCCTAACTACTCCTAACACCTCTCCAGCCCTTAAAAAATGTCAGAGCTTTAAAAAGCTGTGTATCATACCTTTCTTCTTGCTCACATAGTGCAATTTCCCAGCAGGAGAGAGTGGTCCCCCAGCAGGCTTCAGTGATGTCATGCCTGCTGGGGGACCACTTTCGCCCTCACGATTGCAACGCTGTGATGAATAGAAGACCTCAGGCTCTGTGCATGTTTCAGTCTGTGTTGGTATCAATGAGGCTCTCCTTCAGCTGTCAGTCAGTGCAGCTTTCTGTGAGAATCTGTGGCGCTTTCACTCTCTGTGCAGCTGTCAATCAAACTCAGTGCAGCCAGAAGCACTTCCTGAGTTTGGACTCCTGCAAGGCTGGGAGGAGACCAAACTCACTGTATTAATTGTGGCAAGAACAGAACAGAGCCACCTAGTGGCTGTTTTTTATATTACATTTTAAACGTATTTATCTTGATAATTTTAAAAGCAAGTGAATGGGAAAGCATCTGCTAATTACACAAGGAACACTATATTAAAAGTTTTATTTGGTGACAGGTACTCTTTAATGTGTAGGTAACTATAATCTGCAGAAAGGTTATATCATGATCATTGTATGCACAGCTCATTTTCATAATGACTGAAGAGTATTACCATCACACACAAGAAAAGAAGCTGGAAGGAAAGCTGGATGGCCACATCTATAGGATCGGTTATTGTGGTCATATTGGAAGTAACACAGACTTAACTAAGATATAGTTACATAGGTATATAGTTCGTAAGGATAAACAAGCACCCTCCAGTCTATTACCCTTTAGTGTTGATCCAGAGGTAGTCAAAAAGCCAATTTTACTTGTTTTATTCTAACTCCAAATCTGGCTATTGGAATAAAATCCCTGAATCAACCTCCCACCTGCAGAATCCAGTTACTATAACCTGTAATGTTATTACTCTCCAGAAAAGGATACAGGCCCTTTTTGAAATTTTTTATTAAGTTCACCATCACCACCTCCTCCAGGAGAGAATTCCACAGTCTCACTGCTCTTACAGTAAAGAACCCCCATTTGTGCTGGTATAGAAACCTTCTTTCCTTTAGATGTAGAGGATGCCCCCATGTTATGGATTCAGTCCTGGGTATAAATAGGTCATGGAAGAGATCTCTGTACTGCCCCCAGATATATATACACACACACATATTATATATATATATATATATATATATATATATATATATATATATATATATACATAGTTATTAGGTCTCCCCTAAGCCGTTTTTTCTTAAATTAAATAACCCTAAAGATCATTTATCTGGGTACTATAATCCTCCCATTCCGCGTATTACTCTGGTTGCCCCTCTTTGAACCCTCTCCAGCTCCACTATATCTTGTACACTGGTGCCCAGTACTGTACACAGTATTCTATGTGTGATCTGACCAGTACTGTACACAGTATTCTATGTGTGATCTGACCAGTACTGTACACAGTATTCTATGTGTGATCTGACCAGTACTGTACACAGTATTCTATGTGTGATCTGACCAGTACTGTACACAGTATTCTATGTGTGATCTGACCAGTACTGTACACAGTATTCTATGTGTGGTCTGACCAGTACTGTACACAGTATTCTATGTGTGATCTGACCAGTACTGTACACAGTATTCTATGTGTGGTCTGACCAGTACTGTACACAGTATTCTATGTGTGGTCTGACCAGTACTGTACACAGTATTCTATGTGTGATCTGACCAGTACTGTACACAGTATTCTATGTGTGATCTGACTAGAACTGTACACAGTATTCTATGTGTGGTCGGACCAGTACTGTACTCAGTATTCTATGTGTGATCTGACCAGTACTGTACACAGTATTCTGTGTGTGATCTGACCAGTACTGTACACAGTATTCTATGTGTGGTCGGACCAGTACTGTACACAGTATTCTATGTGTGATCTGACCAGTACTGTACACAGTATTCTATGTGTGATCTGACCAGTACTGTACACAGTATTCTATGTGTGATCTGACTAGAACTGTACACAGTATTCTATGTGTGATCTGACTAGAACTGTACACAGTATTCTATGTGTGGTCTGACTAGTGATATAACTAATAAAAATAAAAATAAAGTATCAATAAAATTTATGATAAATGTAAAAACAAAAAATGTATCATCGATTGACCAATCCGTTTGGCAAAGACATAACCAACCCACAAGAACGTGTGACCGTAGCGGCGCCTCCTATGCATTGATCCTGTCAATATATTTCCCACTTCTAATTCATTGCTGCTCTGAACACAAACATTATACAGTTCATTAAAAGAAATCTCCGAGGACCTGACCCACAGGAGGACGGTGATAGTTGCGTGCCATGTACTGCCATGAATTAATGCGTGTAACCCATTCATTACAGGGGTCCCTTGAGTGCGGGGGTCAAACGCAGTTGAGATTATAGCTGCCTTGAGTGTATTATAGTGCTGATCAGTAGGATAATGTTCCCTATGGGGCCTCTCGCTGTCAACCTCAACCATATGTGACATCTCTGGAGCTTAATTCTCAGGCTTGTAGTAACAGATCTCCTGCACAAATAGGATTCTCACAGGGTGGAGGGGTTAAAATATACATAGAAAACAGTAACAAGGTGACAAAAAAAAAGGCTCTGGTGGAGGCCCTGCTGTCAGACACGGGAGTTGTCAGCTATGAGGTCCCCTGACATTAAAAAGGGTTAATAACCGCATTGTTCCCTGCCAGATGCATCCCTTGGATACCCGGGAAAGACATTGGATTTCATCCCGCCAAATATGTTAATGCAACCGCTTGTGTACGAGCATGATGTTCCTGACTTCACTCACAGACATCCCGGGGGAATGCTCGCTTTCAACTCCGGCTTCCATCAATAGCCCTGCCAGATAAAAAGGGATTGTGGTGCATGCCCATACACATCAGGATAATGAAATTAATTGACTTGACTGGACACTTATTACGGTGTGACACAAGAAGCTTGGCCATGTTATGGGAATCCAGCTCAGGGGAGGATAAGAAGGGATGATGTGATCTCCTTGTGACACAAGGCGAATAAGAAGCCAAGCGGAAACCACTTAGACGCCAAATGTGTATCTAAGGCCTTTCTTATTGTATGAAAGATGGAAAGGGACGGTACTCTCGCTGTATGACCGGGAACATTCAGTCTTATCTATATAGAACTATGTATAATTTTTTCCTGCTAACGTCTTAGGCTGCATTCACATCACGATTTCTCCATCCGACCTGAGTACACGATTTTTATAACTTAAAATCGTATGAAATCGTATATAAAGTCGGATCCATTGACCTCCATTAAAAAATCGGATCCATTACACACATCCGATTTGATCCGCATCCGATTTCACACGATTTTTGTTCGGGTCTGAAATCGGGGTTGACCACGATTTCAGACCTGAACAAAAATCGTGTGAAATCGGATGCGGATCAAATCGGATGTGTGTAATGGATCCGATTTTTTAATGGAGGTCAATGGATCCGACTTTATATACGATTTCATACGAGTTGAAGTTGTAAAAATCGTGTACTCAGGTCGGATGGAGAAATTGGAGAAATCGTGATGTGAATGCCGCCTTAGTTTTTCCAGACTAAGGTTATGTTCCCAACGGCTGTCCAGGCATGCTGGGAGTTGTAGTTTTGCAACAGCTGGAGGCACCCCTGGTTGGGAAACACTGACCTATACTATGTACTCCGATATAGTCCAACATGCTGGGAGTTGTAGTTTTCGTTCGGGGCAGCTGCCGAGCCACAGGCTGTATCAGGGCATGCTGGGAGTTGTAGTTAGTAACTAACTGCAACTCCCAAATTAAATTAAAAAAAAGCGATCAAAAAGTCCCATCAAAACAAAAATGGTACTGTTAAAAACTGCGCAAAAAAAGGAGCCCTTATACATCCCCATATAAGGAGAAATAAAAAAAGTTATAGGGGTCAGAATAGGACTACATTTCCCCCGCATATGTGTATCCTGTGATGTCACGCATATATAATTAATCATGCAAATTAGCATGGCCGGTATTTATTTTTTTTTTGCATGAATGGTGGCAACCCTATTCCCGATAGAAAAGGAGATGAGGCCAGAGTGAAACTAGGCTTTGAATTGGGGATTGTGGACTGAAACTGAGAACAAGCAAAGCAGCAGGGGGTCACATTAAGAGGTGCGAAAAAATGCACTTGCATATGAAGTGCCAGTGAGTCTCATCACATAAAAGCACCTTGCAGGCTGCGCCGTATAACACCAGGCGCACACATTGTTGACCTATTCAGTGACAAGTGGGTGTTCCTGTGTTCTGCGGCCCCCTTCCATGATATAACAAGCAAATAGTTTTGTCTGGAGAGGTGTATTCTCTTAAGCAAAGCCATATAACCTTATAGAACCTGGGATATCCCACCATGTCAGCACAGACTGATGAATGCTGCTATGGCGGAGATGTGTCTCAGCACTGGTGCATAATGGAACGAATCCGCCATGGGCAGCAATGATACTGTAGTGCAGTGATGAGTATATTTTGCTAGACCAGTCAGGGTGCCTACAGCTGTTGCAAAACTACAACTCCCAGCATGCCCCGACAGCCGTTGGCTGTCCGGGCATGCTGGGAGTTGTAGTTTTGCAACAGCTGGAGTCACCCTGGTTTGATAAACACTGCATTGCACTGGCAGAACACAATCATTGCTTATTCTACGCTAATAGCTCCAGTATTTAGGCCTTAGATATGACGATCACAGCCAAGTAGCAGAGTAAGGTTTCTTTCACATGGCCGTTACGCCCCGTCGAGACCAGTGTTTTTCAATCAGGGTGCCTCCAGCTGTTGCAGAAGTACAACTCCCAGCATGCCAGGACAGCCTTGGCTGTCCAGGCATGCTGGAAGTTGTAGTTTTGCAACAGCTGGAGGCACCCTGGTTTGGGAAACACTGCATTGCACTGACAGAACACAATCATTGCTTATTCTACGCTATTAGCTCCAGTATTTAGGCCTTAGATATGACGATCACATCCAAGTAGCAGAGTAAGGTTTCTTTCACATGGCCGTTACGCCCCGTCGAGACCAGTGTTTTTCAATCAGGGTGCCTCCAGCTGTTGCATAAGTACAACTCCCAGCATGCCAGGACAGCCTTGGCTGTCCAGGCATGCTGGGAGTTGTAGTTTTGCAACAGCTGGAGGCACCCTGGTTTGGGAAACACTGCATTGCATTGGCAGAACACAATCATTGCTTATTCTACGCTAATAGCGCCAGTATTTAGGCTTTAGATATGACCATCACATCCAAGTAGCAGAGTAAGGTTTCTTTCACATGGCCGTTACGCCCCGTCGAGACCAGTGTTTTTCAATCAGGGTGCCTCCAGCTGTTGCATAAGTACAACTCCCAGCATGCCAGGACAGCCTTGGCTGTCCAGGCATGCTGGGAGTTGTAGTTTTGCAACAGCTGGAGGCACCCTGGTTTGGGAAACACTGCATTGCACTGACAGAACACAATCATTGCTTATTCTACGCTATTAGCTCCAGTATTTAGGCCTTAGATATGACCATCACATCCAAGTAGCAGAGTAAGGTTTCTTTCACATGGCCGTTGCGTCCTGTCGAGAATGGCCGCCAAACTCGCTTTTTTTTTTTCAGTTTGACGGCACAACGGGTAACTGCAGGTCCCGATGGACCCAATTATTGTCAATGGGGTCCCTCGACAACTGCTCTTTTTAAGCGGGAGTAGTGGGGGAAAGACAGAGCAGTTTTCTTTCTCCTGCTATTCTCCCCGGGGGCCCCGACAGTAGTGTGAATGGGGTCTAAAATGTAGATGATCTGGAAATTCATGGACTTGTAAGAGTGCGTTCACACGCTATTTGTTTTTACGGGTTTTCCGCTGCGTATTTGAAAGGGGGCGGGCTCTTCCGAGCTGTCCGCAGCAGATTTTCCACAGAGGAATTTACGCTGCGGAAAATCCGCCGCAAGCCCCATTCAAGTCAGTAGGGACTGCGGCGGATTTTCCGCGGAAAATCTGCTACGGACAGCCGAGAAGAGCCTGCCCACTTTCAAATACGCAGCGGAAAACCCGCAAGAACAAATAGCATGTGAACGCACCCTAAGGATATATTCACTCAGTAGCAGAATGTTCACCTGGAAAACACGGGTGGACATTCCGCACATTTGAACGTTTCCGGCGGGCACTACGACTGCTCGGAAATGTTCTGTCTCATAGACGGCAATGCATTTCCGAGCGAAATCTGCAGATAGGATAGTGAATTCTTACTGTGGACGCCGGAAACATCTGCTGTGGAAATTCCACCGTGTGCACAGTGCAGCAGAATCCTATTGAAATCATTGAGACTCTGCTGCAGCGTAATGTCCATACGGAATATTCTGGCAGAATTCCGCGCAGGGCATTCCGCCGTGTGAACATATCCTAAGAATCCTACTTCCAAGTCCATGACAAGGCGATCTTCATAAGTCATCATGCAAGAGGGGGATATAACTTGGGGAGATGCCCACCTCCTTATGTCCTATAACTCATGCTTGATGCCATCATATTGCTATATGCTTTGCTATATGTTATGTCATCAAGTCCCTGTGGGTTTAGTCAATACAGATCATCACAGATATGATGGATTAGACCATTTTACTCACATTTAATTAGCAATACTCTACCTTTAAATGGAGTATGAATCCCCATGCTATTAACCTTGAGAAATCCAATGTATTCTACGTAACCTCTATGCTCTTGAATACTTCTTAATTGTGGTGATTTCTCGATACATCTTTAAATCATGACTCTTTATTTACATCTCCTTCCATTATATATGGACATTCTATCTGCTAAAACCTCAACCTGTGGAGACAAGGACCTTTTTGTGAAAAGAAACAGCCCCCCCCTGTAGACCCAAGGTGGTGGGTGAACTCTTGCTGAGCCTGTTTTGTACCAGTTTCACGCCTCAATGATCATCTCTGATACCTAATGTGTTTTCTTTCACACCTTGCCGTTATTGTTTGGCTTCCTACTGCAATAAGCAAATGAAACAGAAGTTTTTTTTGTGTTTTTCCTAGAAGTCTGTGCATATCTCAGGGCCAAAGCCCGCCTAACAGAGGTGAGCATGCATGTGGTTCGCAAAGCAAACTGTTTACAATTCTGCAAACTCTACAATTCTAGTACTTAAGTAAAAATTTTAGTTGACCATAGCCATAATGCTTCTAGCCTAAAAGGGGTTATCCAGGAAAACCCCTTTTTTTATTTAATTTTTTTTTGCTTGCTTCAGCAAAAAAAAAAAAAAAAATATTCAAAAGGGGTAATATTTCTTCTTGATAAGAGCATGATAAAGCAGATGGGTATTCTTTCCCTCTGGCTTGGGATATATTCCCAGTCAGTTTCCAAGACTCCTAGTTAGAGTTTAAGGCTAGGTTCAGACTACGGGATCTCCGGGCAGAAAATTTCCGCCCGGAGATTCCGAGTGCGGCCAGCGCTGACTGAATCAGTCGGCGCTAGGACCACTCGGACACTGCAGTCTCCAGTAGACGGCAATGTGTTCCGCGAGTATTTCCGCAACCCCATTCTTCAGACGGAAATTTCCAAGCGGATTTTCAGTTCACAAATTCCGCTTCACAAATTCCAAAGTGTGAATTTGTGAACGGAAACCCATTTACTACACTATACATTTTAGCAAACGGAATTTCCGCCTGCAATTTCATTGAGGAAAGGCGGAAATTCCGTAGTCTGAACCTAGCCTAAGGGGTATTCTGGTTTAAAACATTTATTTTTTCCAGAGGAAGTTGAGTTGTTGTTTTCAGTCTGACCACAGTGCTCTCTGCTGACACCTCTGTCCTTGTCAGGAACTGTCCGAAGCAGGAGAGGTTTGCTATGGGGATTTGCTCCAACTCTGAACAGTTCCTGACACAGACAGAGGTGTCAGTAGAGAGCACTGTAGTCAGACAGAAAAGAACAACTCACCTTCCTGTGGAGCATAGAGCAGCTGATAAGTACTGGAAGGATTAAGATTTTTAAAGTATTTTTTAAGTTTGAAGTATTTTACAAATTTGTTTAACTTTCTGATGCCAGCTGACACTGGCTTTAAGGCAGGTTTAGACTGAGGAATTTCCCGAGTGCAAGGCTGCGTTCACACGACCGTAGGCTGTTCGGGCATGCTGGGAGTTATAGTTTTGCAACAGGTGAATGCACCCTGGTTGGGAAAACTGGGATATGGCGATGGCAATCAGTAGAGATGAGTGAATTTACAGTAAATTCGATTCGTCACGAACTTCTCGGCTCGGCAGTTGATGACTTTTCCAGCATAAATTAGTTCAGCTTTCAGGTGCTCCCGTGGGCTGGAAAAGGTGGATACAGTCCTAGGAGACTCTTTCCTAGGAATGTATCCACCTTTTCCAGCCCCCCGGAGCACCTGAAAGCGGAACTAATTTATGCAGGATAAGTCATCAACTGCCGAGCCGAGTAGTTTGTGACGAATGGAATTTACTGTAAATTCGCTCATCTCCAGCAATCAGGACGCCCTCAGATTTTCCAACTAGAATATTTCCGGAGAATCCTCAATGTGAACCCAGCCTAAGGGAAAGACACAAAAGTGGTATGAGAGCTGCTTTGCATATCCTCCCTTCCCTGAATACACAGTGATATTACATAATCCTCTAAACTATTCCTTACATAATTACCATGTATAAAATCTAAGCAGTCCAAACCTGAACACAAGTCATATATTAAGTACCAGGCTTCAGGGAAAGCACGAGGTTGTAACCAGACACCCGATTTCATCAGCGCTATACGCCATAGGAGCTGCATGCTACATTATAGATCCCATAGGGGACTGGAGAGGAGGTGGACGTGCAGTCTCTCCAATGTCTCAGGAGTATAGAGGAAGCATTCTAAGCACCAATCAATAGACCTCTATTTCCAGACCGGCTTCACCGAGTATATGAGGAGTGTAGTAAATGTTCTGCGGAATATGATATATATATATATATATATACAGATATCTACCTCTATTCTGCAGACCATCTCCCTCCTTTGTAGTTTTGCACTGCTCAGCAGAAGATTGTATTTCATTTAATAGAAGTGCCGGGTAAGAACAGAGCTGTATTTGCCATTAGGCAGCCATGGGCCTATGCCTAGGGCGGCAGTGTTGAGTGGGTGGCGGCACTTCAGTGAGTAGTCAAGGAGGGCTATGTCATGTTCTTCATAGAAAAATGTGGTGTTTTCCAAACAGTGTGACTCCAGCTGTTGCAAAACTACGACTCCAAGCATGCCCGGACAGCCGTTGGCTGTTCGGGCATGCTGGGAGTTGTAGTTTTGCAACAGCTGGAGGCACACTCTGTGGAGAATACTGGGTTATTTTTTTTTCCACCTCAAGCCCCCCAGAGATCTGCAAATAACATCATAGTTATTGGATTGTACAGCAACCAGGGTACCTTCAGCTGTAAAACTACAATTTCCAGCATGCCCGGACAACCAAAAACATAGTTGTAGTTTTGGAACAGCTGGAGGCACCCTGGTTGGGAAACACTGTTTTAGACCAATGCTCCTCAACTTGTGGTTTCCCAGCTGTTGCAAAAACACAACTCCCATCGCACCCTGGACAACATCCGGCCAAATACTTTAGGTCAGTGGTCTCCAACTTTTGGCTCTCCACTCATTGTAAAACTACAACTCCCATCATGCTCAGGCAGCTTCTGTTTAAACCCTTCAGACCAGTGTTTTTCAAACAGCGCGCCTCCAGCTGTTGCAAAACTACAACTCCCAGCATGCCTGGACAACTTTTGGCTGTCCGGGCATGCTAGGAGTTGTAGTTTTACAACAGCTGGAGGCACACTGTTTGGAAGACACTGCTTTAGACCAGTGGCCTTCAAACTGTGGCTCTCTAGCTATTGCAAAACTACAACTCCCATCACACCATGGCAACATTCGATCCCATCCTTTAGTCCAGGTCTTTCACTTGTGGCTCTCTAGCTATAGCAAAACTACAACTCCCATCATGCCCTGGCAACATCCGGCCAATTCCTTAAGTCCAGTGGTCTCCAACATGTGCCTCTCCAGTTTCAAAACTACAACTCTCATCATGTCCTGACTTCCTCTGACCAACCCCTTTAGTCCAGCGGTCTCCAACTTGTGCCTCTCCAGTTTCAAAACTACAACTCTCATCATGTCCTGACATACTCTGACCAAACCCTTTAGTCCAGCGGTCTCCAACATGTGCCTCTCCAGTTTCAAAACTACAACTCTCATCATGTCCTGACATCCTCTGACCAAACCCTTTAGTCCAGCGGTCTCCAACTTGTGCCTCTCCAGTTTCAAAACTACAACTCTCATCATGTCCTGACATACTCTGACCAAACCCTTTAGTCCAGCGGTCTCCAACTTGTGCCTCTCCAGTTTCAAAACTACAACTCTCATCATGTCCTGACATACTCTGACCAAACCCTTTCGTCCAGCGGTCTCCAACATGTGCCTCTCCAGTTTTAGAACTACAACTCTCATCATGCCCTGATAGCTTTCAGCTATTCTGTCTGGAGCCTGCCGGGGCACAACTTTTGGCTGTCCGGGCATGCTAGGAGTTGTAGTTTTACAACAGCTGGAGGCACACTGTTTGGAAGACACTGCTTTAGACCAGTGGCCTTCAAACTGTGGCTCTCTAGCTATTGCAAAACTACAACTCCCATCACACCATGGCAACATTCGATCACATCCTTTAGTCCAGGTCTTTCACTTGTGGCTCTCTAGCTATAGCAAAACTACAACTCCCATCATGCCCTGGCAACATCCGGCCAATTCCTTAAGTCCAGTGGTCTCCAACATGTGCCTCTCCAGTTTCAAAACTACAACTCTCATCATGTCCTGACTTCCTCTGACCAACCCCTTTAGTCCAGCGGTCTCCAACTTGTGCCTCTCCAGTTTCAAAACTACAACTCTCATCATGTCCTGACATACTCTGACCAAACCCTTTAGTCCAGCGGTCTCCAACATGTGCCTCTCCAGTTTCAAAACTACAACTCTCATCATGTCCTGACATCCTCTGACCAAACCCTTTAGTCCAGCGGTCTCCAACTTGTGCCTCTCCAGTTTCAAAACTACAACTCTCATCATGTCCTGACATACTCTGACCAAACCCTTTCGTCCAGCGGTCTCCAACATGTGCCTCTCCAGTTTTAGAACTACAACTCTCATCATGCCCTGATAGCTTTCAGCTATTCTGTCTGGAGCCTGCCGGGGCACAACTTTTGGCTGTCCGGGCATGCTAGGAGTTGTAGTTTTACAACAGCTGGAGGCACACTGTTTGGAAGACACTGCTTTAGACCAGTGGCCTTCAAACTGTGGCTCTCTAGCTATTGCAAAACTACAACTCCCATCACACCATGGCAACATTCGATCACATCCTTTAGTCCAGGTCTTTCACTTGTGGCTCTCTAGCTATAGCAAAACTACAACTCCCATCATGCCCTGGCAACATCCGGCCAATTCCTTAAGTCCAGTGGTCTCCAACATGTGCCTCTCCAGTTTCAAAACTACAACTCTCATCATGTCCTGACATCCTCTGACCAAACCCTTTAGTCCAGCGGTCTCCAACTTGTGCCTCTCCAGTTTCAAAACTACAACTCTCATCATGTCCTGACATCCTCTGACCAACCCCTTTAGTCCAGCGGTCTCCAACTTGTGCCTCTCCAGTTTCAAAACTACAACTCTCATCATGTCCTGACATACTCTGACCAAACCCTTTAGTCCAGCGGTCTCCAACTTGTGCCTCTCCAGTTTTAGAACTACAACTCTCATCATGCCCTGATAGCTTTCAGCTATTCTGTCTGGAGCCTGCCGGGGCACGATGGGAATTGTAGTTTTGCAACCGCTGGATAGCAACAACTTGGGGAACACTGCCATGGGCCTTGTCGTAATTTACGTTTTTACCAACGACGCTATTACTGGATGAAATTGTGCCTTTACCTTTGTTCCTTTAATTGTGTATCTGTGTGTTCCTTGGCTGACTTTAATAAAAAAAATTATATATTTATATATATATATATATATATATATATATATATATATATATATATGCATAAGAAAAAAATCTTGCACACCAGTAAAAATTCTCCGACATCCCTGAGCTGTGGGAGGGAGGTGTGTGCTGTAGATAGGCCTGTGGTGGAGGAGGTCAGCCATGAATTATATGAGAGTGTGTGTTTTATTAGGCAGACACCAGCTGCTGGTCCCACAGGAGAGAACCTCATGCCTAGGGAGGTTTAGGGTTACAGGCACGGGATGTATAGCGTTTCAAAGGCTGACTGTGCTTTCCTTGAGACAAATCTCACAGGACTTATATGGGAAAGCCCAATACAGAAGGATGGAGGGGTAGTGTTACTGGAAGATCCCAAATATGCAACCCATTAACCTTTAGGGAATGGAGCTGCATATTCAGGTGTGGATCTCATTAGTGGATGGAGGGTGGCATGGGAAGAGACTGGAATCAGAGGCCAAGTGCTTGTGGTTAGGGTTATACATTGTAAGTAGAGATGAGCGAACTTACAGTAAATTCGATTCGTCACGAACTTCTCGGCTCGGCAGTTGATGACTTATCCTGCATAAATTAGTTCAGCTTTCAGGTGCTCCGGTGGGCTGGAAAAGGTGGATACAATCCTAGGAAAGAGTCTCCTAGGACTGTATCCACCTTTTCCAGCCCACAGGAGCACCGGAAAGCTGAACTAATTTATGCAGGAAAAGTAATCAACTGCCGAGCCGAGAAGTTCGTGACAAATCGAATTTACTGTAAGTTCGCTTATCTCTAATTGTAAGGTAGTCTAGACCTTAGTGTTTCCCCACCAAGTGCCTCCAGCTGTTGCAAAACTACAACTCCCAGCATGCTGGGAGTTGTAGTTTTGCAACAACTGCCCTACACACTTGCAACAGGAATCTTTAAAATAGTGACCAATTAAAACATATGGATCAGACACCTATGATGAAAACTACACTGCCATAATGATTCAGTTCTATATACATCAAACCAATGGGGAACTCCTTTAAGACATGTCTTACAAATAAGGTATACCGGTCCTGTCATCACCAGGAGTGCTGGCCTGCCAACTGAGCTGTCAGGTATCTGGTTAATTATCTAGAGACCACTGGGCTCCCTCTAGAGGAGGGTAGTGGTAATGACAGCTGAGATCTGTCCTGGACACTATGATGAATTTGGAATTAGATAGATTGGTTGGTAGGTAGGTAGATATAAATGAGCGGATGAATAGAAAAAGAAAGATATATATAGACATAGATAGAAGATATAATGGATGGATAGATAGATATAGATCTAGGTAGAGATACATACATACAGATGGATAGATATGAGGATAGAAAGATCAATATAAACAGAAAGATATAGACATAGATAGTATACATGAGATAGATGATAGATAGATAGATAGATAGATAGATAGAGACATAGATAGTAGATATGAGAAATATAGACATAGATATAAATAAACAGGTATATAGACATGGATATGAGGTAAATAAGAGATAAATACAGAGATAGATAGATGCAGAGATAAATAGAACAATAGATAGACATTAATAGTAGATATGATATAAGAGAGATTATATCAGAGAGATAGATGATAGATATGAGAGAGATAATGTAGATAGATTGATAAATATGAGATAGATAGATATGAGATAGCTAGATATGGGATAGATATGAGATAGATAGATATGAAATACCGTAGATAGATGATAGATATGAGATAGATACAGATAGATAGATATGAGATAGAGAGAGAGATAGATAGATATGAGATATAGCTAGAAATGAGATGGGATAGATAGATATTAGATAGATATGAGGTAGATAGATAGATATTAGATAGATGTGATAGATAGATAGATAGATATGAAATAGATAAATATGAGATAGATAGATAGATATGAGAGAGAGATAGATAGAGATATGAGGTAGATAGATAGATATGAGATTGATAGATAGATGAGAGATAGATATGTGATAGATAGATATTAGATAGATGTGATAGATATGAAATAGATAGATATGAGATAGATGAGAGATAGATATGTGATAGATAGATATGAAAGATAAATATGAGATAGATATGAAATAGATAGATAGATATGAGATAGATATGAGGTAGATAGGCGATAGATATATGTGATAGATATGAAATAGATAAATATGAGAGAGATATGAGATACAGATTTTGCAGCTGATGTATGACCTCCCTGCCCCCTCAGCCAGTGACATTACCTAGCCCATTATTAGCACACTGCAGATAGCGGTATGAGGAGAATGAATCCCATGCATTCTGCCTCCACTATGCCATGCTCTCTGCCTAAGATCCTGCTCCCTCCCCTAACCGCTATGCCACTAGGATGATTGGCAGGTTCACGTTGCGCCGGGCATATACAGATCACCAGCGTAGGTGGCTGAGAAGGGAAATAGACCCCTAGGAAGCCCCCCCAGACCCCCCTCTCCCTCCTACACAGCCCACATTGTAATCCTGGCACTTGGCACAGCTTCAAGTGCAGCCAATGAGTCATAATGCTGGGTGGCAGAAATGTGTTTTCCCGAATTCTCTCCTCCATGGCGAATTCTTCTCTTTTATGAGGCGGCGCAATTGCCTTTACAGCACTATCAGTCTGTGTAGTGCAGGGCAGGCACATTAACCCTGGGCTCCCAGGCCATTCACTCCAGGCCCGCTGCATAATAGATGAGACCCTTTTATACCTTTCAATTATCTGGGGGCACAAAAGGAGCTGTCCTCTCCCTCCTGCTCCATAGCAAAACAGGGACTTTTACACTTCTGGCTATTGTTCTTTTTTTTGGAGGGAATTAGCCTGATATGTTGCAATTCCTGAATGACAGGTCTCCTCAGGCTATGATCCCCAACTTGTGACTCTCCAGCTGTTGCAAAACTACAATTCCCAGCATGCCCGGACAGCCGAAGGCTGTCCGGGCATGCTGGGAGTTGTAGTTTTGCAACAGCTGGAGTGCCACAAGTTGGGAGTAGGGGTGGTATATCTGTAGTAATACTAGCACTACCCATATGGAACATATGTATGAAGACATCATGTAAATGCATACGACACCCCCATCCATAGGACTCAATATGCAACATCCCACCTCCAAGACACCCCCCACCCCCACAAGGACACCAAAACAAGGAATACGTTTTTAAGAGTTTATTTCATAAAACTCCTGTAAGTTTGGGAAGTTTTTGACACAAAAACCATCACAAGAACTTTGGCATTACACAATATTTGTACCAATTGTACAAAACTAACAAAAAAAAACAAAAACAACCTCTCGGTCTTAATACAAAATGGGTCATTTATACAAGATTTTTCATCATATATATATATAAAAAACGTGAAGTTCCTCATAGCGGGAAATAAATAGATTTAGATTGTCTCTATACGGCAAGGTCCCATACAACGGAACCAAAAATCAATACAAAAGTCTTATGGGACGAGTTCGTCACCAGGGTCTCCAGACGGACTCCGTGTCGGGCCCGGTGCTGACCCCCAGTGGGCTTACTGACTGCGCCATGTGGGGCATCTTGTGGCTGAAGGTGGTGAGTCCTTGCACCGGAGATTGGGCTTGAGCTGCACCGCCGGAGGTGACATTTCCATTGGCGTAGAGGGGGATAACCGGTCCGGGGCTGGAGGCGTAAGCTGGGTTGGGGATGAGGAAGGCAAATTGTCCATCGGTGGCCGGAACCAGCTGGAAACCTCCTTGGAAGACCTTAGGAGAGACGGCTTCCGCTGGGGTCATCTTGCAGGGCATGGGCACCGGGGCGGAGGCTACTGGTGCCGAGGGCAGCTGGACGTGCAGGGGTTGGCTGGATGGAGGCGGCTGTTGGTAATTCATAGCCACGATCTGACCCAAGCAGCTGGAGAGGTGCCCCAGAAGACGCGTCCTGACCTCGGTGTTCACCCCTTCGCAGGTAGACAGGAAGCGGGTGACTTCATTCATGCATTCATTAAATCCAGCCCTGTACTTTCCAAGGACTGAGGGATCAGCAGTCAGAGCAGCTATGGAGGGAAACAAGATTAAGATTAGTCCAATGCAATTTCATAGTCTGGTATTATCATCGCCTACAACTATATACACACACAGGTAATCATCTAGTGGGCCTCCAGCTGTTGCAAAACTACAACTCCCAGCATGCCCGGACAGCCGTTGGCTGTCCGGGCATGCTGGGAGTTGTAGTTTTGCAACAGCTGGGCGGTTTACCCACTGATTTAGCATATCATGATAAGAAAAACCACAAGTCCCAGCAATCTCACCCATGCACATCATAACATAGTCAAGATAAGTACCTGTCATTTGGACTCGCTGCAAGTTCCGCAGGTGTTTGACGGTCATTTCCAAAATATCCGCCTTTTCCAACTTGGAATGTCTAGAACTCTGCAACATTAAGAAAGAAAGATCATGAGCACCATGCCACAGCAGCACAGAGGATTAAAGCAGTGCATGTAATAGGATGCTACTGTGGGGAACTTACATCTTTCTTAAGGGCATCCAGGATGAGGGTCTTCAGCTGCCCCAGGCTCTCATTGATCCGAGCTCTCCTGCGTTTTTCCATGATGGGTTTGGAGGACTGTAAAAATAAATAAAGATAAGAAGTGATCAGTAACCGCGTAGTCATGTGGGCATGCAGATCCAAGGCTGTTCTGTGATTGGCATCAATGGGCACAGGGTGGGCACAGGGCGCGGATAGTTACCTTTCTGTGCTCGCTGGCACTCTTAGGTTTATCCGGGGTCTGGGCTGAGTTGGCCGGTGCCCCTGCAATAGGGGAGGCGGTGGGTTTCTCCATGCTATCAGCAGGCATGATCCTTCCAATAGATAGAGACACGCAATGGACTAGTTGTATCCGATTATCCGTGCGGCAGTGTGACTGTACCGCACTGTGTGTCCCGGCTCTATATATACCCCGCTCTGCTGCTCCCCATTCGTGTGAAACCTTCTCTGCATTCTTTCCCACACTCGCCTCGGCCAATCAGCGCCCGGGGCTCGCCCACACTGCGCTGTGATTGGTCAGGACGTTCCCTCCTCAATCACCCCCTCCTCCTCTCCCCCTCCCTCCCCGCGCCCGCAGGCTGCCAGTCACGCGTTTGGCTCATACCAGGGATCAGGGCTGGCAATGGAGCAAAGCACAGGGGCTGGGAGAGAGCACAGGTCACCGGGGCCCCGAGCACAACCACAGCAGACCCCCCGGCACCGTGCTCAGCAGCGCATGGGGAAAGGGCCTGCCGTCACTCGTGCTGCTTTACAGGGCAGGGACGGCTGCTGCTGCTGCAGAACTTCTTGGCAGCTGGGATTTGGGGCAATGGACTGGTGCAGAACTTAAAAAAAAAAAAAAAAAAAAAAAAAAAAAAAAATATATATATATATATATATATATATATATATATATATATACACACACAGTTAAACAGTGTGTGTGTATATATGTATATATATATACAGTATATAGATATACAGTATATCTATATATAGATTTAGATATACAGTGTATATATATATATATATATATATTGTATATATACATATATAGATATACAGTGTGTATATATATATATAGATATATAGATATACAGTGTGTATATATATATATATATATATATAGTGTGTATGTATATATATATATATATATATATATATATATATATATATATATATATATACAGTATATAGATAGATAGATATAGATATATCATTCCCCCCCCCCCCCCCCCCCAAAAGTTCTGCACCAGTCCATTGCACTAAATCCCAACTGTATCATTGGACTAATATGGCTAATCAAATTTCCTATATATATACACGCAAAAAGCCATGGAATTATTAGGAATAATTTTTGATTTTTTTTTTGCCACAATTTTTTTTTTCATTTAGCCACATAATATAGATGACGTATTTTATTATTATTATTTTTTTTTTTTTTTTACACAAGTTCTCCTAAGAATAGTTGCATCTATGAAAGTCTAATACAGTGTTTCCCAACCAGGGTGCCTCCAGCTGTGGCCAAACTACAACTCCCAGCATGCCCGGACAGCCAACGGCTGTCCGGGCATGCTGGGAGTTGTAGTTTGGCCACAGCTGGCGGCACCCTGGTTGGGAAACACTGGTCTAATACAATCAATCTATTGATGATATAGTTTAAGGACACCAAACATTGGACCTCCAGAAGTTGCAAAACTACAACTCCCAGCATGCCCGGACAGTGCGCTTCAAAAGTGTAGCATCAATCACGGCCAAGTTAATGGATTTGCGGCCCAATCACAATCTTTAGGTCATAGCTGAGGATTCACTAAACAACATGGTGGCAAACCAAAAAAAAAAGTCACCTATGGGGAAGTCAATATGGCGCCAGAATTCTGCAATAAGTTGTGCCAATATTTTTTGTATTTACTTTTTATGCAATGTTTAACTTTTTGTGATACTTTTAATAGTTTCGAGAAAGTGTCTAGAAAACAAAATGCAGTGACATAGGATGGGTTCACATGCTGCAGATTTGTCGCAGGAGATTCTGCAGCCGTCCCATTCATTTAAAATATCCCCGTTCGTGAGAATGGAGCTGATTTTCAGCAATTTCTGCAACAAATCTGAACCCACCCTAAGAGAAATCATAAGTGGACCAAATGTATCAACTCTGTGCTCCTTTGTTAACATGAAATACTCTTTTAAAAATTGGTATAAGGAAACACTATAAAATCTTTAAACAACCTTATAGACTTTAGAGCTAACTTGCCCTCATTTTACGCTCCCAAGATGCAGTTTTTGTTGCTTTGAAAAAATGTTTTTTTTAAAGGGGTAGTCCCGTGGAAAACTTTAAAAAAAAAAATGAACTGGTGCCAGAAAGGTAAACAGATTTGTAAATCACTTCTATTAAAAAATCTTAATCCTTCCAGTACTTTTTAGGGGCTGTATACTAAAGAAAAATCCAAAAAAGAAATGCATTTCCTCTGATGTCATGACCACAGTGCTCTCTGCTGACCTCTGCTGTCCATTTTAGGAACTGTCCAGTGCAGGAGAAAATTCCCATAACAAACATATGCTGCTCTGGACAGTTGCTAAAATGGACAGCAGAGGTCAGCAGAGAGCACTGTGGTCATGACATCAGAGGAAATGCATTTCTTTTTTGGATTTCTCTTTAGTATACAGCCCCTAAAAAGTACTGGAAGGATTAAGATTTTTTAATAGAAGTGATTTACAAATCTGTTTAAAGGGGTATTCCAGGCAAAAACTTTTTTTTATATATCAACTGGCTCCGGAAAGTTAAACAGATTTGTAAATGACTTCTATTTAAAAAAAATCTTAATCCTTCCAGTACTTATCTGCTGTATGCTCCACAGGATGTTGTGTAGATCTTTTCTGTCTGACCACAGTGCTCTCTGCTGACACCTCTATCCATGTCAGGAACTGTCCAGAGTAGGAGCAAATCCTTAATCCTTCCAATAGTTATTAGCTTCGGAAGTTTTCTGTCTAACTGCTCAATGATGTCATGTCCCGGGAGCTGTGCATGATGGGAGAATATCCACATAGGAGCTGGATAGCTCCCAGGACGTGAGTCATCAGAAAGCAGTTAGACAGAAAACAGCAACTCAACTTCAGAAGCTAATAACTATTGGAAGGTTTAAGATTTTTTAATAGAAGTAATTTACAAATCTGTTTAACTTTCCGGAGCCAGTTGATATATAAAAAAAGTTTTTGCACCAGTTCTAGCACCAGTTGATTTTCCACGGGAGTACCCCTTTAAATTGTGGGTTTTTGTGTTGGCGTTGTTTTTCTCTTTCTTTTCTTTCTATTGAAGAATTGAGGAGAAAAAAGCCTGAAAAAAACACCTATGATAAAACAAAGAAGGCCGAAGGAAAAAAGGCCATGTGGGTTTGGGGGGGGGGGGGTTTCGGAGAGAACTGATGCGGAAATTCTGTCCCTTGTGCACAGACTCAAAACATTCCAATGCATAATTGGAGAATTTACAGAATTTCTCATCATTTATACCTAACCAATAAAATGTGTGCGCTCAATGCCCGGGTGGTCCTCTACAGTTGCCTTTCCGTTTGGCATGGGGCTGCCTAATAAATCATACAGAAACCATATAGGCATCCAGTGAATTGTTGGTAGATATGAGCCCGGGCGGCCGTTGGATTGTGCTGTGTTAGGTTTGGCTCCCGCTGATGTTTTTGAATTGGGGATACGTAAGAGTCGAGAGTTAACTGGATCCGGCTATTGATGTTCAAACTGCAGCTTGAGTTGGTATTTACTGTAAATAAGGAGCCGTTTCTCGACTTGTGCGTTACTACAATGACATTTTGAAAAAAGCCAATAACATTACAGAAGGTAAATATTTCCCCTTGAAGGTATTCTCATCATTGAGCTCAATGGTAACCGGAGATGTTTGTGTTTAGGAGCGCTTGAGACAAAAACCATTTCTAACCTTTTGTTTTTATAGACTTTGTTGCCGCTTTTGCCGGGTTCTGATGTTATGTGAAACATTCCCACGCATGTAGACGTTTACTAAATGGACGACATTACGCCAGATTGACTGACAGTATCTCAGAATGCGCTCTTGTCTTCAAAACAGCCTTCTGCTGACACTTTTAGGACACGTACAGTGCTCCCTCAAGTTACAATATTAATTGGTTCCGGGACGACCATTGTAGGTTGAAACCATTGTATGTGGAGACCAGAACTCTATGGAAACCTGGTAATTGGTTCTAGAGGCAATAAAATGTCATCCAAAAATAGGAAAAAGTGAGAATTAAAGAAAAATAAGTAGATAATTAATATAGATATAGCAAATCCTTACATATAAAAGTAAGAAAGAGCTGTCTATGTCATGGTCTATGTCAGTGTTTCCCAAGCAGGGAGCCTCCAGCTGTTGCAAAACTACAACTCACAGTATGCCCGGACAGCCAAAGGCTGTCCGGGCATGCTGGGAGTTGTAGTTTTGCAACAGCTGGGGGCACCCTGCTTGGGAAGCACTGGTCTATGTAGAGGACAGGAGCTTCTTCAGGTTCCTGTACAGTACATGCAATGTCCCAAAAAAAGTAACATGGAGTCGCCCTCACCTGGTGTCCAAAGGAGCAGCTAACCCTGGGACAGGTAGAGTACAGAACATGTAATACCTCCCTGTACTGTAGGGGGCGCTACCAGACACCAGTCAGTGCATACGCTTCAGTAATACAGGAGTTTTACCAATGAATGCCCATTCTGATTGGTCAGTTCATTGACACGTTTCACAGATCTGGACTGTCTGTACATTGTATGTTGAGTCTGGTTTCAACTTACAGTGGTCCAGAGAATACCATTGTATGTTGAAACTATTGTATGTTGAGGCCACTGTAAGTTGAGGGATCACTGTATTTGCAACATTATGTGCAGGCAACGACTGAAAGGTATCACAAGACTGAGGGCACAGACACCATAGAGTGCAGGCCCTGGTTGGATCTGATCAGTAGTGCCTTGTGTCGCCCTCTGTGTCGCCCTTGTGGGATAATTATTGCACTTTTGGCATCAGCATAATTGAGTACAACCACCTATAATGTATATGGCTGTTGGAAATGTTTTATTGATTGTAATTTGTGGCAGTTTTTGTGATACCAAAAGGATGGACCACATAGTGTCCCATTGTACAGATCATTATACTTTATCTACCTTTCATCTGTGGAAGCAGCAAGATTGGTTTCCTAATGGATTCATAAGAGTTCATGTCCCATTACAAGCCGTGGTATGGAAGTTTTTATGTTACAAATTTCATTAACATTTTTACCCTTGCGTTCACAGCCATTTCTTTTTCCTATTTTATTTTCCTATTTTCTTATATTTTTTTCTATTTATTTTCTATTTCATATATATATATATATATATATATATATATATATATATATATATATATAAAATATTTCCTATTTATTTTCCTATTCCATCTCTTTCCTAGGACTGTATCCACCTTTTCCAGCCCACCGGAGCACCGGAAAGCTGAACTAATTTATGCAGGAAAAGTCATCAACTGCCGAGCTGAGAAGTTCGTGACGAATCTAACTTACTGTAAGTTCGCTCATCTCTAATTCTAACCCCTGGATTTGCACCCAAGTCTTCCCAACCTTGGCTAGCAACCTTGTTGCTGCAGATTATCACCCATGGATTTGCACCCATGTCCCCCCTATCCACAGCTGGATCTCTTTTTGCTGCAGATTATCATCCCTTTATTTGCACCCTTGTCTGTCTCTCTATTTGCTACAGATTTATTACCCCTGGATTAGCACCGATGTCTTTCTATGTCTATCGCTTTCTTTTCTGCAGATTATCACTAGTGATGAGCGGCAGGGGCCATATTCTAATTCGCAATATTTCACGAATATATGGACAAATATTTAACCTATGTTTGCGAAATTCGCATATTCGCTATGTTCGTTCACTTTTTTTTCATGCGAAAATTCGTAATGAAATTCGCATAGTGTGCATGCGCAATTATATATTTTACCTAAAAGAAGGAAGGGATCACTGACCAGTCTGGAAGTGCCGATATTCGCATAAATATTCACATAAAATGAAAAAATAAAAATAAAAAACATGAATATTCGTCATTACGAATATATATCACTAAATATTGACGAAATTGCGAAGTGCCGATATTCATGATAAAAGTTTGCATTTCGAATATTTGCGCTCAACACTAATTATCCCCCTGAATTTGCCCCCATGTCTTTCCCTCTATGCTAGCACTACCTTTGCTGCAGCATGTACAGCTGTCAGTCAGCATTCTGCTCCATGACGTTGCGGCCTGTAGAACGAGCTGTTCTTGCTGCTGTACACACATGAAATGTGCAGACAGGCTGCCGATATGCGAGCGAGCAACTTTACCCCTCAATTTAAAACAATAACCTGCAGCCTGCGCCAGGCGTCACCTGCTGTGAACGAAAACAGATCCTTAGTAGACTTTGCATCAGATAGCCGCCATTTACATCCCATTAGCAGCCCCACACCTTGGGGGACATTGATGATATTTACATATTCTTACTTATCCTAAACGTGCTATCCTGGTTGTATGTTATAAGGTTATAATATGTTACGTTTACCACTGCAAGGCCGATCTTCAGCCATTGAATATGACGTTGAGAACCTATACATAATCTTAATCATTTCCAAATGTATCTGTGATTTCAAAGGGTTAATATGTATTATATGCATGTAAAAAATCTAATTCAGACATCCACTATAACACTATAATAAAGTGTTTTTCAATCAGGGTTCTTCCAGCTGTTGCAAAACTACAACTCCCAGCATGCTTGCACTTTCTCTACACAGCATTTATTTTTTTATTATTATCTATTTATCAGAAATTCTTAACAAACATGAAAGAAAGATGAAAAAACAGAACAAAAAAACTTCAAGACGAAGTTTTCACTACTGTTTGTTTATTTTTCTGATGTTTTATTTTTACAAAAATAAAAACTCCCAGGGTGCAGTTTTTGTGACCTTTTATTTTTTTAAATTTTTTAAATTTTTTTTTTTAAATAGTGGGTTTTAATCTTGGCATATTTTAATCCTCTGCGTTTCCATCATGACAAACAATGTGATTCTGTTATCATGTGACTCAAGGATTTCTTCTGAAAAAATGGGGGGGAAAAATTGCCAGAAAAAAAAAAATGCCCAATGCTAAACCCACGTGCCGTTATTTATGTAATAGTTTTTATTTTTCTCCCATAGACTTCTATAAAAGAGAATCTGCCTTAAAAAAATAAAATAAAGAAACGCCATCGTGCTGCGATATTGGAAAACTGCCAGTGAGCCCAAAACGGCAGAAAAACAGCAGATTATTAAAAAAAAGAATAAAAAAAAAACTGCCCAATGCTAAACCCACGTGCAGTTATTTATGTAATAGTTTTTATTTTTCTCCCATAGACTTCTATAAAAGAGATTCTGCCTTAAAAAAAAAATAAAAAAAAAAAAAAAAAAACCATCGTGCTGCAATTTTGGAAAACTGCCAGTGAGCCCAAAACGTCAGAAAAACTGCAGATTATAAAAAAAAAGGGGAAAAAAAAAACGCCAAGTGGGTTTGGCATTTCATAAATCCCTGTTGACTTTCAGCTAATATCAGACCATAGTGTTTAGTTTTTGACAAACATATGTGTGTATATATATATATATATATATATATATATATATACACACACACATACATATAATAAATAAAAAAACGCAGTGTGGCATTTTTGGCGTTTTTGCAAAAAAAATTAAAATAACCAAGTGGAAACCTAGCCTTAGGGATTGGTTGCAATGTGCTGTAGAACTACAAGTGGCAGCATTTCTTTCTTCCTCCTTGCTATGTGCAGGATACAGTGTATATAGGAATGGCTGTGTAGCTGGGACTCCTCATCGCTCGCAGCAGCAGCAGCAGCCGGGCACGGAGCGTGTATGGAGCCAGCTGTGTGCCGAGGGAGCAGGCAGCCGACAGCCACGCGTAGAGGCTACGGCTGGCATCCCGGCAGCCAATCACGTGCCGCCTGGCCCCACGCCTGTCGCTGATTGGCTGGAGCCAGGTGACCTGTCAATCAAACTCAGCCGGGGTAACAGCTCCCAGCAGCAGCGACGGCGGCGGCGGCAGCTGTGTGCGCTCCTGGACTGCAGCCGCAGCCCCCTCCCCTCCCCTCCCCTCCCTCCCTCCTCACCCCCGCTCCTCCGCCGTCACCAGCCCCCCCGGCCCCTGTCTGTACTCTGTATCACCCGGGAGCACGTGCCAAAGTGCTGCTGGCTTTCTGCAGAGTGCACAGGCAGCCGGCTCCCAGCCCAGCCTGGAAAGACGAACCACAAAGGGAGGAAAATAATAATAAAAAAGCATGGGAAAACTCCTCCCCCTGCAGCTCCCAGCGCACACATCACCTCACAGGGTAAACACTGGCTCCTCTGTCCCACGAAACTCAATACAGACACTATTTTTTTTTAATGTAGCAAGTATGTATTTTATTTATTATTTATTTTTATTTTAACTAGGGTGTTTTCCTCTATAACCTTTTTAGCAGCCACGCGAATAACACGACAGCCCGTGCCCACGTAGGTGCCAGGATTTACGCCCCCTTGTCAGAATGGCGCACGATCTCCTAATGCAAATTGGTGAATCGAATAGAAATGGGCGTAGGGCGAGTTTTTTGCAGGGCGACCCTCAAACCTTCCTCCCCCTCCCAGTGATGATGGGCTGAGCACTAGGTGGGGCTTTGGTTATTTTATACTGGTGGTCTCCAACCTGTAAACCTACAGCTGTTGCAAAACTACAACTCCCAGCATGCCCGGACAGCCGTTGGCTGTCCGGGCATGCTGGGAGTTGTAGTTTTGCAGCAGTTGATCTTTCAGTGTTTGCCAAATTGTTGCAAAACTAAAACTCCCAGCATGCCCTGACAGTATGGCAGTATTAGGACAGGTTGGTGATCAAACATCTGGAGGTCCACTGTTCGGAGACCACTGCTGTAGATGTTTTCTGTAGGATGGCGTCTTGGCGTCTACTACAACTCCCAGCATGTCCTGACACT
Source organism: Hyla sarda (assembly GCF_029499605.1). Taxonomy (NCBI): domain Eukaryota; kingdom Metazoa; phylum Chordata; class Amphibia; order Anura; family Hylidae; genus Hyla; species Hyla sarda. Next base: position 96,187,655 of record NC_079198.1, on the reverse strand, counting down.
ATGGCAGTATTAGGACATGTTGGTGATCAAACATCTGGAGGTCCACTGTTCGGAGACCACTGCTGTAGATGTTTTCTGTAGGATGGCTTCTTGGCGTCTACTACAACTCCCAGCATGTCCTGACAGTATTAGGACAGGTTGGTGATCAAACATCTGGAGGTCCACTGTTCGGAGACCACTGCTGTAGATCTTTGCTGTAGGATGGCATCTTGGCGTCTACTACAGCTCCCAGCATGCCCTGACAGTAGGGCAGTATTAGGACAAGTTGTTGATCAAACATCTGGAGGTCCACCGTTTGGAGACCACTGCTGTAGATCTTTGCTGTAGGATGGCGTCTTGGCGTCTACTGCAACTCCCAGCATGCCCTGACAGAGTTGCAGTTTGGCCATGCAGGTTGCTGATCACTTCTAGGAGTCGTAGTTCGCAGAGAATCGCAGAGTAACGTTGGGTATTGTAGTCTTATACGACAACTGTATAGTGGCCAATGGCCATCCGTCTAATATAGAACTATTAATAAACCTAGCTTTCTGCTATAGTGGGGGGGTTCTCAAAAGGGGTCATCCCTATACGACCAACAGGTGCCCGGGCATGATGGGAGTAGTAGTTTTGTAATAGCTGATGGTCCTCAGTTTGAAGACCACTGCTATATGACATCCTTATTCTCTTATAGGTCTATGTGACAGGTCTTGAACGGTGCCAGGAAATTAATGGGGTGGTCCCGCCAAGACCACCAACCCCTTTCTAAATGCTGGGAGTTGTAGTTTTGCAAAAGCTGGAGGGACCCAGGTTGGGAAATTCTGTTATAGGGAATACCAATTGGGAGATTACCTTGTATGGGTACGTTCACACTACAGAATACCCACGGAATTCCGCGGTGTGAACTAAACATTAGTGTGAACGGGTCTCCGCGAGACCCATTCACACTGCGGAATTTCAGCGGCAGACAATTCCGCCACGGAAATTGTTCCGCGCAAAGAAAGAACATGTTCATTCTTTGCGTGGACTCCGCAAGCACTGCATAGCCGTCAATAGTCTCAGTGCCCCGCGGCCCTACCGCCGAAGTGCTAAATACCACCAAGAGGCCCAGTAAGAACCCAACTTTAAACCAACCAAAGAGGTTCTGCAGCTGCTCCCTTGAGACGCCTATGGTCTAATAAGCAGTCTAGGTTGCAGGTTCTCTGTTTTGTTGGCTTTAGCCCCGTTAAGATTTTAGAATTCTTCATGACTGTAAATATGACCCGGCAATTGTTGACAATGTAAACGAAGGTGACTTATTGTGCGACTTGTTTCCTGGCTGCTTTAGACTAAACACGTTACCTTTATAATGTTCTATCATAATAAACATGAGATGGCAACATTTGTATCACATTGGGGTTATACTATAGATGTTTATCCAACAACAATAAAAACACAATGTGATCACCGTAAACACCGCAATGGCAGAAAATAACACTCCAGATATTAGGTCTAATATTTAATGGGTGAAATGGGGCAAAGAGTGTCGGTGGAGGAAAGGTAGATACATGGAAATGTGCAGCACCTACAGGAGAAAGACGCAGATGGAGACGCCGTGCTTACATGCTGATGTCCTGTGCATGGACCCACGCAGTTCCCATGCATCTATATTATTGAGCTGCACTTCATGTGCCAGTGTATGGTCAGGGCTGAAGCAAGGATTTTTGCCACCCTAGGCAAAAGCTTATTTTGCCATCTCCTTGACTCCACCCATTGGCGTGCCCTTTGTCACGCCCAACCTTACTACTGGGATGGCACATTTTAATAAGCGAATATCGGCACTTCCAGACTGGACACTGATTCCTCCCTTCTTTTAGGTGAAAGATATAATTGCGCATGCGCACTATGCGAATTTCATTGCGAATTTTCACATAAAAAAAATAAGAGAACGAACATAGCGAATATGCGAATTTTGCGAACATAGGACGAATATCCGTCCATATATTCGCCAAATATCGCAAATTTGAATATGGCCCCTGCCGCTAGTAATTAGCTTACTACTGGGGTGACACACTGTAACAAACCTCCTCATGCTGCTGGCTGAGCGCGTGGTTCGGATGCTGGTTGTCTAACTTTCTTGCGGCAGGCAGAGCGCCCCCCCCTTGAAGAGGGTGCTCTAGGTGGCCGCCTATTTTGCCTATAGGCAGAGCCGGCCCTGTGTATGGTGCCCCATAAAGTACTTTATTCTCCGTTCCATTAGAAGTAAAGCTTTTAAAGGAGAACATTTTCAGACTTCCAAACTGGACACTGATCCCTCCCTTCTGTTAGGGGAAAGATATAATTGCGCATGCACACTGCGCATATTTTACATGCGCACTGTGCGTATTTTCGCATGAAAAAAATTAACATAGCGAATATTGGAATTTTGCGAACATAGGAGGAATATCCGTCCGTATATTCGCAAAATATCGCAAATTCGCATGGAAAGGAAACAAGTGCCGATATTCGCATGGAAAAGAAACATGCGATGTAAAATCGGGTGCATACATGGTACAGTATAGGTCTCTATTTTGTGGACCATATCATGTATCATATGCAGAATTTGCGGTCTCCAAACTATGAATCTGTTGCGAAACTACAACTCCCAGCATGCAAGGACAGCCAAAGGCTGGTGAACACTGGTCTTTATGAATGACTATACCCAAACATCCCCCCCTTGTGCGGCTTATTTGTATACTTCTTTATTATTTGATTCCATTCCTCCGCCTGATGGGTGAGGTATCAGTAAAGTAAAGTATAATTTTTGGAAAACTTCATTTATAATATTATCTCATTTATTTCACTAGGTAGTGGCCATGTGACAGTGGACATGTGACCACTGTATCACGTAAAAATGGCGAACGCACATCTTCATTTTCGGTATCACTTGTCAGTGATGTTGAACTGTCAGCAAAAGATCTGGATCTGGCTTCCCAACCAGGATGCCTCCTGCTGTTGCAAAACTACAACTCCCAGCATGCCCGGACAGCCGTTGGCTGTCCGGGCATGCTGGGAGTTGTAGTTTTGCAACTGCAAGAGGCACCCTTGTTGGGAAATAGAGATGAGCGAACTTACAGTAAATTCGATTCGTCACGAACTTCTCTGCTTGGCAGTTGATGACTTTTCCTGCATAAATTAATTCAGCTTTCCGGTGCTCCCGTGGGCTGGGAAAGGTGGATACAGTCCTAGGAGACTCTTTCCTAGGACTGTATCCACCTTTTCCAGCCCACCGGAGCACCGGAAAGCTGAACTAATTTATGCAGGAAAAGTCATCAACTGCCGAGCCGAGAAGTTCGTGACGAATCGAATTTACTGTAAATTTGCTCATCTCTATTGGGAAACACTGCTTCATGAGGGTTTAGAGGACCTTCTATTTCAGTCTTTCCCAACCAGTGTGCCTCCAGCCGTTGCAAAACTACAACTCCCAGCATGCCCCATTGTAGATAATGGCAATGAAATGTTTGCAAAGCGCCAATACTATTAGGTCTTATTTTTCACTGTCCGTGTTGGCGACAACCATTTATAAATAGACTATTACGCAAAACAGGGAGGTATATTTCAGAAGAAAAACAAAATATCTGTAGAATTTTTGCAGAGGTTAAGCTATGACTACAGAGGGGGGAAAGCTTGTGAAAATTGAGGAAGTGCTGCCTTACTGTATGGTTAGGGAACTGGTGTGAACTGAGCTTACATTTCGTATTCGGATAACAAGTGCGCGGCGAACTTGGGCAGCACCCACTTGCACGAAGAGCGCTATGATGCTGTGGTGTTT